>NC_054491.1:45751107-46065318 GCF_017639515.1 Carcharodon carcharias | reverse complement strand
TATAAGTCACCTGTATAAATGAGTTGAGTGTATAACTCAGTTGCATAAATGAGTTGTGTATATAAATCACTTGCATAAATCAGTTTTGTATATAAATCTCATGTATAAATGAGTTTTGTATATAAGTCACTTGTATAAATGAGTTGCGTATATAGATCAGTTGTATAAATGAGATGTGTATATAAATCACTTCTATTAATGAATTGTGTTTATAAATCAGTTGTATAAACGACTTGTGTATATAAATCACTTATATAAACGAGTTGCTTATGTAAATCATTTGTATAAAAGAGTTGTGTATATAAATCAGTTGTATAAATAAGTTGTGTATATAAACTAGTTGTATAAACGAGTTGTGTATATAAATCACTATTATAAATGCATTGTGTATATAAATCACATGTATAAACGAGTTGTGTATATAAATCAGTTGTATAAATGTGTTGTGTATATAAATCAGTTGTATATATTAGTTGTGTATATACATCACTTGTATAAATGAGTTTTCTATATAAAGCAGTTGTATAAATGAGTTGTGTATATAAATCTCTTGTATAAATGAGTTGTGTATATAAATGAGATGTGTATATAAATCACTTATATATATGAGTTGTGTATATAAAGCAGTTGTATAAATGAGTTGTGTATATAAATCACGTGTATAAATGAGTTGTTTATATAAATCACATGTATAAACGAGTTGTGTATATAAATTTGTTGTATAAATGATTTGTGTATATAAATCAGTTGTATAAATTAGTTGTGTATATACATCACTTGTAAAAATGAGTTGTGTATATAAATCAGTTGTATTTTTGGGTTGTGTATATAAGTCACTTGTTTAAATGAGTTGTATATATAAATGAGTTGTGTATATAAAAGTTGTATGAATGAGTGGTGTATACAAAGCAGTTGTATAAAAAAGTTATGTATATAAATCAGTTATATAAATTCATTGTGTACATAAATCATTTGTGTAAATGAGTTGTGTATAGAAACCAGTTGTATAAATGAGCAGTGTATATAAATCAGTTGTATAAATTAGTTGTGTATATAAATCACCTCTATAAATGGATTGTGCATATAAATCACATGTATAAACGAGTGGTGTATATAAATCACTTGTATAAATGAGTTGTGTATATAAATCACAGGTATAAACGAGTTGTGTAAATGATTTACTTGTATAAATGAGTTGTTTATAGAAATCACTTGTTTAAATGGGTTGTGTACATAAAGCAGTTGTATAAATGAGTTGTGTACATAAATCACTTGTATAAATGAGTTGTGTATGTAAATCAATTGTATAAATGAGTTGTGTATATAAACCAGTAGTATAAATCAGTTGTGTATGTAAATCAGTTGTATAAACGAGTTGTTTATATAATTCACTTATATAAATGAGTTGTGTATATAAACCCGTTGTATAAATGTGTTGTATATATAAATCAGTTGTATAAATGAGTTGTGTATCTAAATTAGTTGTATAAATTAGTTGCATACTTAAATCAGTTTTATAACTTAGTTGTGTATATAAATCACTTTCATAAATGAGTTGCATATATAAATCATTTGTATACATGAGTTGGGAATATAATTCAGTTGTATAAATGAGTTGTGTATATAAATCAGTTGTATAAATGAGTTGTGTATATAAATCACTTGTATAAATAAATTTTGTTTATAAATCAGTTGTATAAACGAGTTGTGTATAAAAATCACTCATATAAAACAGCTGCTTATGCAAATCATTTGTATAAATGAGTTGTGTATATAAATGAGTTGTATAAATTTGATGTGTTTATAAATCAGGTGTATAAATGAGTTGTGTATATAAATCACTTGTATAAATGAGTTGTGTATATAAATCAGTTGTATAAATTAGTTGTGTATATAAATCATTTGTATAAATTAGTTGTGTATATAAATCAGTTGTATAAATGAGTTTTGTATATAAATCACTTTTATCAATGGGTTGTGTATCTCAATCAGTTGTATAAACGAGTTGTGTATATAAACAACTTGTATATATGAGTTGTATATATAAATCAGTTGCATAAATGAGTTGTGTATATACATCACTTGTATAAATGAGTTCTGTATATAAATCACTTGTATAAATGAGGGGCGTATATAAGCCACTTGTATAAATGAGTTGTGTATATAAGTCAGTTGTATAAACGAGATGTATATTTAGATCACATTTATAAATAAGTTGTGTAACTGAATCACTTGTATAAATGAATTGTGTATATAAATCTCATGTATAAATGAGTTGTGTATATAAATCACTTGTATAAATGAGTTGTATATATATCAATTGTATAAATGAGTTGTGTATATAAAGCAGTTGTATAAATGAGTTGTGTATATAAATCACATGTATCAATGAGTTGTGTATATAAATCACTTATATAAATGGATTGTGTATATAAATCACATGTATAAACGAGTGGTGTATATAAATCAATTGTATAAATGAGTTGTGTATATAAATCACAAGTATAAACGAGTTGTGTATATGATTTACTTGTATAAATGAGTTGTTTATAGAAATCACTTGTATAAATGGGTTGTGTACATAAAGCAGTTGTATAAATGAGTTGTGTACATAAATCGCTTTTATAAATGAGTTGTGTATGTAAATCAATTGTATAAATGAGTTGTGTATATAAACCAGTTGTATAAATCAGTTGTGTATATAAATCAGTTGTGTATGTAAATCAGTTGTATAAACGAGTTGTTTATATAAATCACTTATATAAATGAGTTGTGTATATAAAACAGGTGTATAAATGTGTTGTATAAATAAATCAGTTGTTTAATTTAGTTGTGTATATAAATCAGTTGTATAAATGATTGTGTATCTAAATTAGTTTTATAAATTAGTTGCGTACATAAATCACTTTTATAATTTAGTTGTGTATATAAATCACTTATATAAAACAGCTGCTTATGCAAATCATTTGTATAAATGAGTTGTGTATATAAATCAGTTGTATAAATGTTTTGTGTATATAAATCAGTTGTATAAATTAGTAGTGTAGATAAATCACTTGTTTGAATGAGTTGTGTATTTAAAGCAGTTGTGCAAATGAATTGTGTATATAAATCACTTGTATAAATGAGTTGTGTATACAAAACAGTTGTATCAATGAGTTGTGTATATAAATCAGTTGTATAAATGAGTTGTGTATATAAATCAGTTGTATAAATGGGTTGTGTATATAAATCAGTTGCATAAATGAGTTGTGTATATAAATCACTTGTATAAATGAATTGTGTATATAAATGAGTAGTGTATATAAAAGTTGTTTAAATGAGTTGTAAATATAAAGCAGTTGTATAAATGAGTTATGTAAATAAATCAGTTGTATAAATTAATTGTGTACATAAATCATTTGTAAAAATGAGTTGTGTATATAAACCTGTTGTATAAATGAGTTGTGTATATAAACCAGTTGTATAAATGAGTTGTGTATATAAATCAGTTGTATAAATTAGTTGTTTATGTAAATGATTTGTATAAATGTGTTGTGTATAAAGATCAGTTGTACAAATGAGTTGTGACAATAAATCAGTTGTATAAATGAGCTGTGCATATAAATCACTTGTATAAATGAGTTGCGTATATACAACACTTGTATAAGTGAGTTGTGTATATAAGTCACCTGTATAAATGAGTTGAGTGTATAAATCAGTTGCATAAATGAGTTGTGTATATAAATCACTTGCATAAATGAGTTTTGTATATAAATCTCATGTATAAATGAGTTTTGTATATAAGTCACTTGTATAAATGAGTTGCGTATATAAATCAGTTGTATAAATGAGATGTGTATATAAATCAGTTGTATAAATGAGTTGTGTATATAAATCACTTCTATTAATGAATTGTGTTTATAAATCAGTTGTATAAACGACTTGTGTATATAAATCACTTATATAAACGAGTTGCTTATGTAAATCATTTGTATAAAAGAGTTGTGTATATAAATCAGTTGTATAAATTTGCTGTGTATATAAATCAGTTGTATAAATGAGTTGTGTATATAAATCAGTTGCATAAATGAGTTTTGTATATAAATCACTTTTATCAATGGGTTGTGTATCTCAATCAGTTGTATAAACGAGTTCTGTATATAAACAACTTGTATATATGAGTTGTATATATAAATCAGTTGCATAAATGAGTTGTGTATATACATCACTTGTATAAATGAGTTCTGTATATAAATCACTTGTATAAATGAGGGGCGTATATAAGCCACTTGTATAAATGAGTTGTGTATATAAGTCAGTTGTATAAACGAGATGTATATTTAGATCACATTTATAAATAAGTTGTGTAACTGAATCACTTGTATAAATGAATTGTGTATATAAATCTCATGTATAAATGAGTTGTGTATATAAATCACTTGTATAAATGAGTTGTATATATATCAATTGTAAAAATGAGTTGTGTATATAAAGCAGTTGTATAAATGAGTTGTGTATATAAATCACATGTATCAATGAGTTGTGTATATAAATCACTTCTATAAATGGATTGTGTATATAAATCACATGTATAAACGAGTGGTGTATATAAATCAATTGTATAAATGAGTTGTGTATATAAATCACAAGTATAAACGAGTTGTGTATATGATTTACTTGTATAAATGAGTTGTTTATAGAAATCACTTATATAAATGAGTTGTGTATATAAAACAGGTGTATAAATGTGTTGTATAAATAAATCAGTTGTTTAATTTAGTTGTGTATATAAATCAGTTGTATAAATGAATGTGTATCTAAATTAGTTTTATAAATTAGTTGCGTACATAAATCACTTTTATAATTTAGTTGTGTATATAAATCACTTATATAAAACAGCTGCTTATGCAAATCATTTGTATAAATGAATTGTGTATATAAATCAGTTGTATAAATGTTTTGTGTATATAAATCAGTTGTATAAATTAGTAGTGTAGATAAATCACTTGTTTGAATGAGTTGTGTATTTAAAGCAGTTGTGCAAATGAATTGTGTATATAAATCACTTGTATAAATGAGTTGTGTATACAAAACAGTTGTATCAATGAGTTGTGTATATAAATCAGTTGTATAAATGAGTTGTGTATATAAATCAGTTGTATAAATGGGTTGTGTATATAAATCAGTTGCATAAATGAGTTGTGTATATAAATCACTTGTATAAATGAATTGTGTATATAAATGAGTAGTGTATATAAAAGTTGTTTAAATGAGTTGTAAATATAAAGCAGTTGTATAAATGAGTTATGTAAATAAATCAGTTGTATAAATTAATTGTGTACATAAATCATTTGTAAAAATGAGTTGTGTATATAAACCTGTTGTATAAATGAGTTGTGTATATAAACCAGTTGTATAAATGAGTTGTGTATATAAATCAGTTGTATAAATTAGTTGTTTATGTAAATGATTTGTATAAATGTGTTGTGTATAAAGATCAGTTGTACAAATGAGTTGTGACAATAAATCAGTTGTATAAATGAGCTGTGCATATAAATCACTTGTATAAATGAGTTGCGTATATGCAACACTTGTATAAGTGAGTTGTGTATATAAGTCACCTGTATAAATGAGTTGAGTGTATAAATCAGTTGCATAAATGAGTTGTGTATATAAATCACTTGCATAAATGAGTTTTGTATATAAATCTCATGTATAAATGAGTTTTGTATATAAGTCACTTGTATAAATGAGTTGCGTATATAAATCAGTTGTATAAATGAGATGTGTATATAAATCAATTGTATAAATGAGTTGTGTATATAAGTCAGTTGTATAAATGAGTTGTGTATATAAATCACTTCTATTAATGAATTGTGTTTATAAATCAGTTGTATAAACGACTTGTGTATATAAATCACTTATATAAACGAGTTGCTTATGTAAATCATTTGTATAAAAGAGTTGTGTATATAAATCAGTTGTATAAATAAGTTGTGTATATAAATCACTTGTATAAACGAATTGTGTATATAAATCACTTTTATAAATGCATTGTGTATATAAATCACATGTATAAACGAGTTGTGTATATAAATCAGTTGTATAAATATGTTGTGTATATAAATCAGTTGTATATATTAGTTGTGTATATACATCACTTGTATAAATGAGTTGTCTATATAAAGCAGTTGTATAAATGAGTTGTGTATATAAATCTCTTGTATAAATGAGTTGTGTTTATAAATGAGATGTGTATATAAATCACTTATATAAATGCGTTGTGTATATAAAGCTGTTGTATAAATGAGTTGTGTATATAAATCACGTGTATAAATGAGTTGTATATAAAACACTTGTATAAATGAGTTGTGTATATAAATCCGTTGTATAAATGAGTTGTGTATATAAGTCACTTGTATAAATGAGTTGTGTATATAAATGAGTTGCATATATAAACGTTGTATGAATGAGTTGTGTATACAAAGCAGTTGTATAAATAAGTTATGTATAGAAATCAGTTGTATAAATTAATTGTGTACATAAATCAGTTGTGTAAATGAGTTGTGTATAGAAACCAGTTGTATAAATGAGCAGTGTATATAAATCAGTTGTATAAATGAGTTGTGTATATAAATCAGTTGTATAAATAAGTTGTGTATATAAATCAGTTGTATAAACGAGTTGTGTTTATAAATCACTTGTATAAATGCATTGTGTATATAAATCAGATTTATAAACGAGTTGTGTATTTAAATCAGTTGTATAAATGTTTTGTGCATATAAATCAGTTGTACAAATTGGTTGATTATATAAATCACTTGCATAAATGAGTTGTGTATATAAAGTAGTTGTATAAATGGGTTGTGTATATAAATCACTTGTATAAATGAAATGTGTATATAAATCACTTGTATAAATGAGTTGTGTTTATAAAGCAGTTGTATAAATGGGTAGTGTATATAAATCACTTGTTTAAATGAGTTGTGTATATATATCAGTTGCATAAATGAGTTGTGTATATAAATCACTTGTATAAATCAGTTGTGTATATAAAAGTTGTATAAATGAGTTGTATATATAAAGCATTTGTATAAATGAGTTATGTATATAAATCAATGGTATAAATTAATTGTGTACATAAATCATTTGTATAAATGAGTTGTGTATATAAACCAGTTGTATAAATGAGTTGTGTATATAAACCAGTTGTATAAATGAGTTGTGTATATAAATCAGTTGTATAAATTAGTTGTTTATGTTAATGATCTGTATAAATGTGTTGTGTATAATGATCAGTTGTATAAATGAGTTGTGACAATAAATCAGATGTATAAATGAGCTGTGCATATAAATCACTTGTATAAATTAGTTGCGTATATAAACCACTTGTATAAATAAGTTGTGTATATAAATCACTTGTATAAATGAGTTGAGTGTATAAATCAGTTGCATAAATAAGTTGTGTATATAAATCACTTGCATAAATGAGTTGTGTATATAAATCTCATGTATTAATGAGTTTTGTATATAAGTCACTTGTATAAATGAGTTGCGTATATAAATCAGTTGTATAAATGAGTTGTGTATATAAATCAATTGTATAAATGAGTTGTGTATATAAATCAGTTGTATAAATGAGTTGTGTATATAAATCACTTCTATTAATGAATTGTGTTTATAAATCAGTTGTATAAACGACTTGTGTATATAAATCACTTTAGTTAAACGAGTTGCTTATGTAAATCATTTGTATAAAAGAGTTGTGTATATAAATCAGTTGTATAAATAAGTTGTGTATATAAATCAGTTGTATAAACGAGTTGTGTATATAAATCACTTTTATAAATGCATTGTGTATATAAATCACATGAATAAACGAGTTGTGTATATAAGTCAGTTTTATAAATGAGTTGTGTATATAAATCAGTTGTATATATTAGTTGTGTATATAAATCACTTGTATTAATGAGTTTTCTATATAAAGCTGTTGTATAAATGAGTTGTGTATATAAATCTCTTGTATAAATGAGTTGTGTATATAAAGGAGTTGTGTATATAAATCACTTGTTTAAATGAGTTGTGTATATAAATGAGTTGTGCATATAAAAGTTGTATAAATGATTTGTGTATACAAAGCAGTTGTATAAATAAGTTATGTATATAAATCAGTTGTATAAATTAATTGTGTACATAAATCAGTTGTGTAAATGAGTTGTGTATAGAAACCAGTTGTATAAATGAGCAGTGAATATAAATCAGTTGTATAAATTAGTTGTGTATATAAATCATTTCTATAAATGGATTGTGTATATAAATCACATGTATAAACGAGTGGTGTATATAAATCACTTGTATAAATGAGTTGTGTATATAAATCACAAGTATAAACGAGTTGTGTATATGATTTACTTGTATAAATGAGTTGTTTATAGAAATCACTTGTATAAATGGGTTGTGTACATAAAGCAGTTGTATAAATGAGTTGTGTACATAAATCAATTGTATAAATGAGTTGTGTATGTAAATCAATTGTATAAATGAGTTGTGTATATAAACCAGTTGTATAAATCAGTTTTGTATATCAGTCAGTTGTTTATGTAAATCAGTTGTATAAACGAGTTGTTTATATAAATCACTTATATAAATGAGTTGTATATATAAACCCGTTGTATAAATGTGTTGTATATATAAATCAGTTGTATAATTTAGTTGTGTATATAAATCAGTGGAATAAATGAGTTGTATATCTAAATTAGTTGTATAAATTAGTTGCATACATAAATCAGTTTTATAAATTAGTTGTGTATATAAATCACTTTTATAAATGAGTTGCATATATAAATCATTTGTATACATGAGTTGGGAATATAATTCAGTTGTATAAATGAGTTGTGTATATAAATCAGTTGTATAAATGAGTTGTGTATATAAATCACTTGTATAAATGAATTTTGTTTATAATTCAGTTGTATAAAAGAGTTGTGTATATAAATCAATTATATAAAACAGCTGCTTATGCAAATCATTTGTATAAATGAGTTGTGTATATAAATCAGTTGTATAAATTTGATGTGTATATAAATCAGGTGTATAAATGAGTTGTATATATAAATCACTTGTATAAATGAGTTGTGTATATAAATCAGTTGTATAAATTATTTGTGTATATAAAGCATTTGTATAAATTAGTTGTGTATATAAATCAGTTGTATAAATGAGTTGTGTATATAAATCAGTTCTATAAATGAGTTGTGTATATAAATCACTTGTATCAATGAGATGTGTATCTCAATCAGTTGTATAAACGAGTTGTGTATGTAAACAACTTGTGTATATGAGTTGTATATATAAATCAGTTGCATAAATGAGTTGTGTATATACATCACTTGTATAAATGAGTTCTGTATATAAATCACTTGTATAGATGAGGGGCGTATATAAATCACTTGTATAAATGAGTTGTGTATATAAGTCAGTTGCATAAACGAGATGTATATTTAGATCACATTTATAAATGAGTTGTGTAACTGAATCACTTGTATAAATGAATTGTGTATATGAATCTCATGTATAAATGAGTTGTGTATATAAATCACTTGTATAAATGAGTTGTATATATAAATCAATTGTATAAATGAGTTGTGTATATAAAGCAGTTGTATAAATGAGTTGTGTATATAAATCACATGTATCAATGAGTTGTGTATATAAATCACTTCTATAAATGGATTGTGTATATAAATCACATGTATAAACGAGTGGTGTATATAAATCACTTGTATAAATGAGTTGTGTATATAAATCAGTTGTATAAACGAGTTGCGTATATGCTTTACTTGTATAAATGAGTTGTTCATAGAAATCACTTGTATAAATGGGTTGTGTACATAATGCAGTTGTATATATGAGTTGTGTACATAAATCACTTGTATAAATGAGTTGTGTATGTAAATCAATTGTATAAATGAGTTGTGTATATAAACCAGTTGTATAAATCAGTTGTGTATATAAAACAGTTGTGTATGTAAATCAGTTGTATAAACGAGTTGTTTATATAAATCACTTATATAAATGACTTGTGTATATAAACCCGTTGTATAAATGTGTTGTATATATAAATCAGTTGTATAATTTAGTTGTGTATATAAATCAGTTGTATAAATGTTTGTGTATCTAAATTAGTTGTATAAATTAGTTGCGTACATAAATCAGTTTTATAATTCAGTTGTGTATATAAATCACTTTTATAAATGAGTTGCATATATAAATCATTTTTATAAATGAGTTGGGAGTATAATTCAGTTTATAAATGAATTGTGTATATAAATCAGTTGTATAAATGAGTTGTGTATATAAATCACTTGTAGAAATGAATTATGTTTATAAATCAGTTGTATAAACGAGTTGTGTATTTAAATCACTTGTATAAATGCATTGTGTATATAAATCACATGTATAAACGAGTTGTGTATATAAATCAGTTGTATAAATTAATTGTGTACATAAATCATTTGTATAAATGAGTTGTGTATATAAACCTGTTTTATAAATGAGTTGAGTATATATACCAGTTGCATGAATGAGTTGTGTATATAAATCAGTTGTATACATTAGTTGTTTACGTAAATGAATTGTATAAATGTTTTGTGTATAAAGATCAGTTGTATAAATGAGTTGTGACAATAAATCAGTTGTATAAATGAGCTGTGCATATAAATCACTTGTATAAATGAGTTGCGTATATAAAACACTTGTATAAGTGAGTTGTGTATATAAATCACCTGTATAAATGAGTTTTGTATATAAGTCACTTGTATAAATGAGTTGCGTATATAGATCAGTTGTATAAATGAGTTGTGTATATAAATCCGTTGTATAAATAAGTTGTGCATATAAATCAGTTGTATAAACGAGTTGTGTATATAAATCACTTTTATAAATGCATTGTGTATATAAATCACATGTATAAACGAGTTGTGTATATAAATCAGTTGTATAAATGTGTTGTGTATATAAATCAGTTGTATATATTAGTTGTGTATATAAATCACTTGTATAAATGAGTTGTGTATATAAATGAGATGTGTATATAAATCACTTATATAAATGAGTTGTGTATATAAAGCAGTTGTATAAATGAGTTGTGTATATAAATCACGTGTATAAATGAGTTGTGTATATAAATCACATGTATCAACGAGTTGTGTATATAAATCAGTTGTATAAATGGGTTGTGTATATAAGTCACTTGTATAAATGAGTTGTGTATATAAATGAGTTGTGTATATAAAAGTTGTATGAATGAGTTGTGTAAACAAAGCAGTTGTATAAATAAGTTATGTATATAAATCAGTTGTATAAATTAATTGTGTACATAAATCAGTTGTGTAAATGAGTTGTGTATTGAAACCAGTTGTATAAATGAGCAGTGTATATAAATCAGTTGTATAAATTAGTTGTGTATATAAATCACTTCTATAAATGGATTGTTCATATAAATCACATGTATAAACGAGTGGTGTATATAAATCACTTGTATAAATGAGTTGTGTATATAAATCACAAGTATAACCGAGTTGTGTATATGATTTACTTGTATAAATGAGTTGTTTATAGAAATCACTTGTATAAATGGGTTGTGTACATAAAGCAGTTGTATAAATGAGTTGTGTACATAAATCACTTGTATAAATGAGTTGTGCATGTAAATCAATTGTATAAATGAGTTGTGTATATAAACCAGTTGTATAAATCAGTTGTGTATATAAATCAGTTGTGTATGTAAATCAGTTGTATAAACGAGTTGTTTATATAATTCACTTATATAAATGAGTTGTGTATATAAACCCGTTGTATAAATGTGTTGTATATATAAATCAGTTGTATAATTTAGTTATGTATATAAATCAGTTGTATAAATGAGTTGTGTATCTAAATTAGTTGTATAAATAAGTTGCATACATAAATCAGTTTTATAATTTAGTTGTGTATATAAATCACTTTTATAAATGAGTTGCATATATAAATCATTTGTATACATGAGTTGGGAATATAATTCAGTTGTATAAATGGGTTTTGTATATAAATCAGTTGTATAAATGAGTTGTGTATATAAATCACTTGTATAAATGAATTTTGTTTGTAAAACAGTTGTATAAACGAGTTGTGTATATATATCACTTATATAAAACAGCTGCTTATGCAAATCATTTGTATAAATGAGTTGTGTATATAAATGAGTTGTATAAATTTGAAGTGTATATAAATCATTTGTATAAATGTGTTGTGTATATAAATCACTTGTATAAATGAGTTGTTTATATAAATCAGTTGTATAAATTAGTTGTGTATATAAATCATTTGTATAAATGAGTTGTGTATATAAATCAGTTGTATAAATGAGTTGTGTATATAAATCAGTTCTATAAATGAGTTGAGTATATAAATCAGTTGTATCAATGAGTTGTGTATCTCAATCAGTTGTATAAACGAGTTATGTATATAAACAACTTGTATATATGATTTGTATATATAAATCAGTTGCATAAGTGAGTTGTGTATATACATCACTTGTATAAATGAGTTCTGTATATAAATCACTTGTATAAATGAGGGGCGTATATAAACCACTTGTATAAATGAGTTATGTATATAAGTCAGTTGCATAAACGAGATGTACATTTAGATCACATTTATAAATGAGTTGTGTAACTGAATCACTTGTATAAATGAATTGTGTATATAAATCTCATGTATAAATGAGTTGTGTATATAAATCACTTGTATAAATGAGTTGTATATATAAAAAATTGTATAAATGAGTTGTGTATATAAAGTAGTTGTATAAATGAGAAGTGTATATAAATCACATGTATCATTGAGTTGTGCATACAAATCACTTCTATGAATGGATTGTGTATATAAATCACATGTATTAACGAATGGTGTATATAAATCACTTGTATAAATGAGTTGTGTGTATAAATCACAAGGATAAACGAGTTGTGTATATGATTTACTTGTATAAATGAGTTGTTTATATAAATCACTTGTATAAATGGGTTGTGTACATAAAGCAGTTGTATAAATGAGTTGTGTACATAAATCACTTGTATAAATGAGTTGTGTATGTAAATCAATTGTATAAACGAGCTGTGTATATATATCAGTTGTATAAATGTGTTGTGTATATAAATCAGTTGTATATATTAGTTGTGTATATAAATCACTTGCATAAATGAGTTGTCTATATAAAGCAGTTGTATAAATGAGTTGTGTATATAAATCTCTTGTATGAATGAGTTGTGTATATGAATGAGATGTGTATATAAATGACTTATGTAAATGAGTTGTGTATATAAAGCAGTTGTATAAATGAGTTGTGTATATAAATCACGTGTATAAATGAGTTGTGTATATAAATCAGTTGTATAAATTAGTTGTGTATATAAATTTTTTGTATAAATGAGTTGTGTATATAAATCAGTTGTATAAATGAGTTGTGTATATAAATCAGTTCTATGAATGATTTGAGTATATAAATCACTTGTATCAATGAGTTGTGTATCTCAATCAGTTGTATAAACGAGTTGTGCATATAAACAGCTTGTATATATGGGTTGTATATATAAATCAGTTGCATAAATGAGTTGTGTATAAACATCACTTGTATAAATGAGTTCTGTATATAAATCACTTGTATAAATGAGGGGCGTATATAAACCACTTGTATAAATGAGTTGTGTGTATAAGTCAGTTGCATAAACGAGATGTATATTTAGATCACATTTATAAATGAGTTGTGTAACTGAATCACTTTAAAAATGAATTGTGTATATAAATCTCATGTATAAATGAGTTGTGTATATAAATCACTTGTATAAATGAGTTGTATATATAAATCAATTGTATAAATGAGTTGTGTATATAAAGCAGTTGTATAAATGAGTTGTGTATATAAATCACATGTATCATTGAGTTGTGCATAAAAATCACTTCTATAAATGGATTGTGTATATAAATCAGTTGTATAAATGTGTTGTCTATATAAAGCAGTTGTATAAATGAGTTGTGTATATAAATCTCTTGTATAAATGGGCTGTGTATATAAATGAGATGTGTATATAAATCACTTATATAAATGAGTTGTGTATATAAAGCAGTTGTGTAAATGAGTTGTGTATATAAATCACGTGTATAAATGAGTTGTGTATATTAATCACATGTATAAACGAGTTGTGAATATAAATTTGTTGTATAAATGATTTGTGTATATAAATCAGTTGTATAAATGTGTTGTGTATATAAATCAGTTGTATAAATGAGTTGTGTATATAAGTCACTTGTTTAAATGAGTTGTGTATATAAATGAGTTGTGCATATAAAAGTTGTATAAATGATTTGTGTATACAAAGCAGTTGTATAAATAGGTTATGTATATAAATCAGTTGTATAAATTAATTGGGTACATAAATCAGTTGTGTAAATGAGTTGTGTATAGAAACCAGTTGTATAAATGAGCAGTGAATATAAATCAGTTGTATAAATTAGTTGTGTATATATATCACTTCTATAATTGTATTGTGTATATAAATCACATGTATAAGCGAGTGGTGTATATAAATCACTTGTATAAATGAGTTGTGTATATAAATCACAAGTATAAACGAGTTGTGTATATGATTTACTTGTATAAATGAGTTGTTTATAGAAATCACTTGTATAATTGGGTTGTGTACATAAAGCAGTTGTATAAATGAGTTGTGTACATAAATCACTTGTATAAATGAGTTGTGTATGTAAATCAATTGTATAAATGAGTTGTGTATATAAACCAGTTGTATAAATCAGTTGTGTATATCAATCAGTTGTGTATGTAAATCAGTTGTATAAACGAGTTGTTTATATAAATCACTTATATAAATGAGTTGTGTATATAAACCAGTTGTATAAATGTGTTGTATATATAAATCAGTTGTATAATTTAGTTGTGCATATAAATCAGTTGTATAAATGAGTTGTGTATCTAAATTAGTTGTATAAATTAGTTGCATACATAAATCAGTTTTATAATTTAGTTGTGTATATAAATCACTTTTATAAATGAGTTGCATACATAAATCATTTGTATACATGAGGTGGGAATATAATTCAGTTGTATAAATGAGTTGTGTATATAAATCAGTTGTATAAATGAGTTGTGTATATAAATCACTTGTATAAATGAATTTTGTTTATAATTCAGTTGTATAAACGAGTTGTGTATATAAATCAATTATATAAAACAGCTGCTTATGCAAATCATTTGTATAAATGAGTTGTGTATATAAATCAGTTGTATAAATTGGATGTGTATATAAATCAGGTGTATAAATGAGTTGTTTATATAAATCACTTGTATAAATGAGTTGTTTATATAAATCAGTTGTATAAATTAGTTGTGTATATAAATCATTTGTATAAATGAGTTGTGTATATAAATCAGTTGTATAAATGAGTTGTGTATATAAATCAGTTCTATAAATGAGTTGAGTATATAAATCAGTTGTATCAATGAGTTGTGTATCTCAATCAGTTGTATAAACGAGTTATGTATATAAACAACTTGTATATATGATTTGTATATATAAATCAGTTGCATAAGTGAGTTGTGTATATACATCACTTGTATAAATGAGTTCTGTATATAAATCACTTGTATAAATGAGGGGCGTATATAAACCACTTGTATAAATGAGTTGTGTATATAAGTCAGTTGCATAAACGAGATGTACATTTAGATCACATTTATAAATGAGTTGTGTAACTGAATCACTTGTATAAATGAATTGTGTATATAAATCTCATGTATAAATGAGTTGTGTATATAAATCACTTGTATAAATGAGTTGTATATATAAAAAATTGTATAAATGAGTTGTGTATATAAAGCAGTTGTATAAATGAGAAGTGTATATAAATCACATGTATCATTGAGTTGTGCATACAAATCACTTCTATGAATGGATTGTGTATATAAGTCACATGTATTAACGAATGGTGTATATAAATCACTTGTATAAATGAGTTGTGTGTATAAATCACAAGGATAAACGAGTTGTGTATATGATTTACTTGTATAAATGAGTTGTTTATATAAATCACTTGTATAAATGGGTTGTGCACATAAAGCACTTGTATAAATGAGTTGTGTACATAAATCACTTGTATAAATGAGTTGTGTATGTAAATCAATTGTATAAACGAGCTGTGTATATATATCAGTTGTATAAATGTGTTGTGTATATAAATCAGTTGTATATATTAGTTGTGTATATAAATCACTTGCATAAATGAGTTGTCTATATAAAGCAGTTGTATAAATGAGTTGTGTATATAAATCTCTTGTATGAATGAGTTGTGTATATGAATGAGATGTGTATATAAATGACTTATGTAAATGAGTTGTGTATATAAAGCAGTTGTATAAATGAGTTGTGTATATAAATCACGTGTCTAAATGAGTTGTGTATATAAATCAGTTGTATAAATTAGTTGTGTATATAAATTTTTTGTATAAATGAGTTGTGTATATAAATCAGTTGTATAAATGAGTTGTGTATATAAATCAGTTCTATGAATGATTTGAGTATATAAATCACTTGTATCAATGAGTTGTGTATCTCAATCAGTTGTATAAACGAGTTGTGCATATAAACAGCTTGTATATATGGGTTGTATATATAAATCAGTTGCATAAATGAGTTGTGTATAAACATCACTTGTATAAATGAGTTCTGTATATAAATCACTTGTATAAATGAGGGGCGTATATAAACCACTTGTATAAATGAGTTGTGTGTATAAGTCAGTAGCATAAACGAGATGTATATTTAGATCACATTTATAAATGAGTTGTGTAGCTGAATCACTTTAAAAATGAATTGTGTATATAAATCTCATGTATAAATGAGTTGTGTATATAAATCACTTGTATAAATGAGTTGTATATATAAATCAATTGTATAAATGAGTTGTGTATATAAAGCAGTTGTATAAATGAGTTGTGTATATAAATCACATGTATCATTGAGTTGTGCATAAAAATCACTTCTATAAATGGATTGTGTATATAAATCAGTTGTATAAATGTGTTGTCTATATAAAGCAGTTGTATAAATGAGTTGTGTATATAAATCTCTTGTATAAATGGGCTGTGTATATAAATGAGATGTGTATATAAATCACTTATATAAATGAGTTGTGTATATAAAGCAGTTGTGTAAATGAGTTGTGTATATAAATCACGTGTATAAATGAGTTGTGTATATTAATCACATGTATAAACGAGTTGTGAATATAAATTTGTTGTATAAATGATTTGTGTATATAAATCAGTTGTATAAATGTGTTGTGTATATAAATCAGTTGTATAAATGAGTTGTGTATATAAGTCACTTGTTTAAATGAGTTGTGTATATAAATGAGTTGTGCATATAAAAGTTGTATAAATGATTTGTGTATACAAAGCAGTTGTATAAATAGGTTATGTATATAAATCAGTTGTATAAATTAATTGGGTACATAAATCAGTTGCGTAAATGAGTTGTGTATAGAAACCAGTTGTATAAATGAGCAGTGAATATAAATCAGTTGTATAAATTAGTTGTGTATATATATCACTTCTATAATTGTATTGTGTATATAAATCACATGTATAAGCGAGTGGTGTATATAAATCACATGTATAAATGAGTTGTGTATATAAATCACAAGTATAAACGAGTTGTGTATATGATTTACTTGTATAAATGAGTTGTTTATAGAAATCACTTGTATAATTGGGTTGTGTACATAAAGCAGTTGTATAAATGAGTTGTGTACATAAATCACTTGTATAAATGAGTTGTGTATGTAAATCAATTGTATAAACGAGTTGTGTATATAAACCAGTTGTATAAATCAGTTGTGTATATCAATCAGTTGTGTATGTAAATCAGTTGTATAAACGAGTTGTTTATATAATTCACTTATATAAATGAGTTGTGTATATAAACCCGTTGTATAAATGTGTTGTATATATAAATCAGTTGTATAATTTAGTTATGTATATAAATCAGTTGTATAAATGAGTTGTGTATCTAAATTAGTTGTATAAATAAGTTGCATACATAAATCAGTTTTATAATTTAGTTGTGTATATAAATCACTTTTATAAATGAGTTGCATATATAAATCATTTGTATACATGAGTTGGGAATATAATTCAGTTGTATAAATGAGTTGTGTATATAAATCAGTTGTATAAATGAGTTGTGTATATAAATCACTTGTATAAATGAATTTTGTTTGTAAAACAGTTGTATAAACGAGTTGTGTATATATATCACTTATATAAAACAGCTGCTTATGCAAATCATTTGTATAAATGAGTTGTGTATATAAATGAGTTGTATAAATTTGAAGTGTATATAAATCATTTGTATAAATGTGTTGTGTATATAAATCACTTGTATAAATGAGTTGTTTATATAAATCAGTTGTATAAATTAGTTGTGTATATAAATCATTTGTATAAATGAGTTGTGTATATAAATCAGTTGTATAAATGAGTTGTGTATATAAATCAGTTCTATAAATGAGTTGAGTATATAAATCAGTTGTATCAATGAGTTGTGTATCTCAATCAGTTGTATAAACGAGTTATGTATATAAACAACTTGTATATATGATTTGTATATATAAATCAGTTGCATAAGTGAGTTGTGTATATACATCACTTGTATAAATGAGTTCTGTATATAAATCACTTGTATAAATGAGGGGCGTATATAAACCACTTATATAAATGAGTTGTGTATATAAGTCAGTTGCATAAACGAGATGTACATTTAGATCACATTTATAAATGAGTTGTGTAACTGAATCACTTGTATAAATGAATTGTGTATATAAATCTCATGTATAAATGAGTTGTGTATATAAATCAGTTGTATAAATGAGTTGTGTATATAAATCAGTTCTATGAATGATTTGAGTATATAAATCACTTGTATCAATGAGTTGTGTATCTCAATCAGTTGTATAAACGAGTTGTGCATATAAACAGCTTGTATATATGGGTTGTATATATAAATCAGTTGCATAAATGAGTTGTGTATAAACATCACTTGTATAAATGAGTTCTGTATATAAATCACTTGTATAAATGAGGGGCGTATATAAACCACTTGTATAAATGAGTTGTGTGTATAAGTCAGTTGCATAAACGAGATGTATATTTAGATCACATTTATAAATGAGTTGTGTAACTGAATCACTTTAAAAATGAATTGTGTATATAAATCTCATGTATAAATGAGTTGTGTATATAAATCACTTGTATAAATGAGTTGTATATATAAATCAATTGTATAAATGAGTTGTGTATATAAAGCAGTTGTATAAATGAGTTGTGTATATAAATCACATGTATCATTGAGTTGTGCATAAAAATCACTTCTATAAATGGATTGTGTATATAAATCAGTTGTATAAATGTGTTGTCTATATAAAGCAGTTGTATAAATGAGTTGTGTATATAAATCTCTTGTATAAATGGGCTGTGTATATAAATGAGATGTGTATATAAATCACTTATATAAATGAGTTGTGTATATAAAGCAGTTGTGTAAATGAGTTGTGTATATAAATCACGTGTATAAATGAGTTGTGTATATTAATCACATGTATAAACGAGTTGTGAATATAAATTTGTTGTATAAATGATTTGTGTATATAAATCAGTTGTATAAATGTGTTGTGTATATAAATCAGTTGTATAAATGAGTTGTGTATATAAGTCACTTGTTTAAATGAGTTGTGTATATAAATGAGTTGTGCATATAAAAGTTGTATAAATGATTTGTGTATACAAAGCAGTTGTATAAATAGGTTATGTATATAAATCAGTTGTATAAATTAATTGGGTACATAAATCAGTTGTGTAAATGAGTTGTGTATAGAAACCAGTTGTATAAATGAGCAGTGAATATAAATCAGTTGTATAAATTAGTTGTGTATATATATCACTTCTATAATTGTATTGTGTATATAAATCACATGTATAAGCGAGTGGTGTATATAAATCACTTGTATAAATGAGTTGTGTATATAAATCACAAGTATAAACGAGTTGTGTATATGATTTACTTGTATAAATGAGTTGTTTATAGAAATCACTTGTATAATTGGGTTGTGTACATAAAGCAGTTGTATAAATGAGTTGTGTACATAAATCACTTGTATAAATGAGTTGTGTATGTAAATCAATTGTATAAATGAGTTGTGTATATAAACCAGTTGTATAAATCAGTTGTGTATATCAATCAGTTGTGTATGTAAATCAGTTGTATAAACGAGTTGTTTATATAATTCACTTATATAAATGAGTTGTGTATATAAACCCGTTGTATAAATGTGTTGTATATATAAATCAGTTGTATAATTTAGTTATGTATATAAATCAGTTGTATAAATGAGTTGTGTATCTAAATTAGTTGTATAAATAAGTTGCATACATAAATCAGTTTTATAATTTAGTTGTGTATATAAATCACTTTTATAAATGAGTTGCATATATAAATCATTTGTATACATGAGTTGGGAATATAATTCAGTTGTATAAATGGGTTGTGTATATAAATCAGTTGTATAAATGAGTTGTGTATATAAATCACTTGTATAAATGAATTTTGTTTGTAAAACAGTTGTATAAACGAGTTGTGTATATATATCACTTATATAAAACAGCTGCTTATGCAAATCATTTGTATAAATGAGTTGTGTATATAAATGAGTTGTATAAATTTGAAGTGTATATAAATCATTTGTATAAATGTGTTGTGTATATAAATCACTTGTATAAATGAGTTGTTTATATAAATCAGTTGTATAAATTAGTTGTGTATATAAATCATTTGTATAAATGAGTTGTGTATATAAATCAGTTGTATAAATGAGTTGTGTATATAAATCAGTTCTATAAATGAGTTGAGTATATAAATCAGTTGTATCAATGAGTTGTGTATCTCAATCAGTTGTATAAACGAGTTATGTATATAAACAACTTGTATATATGATTTGTATATATAAATCAGTTGCATAAGTGAGTTGTGTATATACATCACTTGTATAAATGAGTTCTGTATATAAATCACTTGTATAAATGAGGGGCGTATATAAACCACTTGTATAAATGAGTTGTGTATATAAGTCAGTTGCATAAACGAGATGTACATTTAGATCACATTTATAAATGAGTTGTGTAACTGAATCACTTGTATAAATGAATTGTGTATATAAATCTCATGTATAAATGAGTTGTGTATATAAATCAGTTGTATAAATGAGTTGTGTATATAAATCAGTTCTATGAATGATTTGAGTATATAAATCACTTGTATCAATGAGTTGTGTATCTCAATCAGTTGTATAAACGAGTTGTGCATATAAACAGCTTGTATATATGGGTTGTATATATAAATCAGTTGCATAAATGAGTTGTGTATAAACATCACTTGTATAAATGAGTTCTGTATATAAATCACTTGTATAAATGAGGGGCGTATATAAACCACTTGTATAAATGAGTTGTGTGTATAAGTCAGTTGCGTAAACGAGATGTATATTTAGATCACATTTATAAATGAGTTGTGTAACTGAATCACTTTAAAAATGAATTGTGTATATAAATCTCATGTATAAATGAGTTGTGTATATAAATCACTTGTATAAATGAGTTGTATATATAAATCAATTGTATAAATGAGTTGTGTATATAAAGCAGTTGTATAAATGAGTTGTGTATATAAATCACATGTATCATTGAGTTGTGCATAAAAATCACTTCTATAAATGGATTGTGTATATAAATCAGTTGTATAAATGTGTTGTCTATATAAAGCAGTTGTATAAATGAGTTGTGTATATAAATCTCTTGTATAAATGGGCTGTGTATATAAATGAGATGTGTATATAAATCACTTATATAAATGAGTTGTGTATATAAAGCAGTTGTGTAAATGAGTTGTGTATATAAATCACGTGTATAAATGAGTTGTGTATATTAATCACATGTATAAACGAGTTGTGAATATAAATTTGTTGTATAAATGATTTGTGTATATAAATCAGTTGTATAAATGTGTTGTGTATATAAATCAGTTGTATAAATGAGTTGTGTATATAAGTCACTTGTTTAAATGAGTTGTGTATATAAATGAGTTGTGCATATAAAAGTTGTATAAATGATTTGTGTATACAAAGCAGTTGTATAAATAGGTTATGTATATAAATCAGTTGTATAAATTAATTGGGTACATAAATCAGTTGTGTAAATGAGTTGTGTATAGAAACCAGTTGTATAAATGAGCAGTGAATATAAATCAGTTGTATAAATTAGTTGTGTATATATATCACTTCTATAATTGTATTGTGTATATAAATCACAAGTATAAGCGAGTGGTGTATATAAATCACTTGTATAAATGAGTTGTGTATATAAATCACAAGTATAAACGAGTTGTGTATATGATTTACTTGTATAAATGAGTTGTTTATAGAAATCACTTGTATAATTGGGTTGTGTACATAAAGCAGTTGTATAAATGAGTTGTGTACATAAATCACTTGTATAAATGAGTTGTGTATGTAAATCAATTGTATAAATGAGTTGTGTATATAAACCAGTTGTATAAATCAGTTGTGTATATCAATCAGTTGTGTATGTAAATCAGTTGTATAAACGAGTTGTTTATATAATTCACTTATATAAATGAGTTGTGTATATAAACCCGTTGTATAAATGTGTTGTATATATAAATCAGTTGTATAATTTAGTTATGTATATAAATCAGTTGTATAAATGAGTTGTGTATCTAAATTAGTTGTATAAATAAGTTGCATACATAAATCAGTTTTATAATTTAGTTGTGTATATAAATCACTTTTATAAATGAGTTGCATATATAAATCATTTGTATACATGAGTTGGGAATATAATTCAGTTGTATAAATGGGTTGTGTATATAAATCAGTTGTATAAATGAGTTGTGTATATAAATCACTTGTATAAATGAATTTTGTTTGTAAAACAGTTGTATAAACGAGTTGTGTATATATATCACTTATATAAAACAGCTGCTTATGCAAATCATTTGTATAAATGAGTTGTGTATATAAATGAGTTGTATAAATTTGAAGTGTATATAAATCATTTGTATAAATGTGTTGTGTATATAAATCACTTGTATAAATGAGTTGTTTATATAAATCAGTTGTATAAATTAGTTGTGTATATAAATCATTTGTATAAATGAGTTGTGTATATAAATCAGTTGTATAAATGAGTTGTGTATATAAATCAGTTCTATAAATGAGTTGAGTATATAAATCAGTTGTATCAATGAGTTGTGTATCTCAATCAGTTGTATAAACGAGTTATGTATATAAACAACTTGTATATATGATTTGTATATATAAATCAGTTGCATAAGTGAGTTGTGTATATACATCACTTGTATAAATGAGCTCTGTATATAAATCACTTGTATAAATGAGGGGCGTATATAAACCACTTGTATAAATGAGTTGTGTATATAAGTCAGTTGCATAAACGAGATGTACATTTAGATCACATTTATAAATGAGTTGTGTAACTGAATCACTTGTATAAATGAATTGTGTATATAAATCTCATGTATAAATGAGTTGTGTATATAAATCACTTGTATAAATGAGTTGTATATATAAAAAATTGTATAAATGAGTTGTGTATATAAAGCAGTTGTATAAATGAGAAGTGTATATAAATCACATGTATCATTGAGTTGTGCATACAAATCACTTCTATGAATGGATTGTGTATATAAATCACATGTATTAACGAATGGTGTATATAAATCACTTGTATAAATGAGTTGTGTGTATAAATCACAAGGATAAACGAGTTGTGTATATGATTTACTTGTATAAATGAGTTGTTTATATAAATCACTTGTATAAATGGGTTGTGTACATAAAGCAGTTGTATAAATGAGTTGTGTACATAAATCACTTGTATAAATGAGTTGTGTATGTAAATCAATTGTATAAACGAGCTGTGTATATATATCAGTTGTATAAATGTGTTGTGTATATAAATCAGTTGTATATATTAGTTGTGTATATAAATCACTTGCATAAATGAGTTGTCTATATAAAGCAGTTGTATAAATGAGTTGTGTATATAAATCTCTTGTATGAATGAGTTGTGTATATGAATGAGATGTGTATATAAATGACTTATGTAAATGAGTTGTGTATATAAAGCAGTTGTATAAATGAGTTGTGTATATAAATCACGTGTATAAATGAGTTGTGTATATAAATCAGTTGTATAAATTAGTTGTGTATATAAATTTTTTGTATAAATGAGTTGTGTATATAAATCAGTTGTATAAATGAGTTGTGTATATAAATCAGTTCTATGAATGATTTGAGTATATAAATCACTTGTATCAATGAGTTGTGTATCTCAATCAGTTGTATAAACGAGTTGTGCATATAAACAGCTTGTATATATGGGTTGTATATATAAATCAGTTGCATAAATGAGTTGTGTATAAACATCACTTGTATAAATGAGTTCTGTATATAAATCACTTGTATAAATGAGGGGCGTATATAAACCACTTGTATAAATGAGTTGTGTGTATAAGTCAGTTGCATAAACGAGATGTATATTTAGATCACATTTATAAATGAGTTGTGTAACTGAATCACTTTAAAAATGAATTGTGTATATAAATCTCATGTATAAATGAGTTGTGTATATAAATCACTTGTATAAATGAGTTGTATATATAAATCAATTGTATAAATGAGTTGTGTATATAAAGCAGTTGTATAAATGAGTTGTGTATATAAATCACATGTATCATTGAGTTGTGCATATAAATCACTTCTATAAATGGATTGTGTATATAAATCAGTTGTATAAATGTGTTGTCTATATAAAGCAGTTGTATAAATGAGTTGTGTATATAAATCTCTTGTATAAATGGGCTGTGTATATAAATGAGATGTGTATATAAATCACTTATATAAATGAGTTGTGTATATAAAGCAGTTGTGTAAATGAGTTGTGTATATAAATCACGTGTATAAATGAGTTGTGTATATTAATCACATGTATAAACGAGTTGTGAATATAAATTTGTTGTATAAATGATTTGTGTATATAAATCAGTTGTATAAATGTGTTGTGTATATAAATCAGTTGTATAAATGAGTTGTGTATATAAGTCACTTGTTTAAATGAGTTGTGTATATAAATGAGTTGTGCATATAAAAGTTGTATAAATGATTTGTGTATACAAAGCAGTTGTATAAATAGGTTATGTATATAAATCAGTTGTATAAATTAATTGGGTACATAAATCAGTTGTGTAAATGAGTTGTGTATAGAAACCAGTTGTATAAATGAGCAGTGAATATAAATCAGTTGTATAAATTAGTTGTGTATATATATCACTTCTATAATTGTATTGTGTATATAAATCACATGTATAAGCGAGTGGTGTATATAAATCACTTGTATAAATGAGTTGTGTATATAAATCACAAGTATAAACGAGTTGTGTATATGATTTACTTGTATAAATGAGTTGTTTATAGAAATCACTTGTATAATTGGGTTGTGTACATAAAGCAGTTGTATAAATGAGTTGTGTACATAAATCACTTGTATAAATGAGTTGTGCATGTGAATCAATTGTATAAATGAGTTGTGTATATAAACCAGTTGTATAAATCAGTTGTGCATATAAATCAGTTGTGTATGTAAATCAGTTGTATAAACGAGTTGTTTATATAATTCACTTATATAAATGAGTTGTGTATATAAACCCGTTGTATAAATGTGTTGTATATATAAATCAGTTGTATAATTTAGTTGTGTATATAAATCAGTTGTATAAATGAGTTGTGTATCTAAATTAGTTGTATAAATAAGTTGCATACATAAATCAGTTTTATAATTTAGTTGTGTATATAAATCACTTTTATAAATGAGTTGCATATATAAATCATTTGTATACATGAGTTGGGAATATAATTCAGTTGTATAAATGAGTTGTGTATATAAATCAGTTGTATAAATGAGTTGTGTATATAAATCACTTGTATAAATGAATTTTGTTTATAAATCAGTTGTATAAACGAGTTGTGTATATAAATCACTTATATAAAACAGCTGCTTATGCAAATCATTTGTATAAATGAGTTGTGTATATAAATCAGTTGTATAAATTTGAAGTGTATATAAATCAGGTGTATAAATGTGTTGTGTATATAAATCACTTGTATAAATGAGTTGTGTATATAAATCAGTTGTATAAATTAGTTGTGTATATAAATCATTTGTATAAATGAGTTGTGTATATAAATCAGTTGTATAAATGAGTTGTGTATATAAATCAGTTCTATAAATGAGTTGAGTATATAAATCACTTGTATCAATGAGTTGTGTATCTCAATCAGTTGTATAAACGAGTTGTGTATATAAACAACTTGTATATATGAGTTGTATATATAAATCAGTTGCATAAATGAGTTGTGTATATACATCACTTGTATAAATGAGTTCTGTATATAAATCACTTGTATAAATGAGGGGCGTATATAAACCACTTGTATAAATGAGTTGTGTATATAAGTCAGTTGCATAAACGAGATGTATATTTAGATCACATTTATAAATGAGTTGTGTAACTGAATCACTTGTATAAATGAGTTGTGTATGTAAATCAATTGTATAAATGAGTTGTGTATATAAACCAGTTGTATAAATCAGTTGTGTATACAAATCAGTTGTGTATGTAAATCAGTTGTATAAACGAGTTGTTTATATGAGTCACTTATATAAATGAGTTGTGTATATAAACCAGTTGTATAAATGTGTTGTATAAATAAATCAGTTGTATAATTTAGTTGTGTATATAAATCAGTTGTATAAATGATTGTGTATCTAAATTAGTTGTATAAATTAGTTGCGTACAAAAATCAGTTTTTTAATTTAGTTGTGTATATAAATCACTTATATAAAACAGCTGCTTATGCAAATCATTTGTATAAATGAGTTGTGTATATAAATCAGTGGTATAAAAAGGTTGCGTATTTAAATCAGTTGTATAAACGAGTTGTGTATTTAAATCACTTGTATAAATGCATTGTGTATATAAATCACATGTATAAACGAGTTGTGTATATAAATCAGTTGTATAAATGTTTTGTGTATATAAATCAGTTGTATAAATTAGTAGTGTAGATAAATCACTTGTTTAAATGAGTTGTGTATATAAAGCAGTTGTGCAAATGAATTGTGTATATAAATCACTTGTATAAATGAGTTGTGAATATAAATGAGTTGTGTATATAAATCACTTATATAAATGAGCTGTGTATATAAAGCAGTTGTATAAATGAGTTGTGCATATAAATCAGGTGTATAAATGAGTTGTGTATATAAATCACTTGTATAAACGATTTATGTATATAAAACAGTTGTATCAATGAGTTGTGTATATAAATCAGTTGTACAAATGAGTTGGGTATCTAAATCAGTTGTATAAATGAGTTGTGTATATAAATCAGTTGCATAAATGAGTTGTGTATATAAATCACTTGTATAAATGAATTGTGTATATAAATGAGTTGTGTATACAAAAGTTGTTTAAATGAGTTGTATATATAAAGCAGTTGTATAAATGAGTTATGTATATAAATCAGTTGTTTAAATTAATTGTGTACATAAATCATTTATATAAATGAGTTTTGTATATAAACCTGTTGTATAAATGAGTTGTGTATATAAACCAGTTGTATGAATGAGTTGTGTATATAAATCAGTTGTATCAATTAGTTTTTTATGTAAATAAATTGTATAAATGTGTTGTGTATAAAGATCAGTTGTATAAATGAGCTGTGACAATAAATCAGTTGTATAAATGAGCTGTGCATATAAATCACTTGTATAAATGAGTTGCGTATATAAAACACTTGTATAAATGAGTTGTGTATATAAGTCACCTGTATAAATGAGTTGAGTGTATAAATCAGTTGCATAAATGAGTTGTGTATATAAATCACTTGCGTAAATTACTTGTGTATATAAATCTCTTCTATTAATGAATTGTGTTTATAAATCAGTTGTATAAACGACTTGTGTATATAAATAACTTATATAAACGAGTTGCTTATGCAAATCATTTGTATAAAAGAGTTGTGTATATCAATCAGTTGTATAAATAAGTTGTGTATATAAATCAGTTGTATAAACGAGTTGTGTATATTAATCACTTTTGTAAATGCATTGTGTATATAAATCACATGTATAAACGAGTTGTGTATATAAATCAGTTGTATAAATGTGTTGTGTATATAAATCAGTTGTATATATTAGTTGTGTATATAAATCACTTGTATAAATGAGTTGTCTATATAAATCAGTTGTATAAATGAGTTGTGTATATAAATCTCTTGTGTAAATGAGTTGTGCATATAAATGAGATGTGTATATAAATCACTTATATCAATGAGTTGTGTATATAAAGCAGTTGTATAAATGAGTTGTTTATATAAATCACGTGTATAAATGAGTTGTGTATATAAATCACATGTATAAACGAGTTGTGTATATAAATCAGTTGTATAAATGATTTGTGTATATAAATCAGTTGTATAAATTAGTTGTGTATATAAATCAGTTGTATAAATGAGTTGTGTATATAAATCAGTTGTATAAATGAGTTGTGTATATAAGTCACTTGTATAATTGAGTTGTGTATATAAATGAGTTGTGTATATAAAAGTTGTATAAATGAGTTGTGTATACAAAGCAGTTGTATAAATAAGTTATGTACATAAATCAGTTGTATAAATTAATTGTGTACATAAATCAGTTGTGTAAATGAGTTGTGTATAGAAACCAGTTGTATAAATGAGCAGTGTATATAAATCAGATGTATAAATTAGCTGTGTATATAAATCAGTTGTATAAATGAGTTGTGTAAAGAAATCACATGTATAAACGAGTGGTGTATATAAATCACTTGTATAAACGAGTTGTGTATATAAATGAGATGTGTATATAAATCACTTATATAAATGATTTGTTTATATAAAGCAGTTGTATAAATGCGTTGTGTATAAAAATCAGTTGTATAAATCAGTTGCGTATGTAAGTCAGTTGTATAAATTAGTTATGTATATAACTCACTTGTATAAATGAGTTGCGTATATAAACCAGTTGTATAAAGAGATGTGTATATAAATCACTTGTATAAATGAGTTGTGTATATAAATCAGTTGCATAAATGAGTTGTGTATATAAATCAATTGCATAAATGTGTTGTGTATATAACTCACTTGTATAAACGAGTTCTGTATATAACTCACTTTTATAAAAGAGTTGGTTATGTAAATCATTTGTATAAATGAGTTGTGTATATAAATCACATGTATAAATAAGTTGTGTATATAAATCAGTTGTATAAACGAGTTGTGTTTATAAATCACTTGTATATATGCATTGTGTATATAAATCAGATTTATAAACGAGTTGTGTATTTAAATCAGTTGTATAAATGTTTTGTGTATATAAATCAGTTGAACAAATTGGTTGATTATATAAATCACTTGTATAAATGAGTTGTGTATATAAAGCAGTTGTATAAATAGGTAGTGTATATAAATCACTTGTACAAATGAATTGTGTATATAAATCACTTGTATAAATGAGTTGTTTTTATAAAGCAGTTGTATAAATGGGTAGTGTATATAAAGCACTTGTATAAATGAGTTTTGTATATAAATCAGTTGCATAAATGAGTTGTGTATATAAATCACATGTATAAATGAATTGTGTATATAAGTGAGTTGTGTTTATAAAAGTTGTATAAATGAGTTATATATATAAAGCAGTTGTATAAATGAGTTGTGTATATAAACCAGTTGTATAAATGAGTTGTGCATATAAACCAGTTGTATAAATGAGTTGTGTATATAAATCAGTTGTATAAATTAGTTGTTTATATAAATGAATTGTATAAATGTGTTGTGTATAATGATCAGTTGTATAAATGAGTTGTGACAATAAATCAGTTGTATAAATGAGCTGTGCATATAAATCACTTGTATAAATTAGTTGCGTATATAAACCACTTGTATAAATGAGTTGTGTATATAAATCACTTGCATAAATGAGTTGTGTATATAAATCTCATGTATAAATGAGTTTTGTATATAAGTCACTTGTATAAATGATTTGCGTATATAAATCAGTTGTATAAATGAGTTGTGTATATAAATCAATTGTATAAATGAGTTCTGTATATAAACCAGTTGTATAAATGAGTTGTGTATATAAATCACTTCTATTAATGAATTGTGTTTATAAATCAGTTGTATAAACGACTTGTGTATATAAATCACTTATATAAACGAGTTGCTTATGTAAATCATTTGTATAAAAGAGTTGTGTATATAAATCAGCTGTATAAATATATTGTGTATATAAATCAGTTGTATAAACGTGTTGTGTATATATATCACTTTTATAAATGCATTGTGTATATAAATAACATGTATAAACGAGTTGTGAATATAAATCAGTTGTATAAATGTGTTGTGTATATAAATCAGTTGTATATATTAGTTGTGTAAAGAAATCACATGTATAAATGAATTGTGTTTATAAATCAGTTGTATAAACAAGTTGTGTATATAAATGAGATGTGTATATCAATCACTTATATAAATGACTTGTTTATGTAACCAGTTGTATAAATGCGTTGTGTTTAAAAATCAGTTGTATAAATGAGTTGTGTATATAAATCACTTGTATAAATTAGTTATGTGTATAACTCACTTGTATAAATGAGTTGCGTATATAAAGCAGTTGTATAAAGAGTTGCGTATATAACTCAATTGTATAAATGAGTTGTGTATATAAATCAGTTTCATAAATGAGTTGAGTATATAAATCAATTGCATAAATGATTTGTCTATATAACTCACTTGTATAAACGAGTTGTGTATATAAATCACTTTTATAAAAGAGTTGGTTATGTAAATCATTTGTATAAATGAGTTGTGTATATAAATCAGTTGTACAAATAAGTTGTGTATATAAATCAGTTGTACAAACGAGTTGTGTTTATAAATCACTTGTATAAATGCATTGTGTATATAAATCAGATTTATAAACCTGTTGTGTATTTAAATCAGTTGTATAAATGTTTTGTGTATATAAATCAGTTGTACAAATTGGTTGATTATATAAATCACTTGTATAAATGAGTTGTGTATATAAAGCAGTTGTATAAATGGGTTGTGTATATAAATCACTTGTATAAATGAGTTGTGTGTATAAATCAGTTGCATAAATGAGTTGTGCATATAAATCACTTGTATAAATGAATTGTGTATATAAATGAGTTGTGTATATAAAAGTTGTATAAATGAGTTGTATATATAAAGCAGTTGTATAAATGAGTTATGTATATAAATCATTTGTGTAAATTAATTGTGTACATAAATCATTTGTATAATCGAGTTGTGTATATAAATCACTTGTATAAATGCATTGTGTATATAAATCATATTTTTAAACGAGTTGTGTATATAAATCAGTTGTATAAATGTTTTGTGTATATAAATCACTTGTATAAATTAGTTGTGTATATAAATCACTTGTATAAATGAGTTGTGTATATAAAGCAGTTGTATAAATGAGTTGGGTATATCAATCACTTGTATAAATGAATTGTGTATAGAAATCACTTCTATAAATGAGTTGTGTATCTAAATCAGTTGTATAAACGAGTTGTGTATATAAACCACTTGTATAAAGGAGTTGTGTATATAAATGAGTTCTGTTTATAAATCACATATAAATGAGTTGTGTAAATTAAGCTGTTGTATAAATGAGTTGTGAATATAAATCAGGTGTATAAATGAGTTGTGTATATATATCACTTGTATAAATGAGGTGCGTATATAAATCACTTGTATAAATGAGTTGTGTATTTAGATCACTTTTATAAATGAGTTGTGTATCTAAATCAATTGTATAAATGAATTGTCTATATAAATCAAATGTATAAATGAGTTGTATATATATATATCACTTGTATAAATGAGTTGTATATATAAATCACTTGTATAAATGAGTTGTGTATATAAAGCAGTTTTATAAATGAGTTGTGTATATAAATAACATGTATCAATGAGTTGTGTATATAAATCACTTGTATAAATGGATTGTGTATATAAATCACATGTATAAACGAGTTGTGTATATAAATCACTTGTAGAAATGAGTTGTGTATATAAATCACATGTATAAACGAGTTGTGTATATGAATTACATGTATAAATGAGTTGTTTATATAAATCACTTGTATAAATGGGTTGTGTATATAAATGAGTTGTGTATATATAAGCTGTATAAGTGAGTTGTGTATATAAAGCAGTTGTATAAATGAGTTATGCATATAAATCAGTTGTATAAATTAATTATGTACATAAATCAGTTGTATAAATGAGTTGTGGATATACACCAGTTGTATAAATGAGTTGTGTATATAAACCAGTTGAATAAATGAGTTGTCAATATAAATCAGTTGTATAAATTAGTTGTGTATATAAATCAGTTGTGCAAATGTATTGTGTATAAATATCAGTTGTATAAATGGGTTGTGACTATAAATCTGCAGTATAAATGAGTTGTGAATATAAATCAGGTGTATAAATGAGTTGTGTATATAAATCACTTGTATAAATGAGGTGCGTATATAAATCACTTGTATAAATGAGTTGTGTATATAAATCAGTTGTATAAATGAGTTGTGTATTTAGATCACTTTTATAAATGAGTTGTGTATCTAAATCAATTGTATAAATGAATTGTCTATCTAAATCAAATGTATAAATGAGTTGTATATATATATATCACTTGTATAAATGAGTTGTATATATAAATCACTTGTATAAATGAGTTGTGTATATAAAGCAGTTTTATAAATGAGTTGTGTATATAAATAACATGTATCAATGAGTTGTGTATATAAATCACTTGTATAAATGGATTGTGTATATAAATCACATGTATAAACGAGTTGTGTATATAAATCACTTGTAGAAATGAGTTGTGTATATAAATCACATGTATAAACGAGTTGTGTATATGAATTACATGTATAAATGAGTTGTTTATATAAATCACTTGTATAAATGGGTTGTGTATATAAATGAGTTGTGTATATATAAGCTGTATAAGTGAGTTGTGTATATAAAGCAGTTGTATAAATGAGTTATGCATATAAATCAGTTGTATAAATTAATTACGTACATAAATCAGTTGTATAAATGAGTTGTGGATACACACCAGTTGTATAAATGAGTTGTGTATATAAACCAGTTGAATAAATGAGTTGTCAATATAAATCAGTTGTATAAATTAGTTGTGTATATAAATCAGTTGTGCAAATGTATTGTGTATAAATATCAGTTGTATAAATGAGTTGTGACTATAAATCTGCAGTATAAATGAGTTGTGTATATAAATCACTTTGATAAATGAGTTGTGTGTATAAATCAGTTGCATAAATGAGTTGTGTATATAAATCACTTGCATAAATGAGTTGTGTATATAAATCAGTGTATAAATGTGTTGTATATGTAAGTAACTTGCATAAATGAGTTGTGTATATAAAACAGTTGTATACATGAGTTGTGTATATAAGTCACTTGTATAAATGAGTTGTGTATATAAAGCAGTTGTATAAATGAGTTGTGTATATAACTCACTTGTATAAATGAATTGTGTCTATAAATCAGTTGTATAAATGTGTTGTGTATATAAATCACTTATATAAAAGAGTTGCTTATGTAAATCATTTGTATAAATGAGTTGTGTATATAAATCAGTTGTGTAAATACGTTGTGTATATAAATCAGTTGTATAAACGAGTTGTGCATATAAATCACTTGTAAAAATGAATTGTGCATATAAATCATGGTATAAATGAGTTGTGTATATAAAGAAATTGTATAAATGGGTTGTGAATTTCAATCACTTGTGCAAATGAGTTGTGTATATAAACCCGTTGTATAAATGAGTTGTGTATATAAATCACTTATATAAATGAAATGTGTATATAAATGACTTGTATAAATGAGTTGTGTATACGCAGCACTTACATTAATGAGTTGTGTATATAAACCAGTTGTATAAAGGAGTTGTACATATAAATGAGTTGTGTTTATAAATCACATATAAATGAGTTGTGTAAATTAAGCTGTTGTATAAATGAGTTGTGAATATAAATCAGGTGTATAAATGAGTTGTGTATATAAATCACTTGTATAAATGAGGTGCGTATATAAATCACTTGTATAAATGAGTTGTGTATATAAATCAGTTGTATAAATGAGTTGTGTATATAAATCACTTGTATAAATGAGGTGCGTATATAAATCACTTGTATAAATGAGTTGTGTATTTAGATCACTTTTATAAATGAGTTGTGTATCTAAATCAATTGTATAAATGAATTGTATATATATATATCCCTTGTATAAATGAGTTGTTTATATAAATCACTTGTATAAATGGGTTGTGTATATAAAGCAGTTTTATAAATGAGTTGTGTATATAAATAACATGTATCAATGAGTAGTGTATATAAATCACTTGTATAAATGGATTGTGTATATAAATCACATGTATAAACGAGTTGTGTATATAAATCACATGTATAAACGAGTTGTGTATATGAATTACATGTATAAATGAGTTGTTTATATAAATCACTTGTATAAATGGGTTGTGTATATAAATGAGTTGTGTATATATAAGCTGTATAAGTGAGTTGTGTATATAAAGCAGTTGTATAAATGAGTTATGCATATAAATCAGTTGTATAAATTAATTATGTACATAAATCAGTTGTATAAATGAGTTGTGGATATACACCAGTTGTATAAATGAGTTGTGTATATAAACCAGTTGAATAAATGAGTTGTCAATATAAATCAGTTGTATAAATTAGTTGTGTATATAAATCAGTTGTGCAAATGTATTGTGTATAAAGATCAGTTGTATAAATGAGTTGTGACTATAAATCTGTAGTATAAATGAGTTGTGTGTATAAATCACTTTGATAAATGAGTTGTGTGTATAAATCAGTTGCATAAATGAGTTGTGTATATAAATCACTTGCATAAATGAGTTGTGTATATAAATCAGTGTATAAATGTGTTGTATATGTAAGTAACTTGCATAAATGAGTTGTGTATATAAAACAGTTGTATACATGAGTTGTTTATATAAATCAATTGTATAAATGAGATGTGCATATAAATCAGTTGTATAAATGAGTTGTGTATATAAGTCACTTGTATAAATGAATTGTGTCTATAAATCAGTTTTATAAATGTGTTGTGTATATAAATCACTTATATAAAAGAGTTGCTTATGTAAATCATTTGTATAAATGAGTTGTGTATATAAATCAGTTGTGTAAATACGTTGTGTATATAAATCAGTTGTATAAACGAGTTGTGCATATAAATCACTTGTAAAAATGAATTGTGCATATGAATCACGGTATAAATGAGTTGTGTATATAAAGAAATTGTATAAATGGGTTGTGAATATCAATCACTTGTGCAAATGAGTTGTGTGTATAAACCAGTTGTATAAATGAGTTGTGTATATAAATCACATATATAAATGAATTGTGTATATAAATGACTTGTATAAATGAGTTGTGTATACACAGCACTTACATTAATGAGTTGTGTATATAAACCAGTTGGATAAATGAGTTGTATATATAAATCAGTTGTTTAATTTAGTTGTGTATATAAATCAGTTGTATAGATTAGTTGCGTACATAAATCAGTTTTATAAATTAGTTGTGTATATAAATCACTTGTATAAATGAGTTGCGTATATAAACCAGTTGTATAAATGAGTTGTGTATATAAATCACTTGTATAAATGAGTAGTGTATATAAATCAATTGCATAAATGAGTTAAGTATATAAATCACTTGCATAAATGAGTTGTGTATATAAATCAGTTGTATAAATGAGTTGTGTATATACACACTTATATAAATGAGTTGTGTATATAAAGCAGTTGTATAAATGAGTTGTGTATATAAATCAGTTGTATAAATGAGTAGTGTATATAAATCACTTGTATAAATGAATTGTGTTTATAAATCAGTTGTATAAACGAGTTGTGTATATAAATCACTTATATAAAAGAGTTGCTATTGTAAATCAATTGTATAAATGAGTTGTGTATATAAATCAGTTGTATAAATAAGTTGTGTATATTAATCAGTTGTATAAACGAGTTGTGTATATAAATCACTTGTATAAATGCATTGTGTATATAAATCACATTTTTAAACGAGTTGTGTATATAAATCAGTTGTATAACTGTTTTGTGTATATAAATCAGTTGTATAAATTAGTTGTGTACATAAATCACTTGTATAAATGAGTTGTGTATATAAATCAGTTGTATAAATGAGTTCTGTATATAGATCACTTTTATAAATGAGTTGTGTATCTAAATCAATTGTATAAATGAATTGTGTATATAAATCACATGTATAAATGAGTTGTACATATATATCACTTGTATACATGAGTTGCTTATATAAATCACTTGTATAAATGAGTTATGTATGTAAATCAGTTGTATAAATGAGTTGTGAATATAAATCAGTTGTATAAATGTGTTGTGTATATAAATCACTTGTATAAATGAATTGTGTTTATAAATCAGTTGTATAAACGAGTTGTGTATATAAATCCCTTATATAAAAGAGTTGCTTTTGTAAATCATTTGTATAAATGAGTTGTGTATATAACTCAGTTGTAAAAATAAGTTGTGTATATAAATCAGTTGTATAAACGTTTTGTGTATCTAAATCACTTGTATAAATGCATTGTGTATATAAATCACATTTTTAAACGAGTTGTGTATATAAATCAGTTGTATAAATGTTTTGTGTATATAAATCAGTTGTTTAAATTAGTTGTGTATATAAATCACTTGTATAAATGAGTTGTGTATATAAAGCAGTTGTATAAATGAGTTGGGTATATCAATCACTTGTATAAATGAATTGTGTATAGAAATCACTTCTATAAATGAGTTGTGTATCTAAATCAGTTGTATAAACGAGTTGTGTATATAAACCACTTGTATAAAGGAGTTGTGTATATAAATGAGTTGTGTATATAAATCACTTATATAAATGAGTTGTGTAAATTAAGCTGTTGTATAAATGAGTTGTGAATATAAATCAGGTGTATAAATGAGTTGTGTATATAAATCACTTGTATAAATGAGGTGCATATATAAATCACTTGTATAAATGAGTTGTGTATATAAATCAGTTGTATAAATGAGTTGTGTATTTAGATCACTTTTATAAATGAGTTGTGTATCTAAATCAATTGTATAAATGAATTGTCTATATAAATCAAATGTATAAATGAGTTGTATATATATATATCACTTGTATAAATGAGTTGTATATATAAATCACTTGTATAAATGAGTTGTGTATATAAAGCAGTTTTATAAATGAGTTGTGTATATAAATAACATGTATCAATGAGTTGTGTATATAAATCACTTGTATAAATGGATTGTGTATATAAATCACATGTATAAACGAGTTGTGTATATAAATCACTTGTAGAAATGAGTTGTGTATATAAATCACATGTATAAACGAGTTGTGTATATGAATTACATGTATAAATGAGTTGTTTATATAAATCACTTGTATAAATGGGTTGTGTATATAAATGAGTTGTGTATATATAAGCTGTATAAGTGAGTTGTGTATATAAAGCAGTTGTATAAATGAGTTATGCATATAAATCAGTTGTATAAATTAATTATGTACATAAATCAGTTGTATAAATGAGTTGTGGATATACACCAGTTGTATAAATGAGTTGTGTATATAAACCAGTTGAATGAATGAGTTGTCAATATAAATCAGTTGTATAAATTAGTTGTGTATATAAATCAGTTGTGCAAATGTATTGTGTATAAAGATTAGTTGTATAAATGAGTTGTGACTATAAATCTGTAGTATAAATGAGTTGTGTGTATAAATCACTTTGATAAATGAGTTGTGTGTATAAATCAGTTGCATAAATGAGTTGTGTATATAAATCACTTGCATAAATGAGTTGTGTATATAAATCAGTGTATAAATGTGTTGTATATGTAAGTAACTTGCATAAATGAGTTGTGTATATAAAACAGTTGTATACATGAGTTGTTTATATAAATCAATTGTATAAATGAGATGTGCATATAAATCAGTTGTATAAATGAGTTGTGTATATAAGTCACTTGTATAAATGAATTGTGTCTATAAATCAGTTTTATAAATGTGTTGTGTATATAAATCACTTATATAAAAGAGTTGCTTATGTAAATCATTTGTATAAATGAGTTGTGTATATAAATCAGTTGTGTAAATACGTTGTGTATATAAATCAGTTGTATAAACGAGTTGTGCATATAAATCACTTGTAAAAATGAATTGTGCATATGAATCACGGTATAAATGAGTTGTGTATATAAAGAAATTGTATAAATGGGTTGTGAATATCAATCACTTGTGCAAATGAGTTGTGTGTATAAACCAGTTGTATAAATGAGTTGTGTATATAAATCACATATATAAATGAATTGTGTATATAAATGACTTGTATAAATGAGTTGTGTATACACAGCACTTACATTAATGAGTTGTGTATATAAACCAGTTGGATAAATGAGTTGTATATATAAATCAGTTGTTTAATTTAGTTGTGTATATAAATCAGTTGTATAGATTAGTTGCGTACATAAATCAGTTTTATAAATTAGTTGTGTATATAAATCACTTGTATAAATGAGTTGCGTATATAAACCAGTTGTATAAATGAGTTGTGTATATAAATCACTTGTATAAATGAGTAGTGTATATAAATCAATTGCATAAATGAGTTAAGTATATAAATCACTTGCATAAATGAGTTGTGTATATAAATCAGTTGTATAAATGAGTTGTGTATATACACACTTATATAAATGAGTTGTGTATATAAAGCAGTTGTATAAATGAGTTGTGTATATAAATCAGTTGTATAAATGAGTAGTGTATATAAATCACTTGTATAAATGAATTGTGTTTATAAATCAGTTGTATAAACGAGTTGTGTATATAAATCACTTATATAAAAGAGTTGCTATTGTAAATCAATTGTATAAATGAGTTGTGTATATAAATCAGTTGTATAAATAAGTTGTGTATATTAATCAGTTGTATAAACGAGTTGTGTATATAAATCACTTGTATAAATGCATTGTGTATATAAATCACATTTTTAAACGAGTTGTGTATATAAATCAGTTGTATAACTGTTTTGTGTATATAAATCAGTTGTATAAATTAGTTGTGTACATAAATCACTTGTATAAATGAGTTGTGTATATAAATCAGTTGTATAAATGAGTTCTGTATATAGATCACTTTTATAAATGAGTTGTGTATCTAAATCAATTGTATAAATGAATTGTGTATATAAATCACATGTATAAATGAGTTGTACATATATATCACTTGTATACATGAGTTGCTTATATAAATCACTTGTATAAATGAGTTATGTATGTAAATCAGTTGTATAAATGAGTTGTGAATATAAATCAGTTGTATAAATGTGTTGTGTATATAAATCACTTGTATAAATGAATTGTGTTTATAAATCAGTTGTATAAACGAGTTGTGTATATAAATCCCTTATATAAAAGAGTTGCTTTTGTAAATCATTTGTATAAATGAGTTGTGTATATAACTCAGTTGTAAAAATAAGTTGTGTATATAAATCAGTTGTATAAACGTTTTGTGTATCTAAATCACTTGTATAAATGCATTGTGTATATAAATCACATTTTTAAACGAGTTGTGTATATAAATCAGTTGTATAAATGTTTTGTGTATATAAATCAGTTGTTTAAATTAGTTGTGTATATAAATCACTTGTATAAATGAGTTGTGTATATAAAGCAGTTGTATAAATGAGTTGGGTATATCAATCACTTGTATAAATGAATTGTGTATAGAAATCACTTCTATAAATGAGTTGTGTATCTAAATCAGTTGTATAAACGAGTTGTGTATATAAACCACTTGTATAAAGGAGTTGTGTATATAAATGAGTTGTGTATATAAATCACTTATATAAATGAGTTGTGTAAATTAAGCTGTTGTATAAATGAGTTGTGAATATAAATCAGGTGTATAAATGAGTTGTGTATATAAATCACTTGTATAAATGAGGTGCGTATATAAATCACTTGTATAAATGAGTTGTGTATATAAATCAGTTGTATAAATGAGTTGTGTATTTAGATCACTTTTATAAATGAGTTGTGTATCTAAATCAATTGTATAAATGAATTGTCTATATAAATCAAATGTATAAATGAGTTGTATATATATATATCACTTGTATAAATGAGTTGTATATATAAATCACTTGTATAAATGTGTTGTGTATATAAAGCAGTTTTATAAATGAGTTGTGTATATAAATAACATGTATCAATGAGTTGTGTATATAAATCACTTGTATAAATGGATTGTGTATATAAATCACATGTATAAACGAGTTGTGTATATAAATCACTTGTAGAAATGAGTTGTGTATATAAATCACATGTATAAACGAGTTGTGTATATGAATTACATGTATAAATGAGTTGTTTATATAAATCACTTGTATAAATGAGTTGTGTATATAAATGAGTTGTGTATATATAAGCTGTATAAGTGAGTTGTGTATATAAAGCAGTTGTATAAATGAGTAATGCATATAAATCAGTTGTATAAATTAATTGTGTACATAAATCAGTTGTATAAATGAGTTGTGGATATACACCAGTTGTATAAATGAGTTGTGTATATAAACCAGTTGAATGAATGAGTTGTCAATATAAATCAGTTGTATAAATTAGTTGTGTATATAAATCAGTTGTGCAAATGTATTGTGTATAAATATCAGTTGTATAAATGAGTTGTGACTATAAATCTGTAGTATAAATGAGTTGTGTATATAAATCACTTTGATAAATGAGTTGTGTGTATAAATCAGTTGCATAAATGAGTTGTGTATATAAATCACTTGCATAAATGAGTTGTGTATATAAATCAGTGTATAAATGTGTTGTATATGTAAGTAACTTGCATAAATGAGTTGTGTATATAAAACAGTTGTATACATGAGTTGTGTATATAAATCAATTGTATAAATGAGATGTGCATATAAATCAGTTGTATAAATGAGTTGTGTATATAACTCACTTGTATAAATGAATTGTGTCTATAAATCAGTTGTATAAATGTGTTGTGTATATAAATCACTTATATAAAAGAGTTGCTTATGTAAATCATTTGTATAAATGAGTTGTTTATGTAAATCAGTTGTGTAAATACGTTGTGTATATAAATCAGTTGTATAAACGAGTTGTGCATATAAATCACTTGTAAAAATGAATTGTGCATATAAATCATGGTATAAATGAGTTGTGTATATAAAGAAATTGTATAAATGGGTTGTGAATTTCAATCACTTGTGCAAATGAGTTGTGTATATAAACCAGTTGTATAAATGAGTTGTGTATATAAATCACTTATATAAATGAAATGTGTATATAAATGACTTGTATAAATGAGTTGTGTATACGCAGCACTTACATTAATGAGTTGTGTATATAAACCAGTTGTATAAATGAGTTGTATATATAAATCAGTTGTTTAATTTAGTTGTGTATATAAATCAGTTGTATAGATTAGTTGCGTACATAAATCAGTTTTATAAATTAGTTGTGTATATAAATCACTTGTATAAATGAGGTGCATATATAAATCACTTGTATAAATGAGTTGTGTATATAAATCAGTTGTATAAATGAGTTGTGTATTTAGATCACTTTTATAAATGAGTTGTGTATCTAAATCAATTGTATAAATGAATTGTCTATATAAATCAAATGTATAAATGAGTTGTATATATATATATCACTTGTATAAATGAGTTGTATATATAAATCACTTGTATAAATGAGTTGTGTATATAAAGCAGTTTTATAAATGAGTTGTGTATATAAATAACATGTATCAATGAGTTGTGTATATAAATCACTTGTATAAATGGATTGTGTATATAAATCACATGTATAAACGAGTTGTGTATATAAAACACTTGTAGAAATGAGTTGTGTATATAAATCACATGTATAAACGAGTTGTGTATATGAATTACATGTATAAATGAGTTGTTTATATAAATCACTTGTATAAGTGGGTTGTGTATATAAATGAGTTGTGTATAAAAAAGCTGTATAAGTGAGTTGTGTATATAAAGCAGTTGTATAAATGAGTTATGCATATAAATCAGTTGTATAAATTAATTGTGTACAAAAATCAGTTGTATAAATGAGTTGTGGATATACACCAGTTGTATAAATGAGTTGTGTATATAAACCAGTTGAATAAATGAGTTGTCAATATAAATCAGTTGTATAAATTAGTTGTGTATATAAATCAGTTGTGCAAATGTATTGTGTATAAAGATCAGTTGTATAAATGAGTTGTGACTATAAATCTGTAGTATAAATGAGTTGTGTATATAAATCACTTTGATAAATGAGTTGTGTGTATAAATCAGTTGCATAAATGAGTTGTGTATATAAATCACTTGTATAAATGAGTTGTGTATATAAATCAGTGTATAAATGTGTTGTATATGTAAGTAACTTGCATAAATGAGTTGTGTATATAAAACAGTTGTATACATGAGTTGTGTATATAAATCAATTGTATAAATGAGATGTGCATATAAATCAGTTGTATAAATGAGTTGTGTATATAAGTCACTTGTATAAATGAATTGTGTCTATAAATCAGTTGTATAAATGTGTTGTGTATATAAATCACTTATATAAATGAATTGTGTATATAAATGACTTGTATAAATGAGTTGTGTATACACAGCACTTACATTAATGAGTTGTGTATATAAACCAGTTGGATAAATGAGTTGTATATATAAATCAGTTGTTTAATTTAGTTGAGTATATAAATCAGTTGTATAGATTAGTTGCGTACATAAATCAGAATTATAAATTAGTTGTGTCTATAAATCACTTGTGTAAATGAGTTGCGTATATAAACCAGTTGTATAAATGAGTTGTGTATATAAATCACTTGTATAAATGAGTAGTGTATATAAATCAATTGCATAAATGAGTTAAGTATATAAATCACTTGCATAAATGAGTTGTGTATATAAATCAGTTGTATAAATGAGTTGTGTATATACACACTTATATAAATGAGTTGTGTATATAAAGCAGTTGTATAAATGAGTTGTGTATATAAATCAGTTGTATAAATGAGTAGTGTATATAAATCACTTGTATAAATGAATTGTGTTTATAAATCAGTTGTATAAACGAGTTGTGTATATAAATCACTTATATAAAAGAGTTGCTATTGTAAATCAATTGTATAAATGAGTTGTGTATATAAATCAGTTGTATAAATAAGTTGTGTATATTAATCAGTTGTATAAACGAGTTGTGTATATAAATCACTTGTATAAATGCATTGTGTATATAAATCACATTTTTAAACGAGTTGTGTATATAAATCAGTTGTATAACTGTTTTGTGTATATAAATCAGTTGTATAAATTAGTTGTGTACATAAATCACTTGTATAAATGAGTTGTGTATATAAAGCAGTTGTATAAATGAATTGTGTATATCAATCACTTGTATGAATGAATTGTGTATAGAAATCACTTGTATAATTGAGTTATGTATCTAAGTCAGTTGTATAAACGAGTTGTGTATGTAAACCACTTGTATAAATGAGTTGTGTATATAAATGAGTTGTGTATATAAATCACTTATATAAATGAGTTGTGTAAATTAAGCTGTTGTATAAATGAGTTGTGAATATAAATCAGGTGTATAAATGATTTGTGTATATAAATCACTTGTATAAATGAGGGGGTATATAAATCACTTGTATAAATGAGTTGTGCATATAAATCAGTAGTATAAATGAGTTGTGTATATAAATCACTTATATGAATGAATTGTGAATATATATGAATTGTATAAATGAGTTGAGTATACACAGCAATTATATTAATGAGTTGTGTATATAAACCAGTTTTATAAATGAGTTGTATATATAAATCAGTTGTTTAATTTAGTTGTGTATATAAATCAGTTGTATAGATTAGTTGCGTACATAAATCAGTTTTATAAATTAGTTGTGTATATAAATCACTTGTATAAATGAGGTGCGTATATAAATCACTTGTATAAATGAGTTGTGTATATAAGTCAGTTGTATAAATGAGTAGTGTATATAAATCACTTGTATAAATGAATTGTGTTTATAAATCAGTTGTATAAACGAGTTGTGTATATAAATCACTTATATAAAAGAGTTGCTATTGTAAATCAATTGTATAAATGAGTTGTGTATATAAATCAGTTGTATAAATAAGTTGTGTATATTAATCAGTTGTATAAACGAGTTGTGTATATAAATCACTTGTATAAATGCATTGTGTATATAAATCACATTTTTAAACGAGTTGTGTATATAAATCAGTTGTATAAATTAGTTGTGTACATAAATCACTTGTATAAATGAGTTGTGTATATAAAGCAGTTGTATAAATGAATTGTGTATATCAATCACTTGTATGAATGAATTGTGTATAGAAATCACTTGTATAATTGAGTTATGTATCTAAATCAGTTGTATAAACGAGTTGTGTATGTAAACCACTTGTATAAATGAGTTGTGTATATAAATGAGTTGTGTATATAAATCACTTATATAAATGAGTTGTGTAAATTAAGCTGTTGTATAAATGAGTTGTGAATATAAATCAGGTGTATAAATGATTTGTGTATATAAATCACTTGTATAAATGAGGGGGTATATAAATCACTTGTATAAATGAGTTGTGTATATAAATCAGTAGTATAAATGAGTTGTGTATATAAATCACTTATATGAATGAATTGTGAATATATATGAATTGTATAAATGAGTTGAGTATACACAGCAATTATATTAATGAGTTGTGTATATAAACCAGTTGTATAAATGAGTTGTATATATAAATCAGTTGTTTAATTTAGTTGTGTATATAAATCAGTTGTATAGATTAGTTGCGTACATAAATCAGTTTTATAAATTAGTTGTGTACATAAATCACTTGTATAAATGAGTTGCGTATATAAACCAGTTGTATAAATGAGTTGTGTATATAAATCACTTGTATAAATGAGTAGTTTATATAAATCACTTGCATAAATGTGTTGTGTATATAAATCAGTTGTATAAATGAGTTGTGTATATAAGTCACTTATATAAATGAGTTGTGTATATAAATCAGTTGTATAAATGAGCTGTGTATATAAACCAGTTGTATAAATGAGTTGCTAATGTAAATCATTTGTATAAATGAGTTGTGTATATACATCACTTGCATAAGTGAGTTCTGTATATAAATCACTTGTATAAATGAGTTGTGTTTATAAATCAGATGCATAAACGAGTTTTGTATTTAGATCACTTATATAAATGAGTTGTGTATCTAAATCACTTTTAAAAATGAATTGTGTATATAAATCACATGTATAAATGAATTGTGTATACAAATCACTTGTATAAATGAGTTTTATATATAAATCACTTGTATAAATGAGATGTGTAGAGAAAGCAGTTGTATAAATGAGTTGTGTATATAAATCACATGTATCAATGAGTTGTGTATATAAATCACTTGTATAAATGGGTTGTGTATATAAATCACATGTATAAACGAGTTGTCTATATAAATCAATTATATAAATGAGTTGTGTATATAAAGCACTTGTATAAATGAGTTATGTATATACATCACTTATATTAATGAGTTGTGTATAAATGATTTGTATATATAAATCAGATGTATAATTTAGTTGTGTATATAAATCAGTTGTATAAATGAGATGTGTATATAAATTAGTTGTATAAATTAGTGGCATACATAAATCAGTTTGATAAATTAGTTGTGTATATAAATCACTTGCATACATGAGTTGCGTATATAAATCATTTGTATAAATGAGTTGTGAACATAAATCAGTTGCATAAATGAGTTGTGTATATAAATCAGTTGTATAAAAGAGTAGTGTAAAGAAATCACTTGTATAAATGAATTGTGTTTATAAATCAGTTGTATAAACGGGTTTTGTATATCAATCACTTATATAAAAGAGTTGATTATTTAAAACATTTGTATAAATGAGTTGTGTATATAAATCAGTTGTATAAATAAGTTGTTTATATAAATCAGTTGTATAAACGAGTTGTGTATATAAATCACTTGTATAAATGCATTGTGTACATAAATCACATGTATAAACGAGTTGTCTATATAAATCACTTATATAAATGAGTTGTTTATATAAATCACTTGTATAAATGAGTTATGTATATACATCACTTATACTATTGAGTTGTGTATATAAACCAGTTGTATAAATGAGTTGCATATATAAATCAGATGTATAATTTAGTTGTGTACATAAATCACTTGTATAAATGAGTTGTGCATTTAAAACACTTTTATAAATGAATTGTGTTTATAAGTCAGTTGTATAAACGAGTTGTGTATATAAATCACTTATAAAAAAGAGTTGCAAATGTAAATCATTTGTATAAATGAGTTGTGTAAATAAATCAGTTGAATAAATAAGTTGTGTATATAAATCAGTTGTATAAAAGAGTTGGGTATATAAATGACAAGTACGAATGCATTGTGTTTATAAATCACATGTATAAACGAGTTGTTTATATAAATCAGTTGTATAAATGAGTTGTATATATTAATCAGTTGTATAAATTAGTTGTGTATATAAATAACTTGTATAAATGAGTTGTGTATATAAAGCAGTTGTATAAATGAGTTGTGTATATAAATCAATTGTATAAATGAGTTGTGTATATAAATGAGTTGTGTATATAAAGCAGTTGTATAAATGAGTTGTGTAAATAAATCACGTGTATAAATGAGTTGTATATATAAATCACATGTATAAATGAGTTGTGTATATAAATCACGTGCATAAATGAGTTGTGTATATAAATCAGTGTATAAATGTGTTGTATATGTAAGTAACTTGCATAAATGAGTTGTGTATATAAAACAGTTGTATACATGAGTTGTGTATATAAGTCACTTGTATAAATGAGTTGTGTATATAAAGCAGTTGTATAAATGAGTTGTGTATATAACTCACTTGTATAAATGAATTGTGTCTATAAATCAGTTGTATAAATGTGTTGTGTATATAAATCACTTATATAAAAGAGTTGCTTATGTAAATCATTTGTATAAATGAGTTGTGTATATAAATCAGTTGTGTAAATACGTTGTGTATATAAATCAGTTGTATAAACGAGTTGTGCATATAAATCACTTGTAAAAATGAATTGTGCATATAAATCATGGTATAAATGAGTTGTGTATATAAAGAAATTGTATAAATGGGTTGTGAATTTCAATCACTTGTGCAAATGAGTTGTGTATATAAACCCGTTGTATAAATGAGTTGTGTATATAAATCACTTATATAAATGAAATGTGTATATAAATGACTTGTATAAATGAGTTGTGTATACGCAGCACTTACATTAATGAGTTGTGTATATAAACCAGTTGTATAAAGGAGTTGTACATATAAATGAGTTGTGTTTATAAATCACATATAAATGAGTTGTGTAAATTAAGCTGTTGTATAAATGAGTTGTGAATATAAATCAGGTGTATAAATGAGTTGTGTATATAAATCACTTGTATAAATGAGGTGCGTATATAAATCACTTGTATAAATGAGTTGTGTATATAAATCAGTTGTATAAATGAGTTGTGTATATAAATCACTTGTATAAATGAGGTGCGTATATAAATCACTTGTATAAATGAGTTGTGTATTTAGATCACTTTTATAAATGAGTTGTGTATCTAAATCAATTGTATAAATGAATTGTATATATATATATCCCTTGTATAAATGAGTTGTTTATATAAATCACTTGTATAAATGGGTTGTGTATATAAAGCAGTTTTATAAATGAGTTGTGTATATAAATAACATGTATCAATGAGTAGTGTATATAAATCACTTGTATAAATGGATTGTGTATATAAATCACATGTATAAACGAGTTGTGTATATAAATCACTTGTAGAAATGAGTTGTGTATATAAATCACATGTATAAACGAGTTGTGTATATGAATTACATGTATAAATGAGTTGTTTATATAAATCACTTGTATAAATGGGTTGTGTATATAAATGAGTTGTGTATATATAAGCTGTATAAGTGAGTTGTGTATATAAAGCAGTTGTATAAATGAGTTATGCATATAAATCAGTTGTATAAATTAATTATGTACATAAATCAGTTGTATAAATGAGTTGTGGATATACACCAGTTGTATAAATGAGTTGTGTATATAAACCAGTTGAATAAATGAGTTGTCAATATAAATCAGTTGTATAAATTAGTTGTGTATATAAATCAGTTGTGCAAATGTATTGTGTATAAAGATCAGTTGTATAAATGAGTTGTGACTATAAATCTGTAGTATAAATGAGTTGTGTGTATAAATCACTTTGATAAATGAGTTGTGTGTATAAATCAGTTGCATAAATGAGTTGTGTATATAAATCACTTGCATAAATGAGTTGTGTATATAAATCAGTGTATAAATGTGTTGTATATGTAAGTAACTTGCATAAATGAGTTGTGTATATAAAACAGTTGTATACATGAGTTGTTTATATAAATCAATTGTATAAATGAGATGTGCATATAAATCAGTTGTATAAATGAGTTGTGTATATAAGTCACTTGTATAAATGAATTGTGTCTATAAATCAGTTTTATAAATGTGTTGTGTATATAAATCACTTATATAAAAGAGTTGCTTATGTAAATCATTTGTATAAATGAGTTGTGTATATAAATCAGTTGTGTAAATACGTTGTGTATATAAATCAGTTGTATAAACGAGTTGTGCATATAAATCACTTGTAAAAATGAATTGTGCATATGAATCACGGTATAAATGAGTTGTGTATATAAAGAAATTGTATAAATGGGTTGTGAATATCAATCACTTGTGCAAATGAGTTGTGTGTATAAACCAGTTGTATAAATGAGTTGTGTATATAAATCACATATATAAATGAATTGTGTATATAAATGACTTGTATAAATGAGTTGTGTATACACAGCACTTACATTAATGAGTTGTGTATATAAACCAGTTGGATAAATGAGTTGTATATATAAATCAGTTGTTTAATTTAGTTGTGTATATAAATCAGTTGTATAGATTAGTTGCGTACATAAATCAGTTTTATAAATTAGTTGTGTATATAAATCACTTGTATAAATGAGTTGCGTATATAAACCAGTTGTATAAATGAGTTGTGTATATAAATCACTTGTATAAATGAGTAGTGTATATAAATCAATTGCATAAATGAGTTAAGTATATAAATCACTTGCATAAATGAGTTGTGTATATAAATCAGTTGTATAAATGAGTTGTGTATATACACACTTATATAAATGAGTTGTGTATATAAAGCAGTTGTATAAATGAGTTGTGTATATAAATCAGTTGTATAAATGAGTAGTGTATATAAATCACTTGTATAAATGAATTGTGTTTATAAATCAGTTGTATAAACGAGTTGTGTATATAAATCACTTATATAAAAGAGTTGCTATTGTAAATCAATTGTATAAATGAGTTGTGTATATAAATCAGTTGTATAAATAAGTTGTGTATATTAATCAGTTGTATAAACGAGTTGTGTATATAAATCACTTGTATAAATGCATTGTGTATATAAATCACATTTTTAAACGAGTTGTGTATATAAATCAGTTGTATAACTGTTTTGTGTATATAAATCAGTTGTATAAATTAGTTGTGTACATAAATCACTTGTATAAATGAGTTGTGTATATAAATCAGTTGTATAAATGAGTTCTGTATATAGATCACTTTTATAAATGAGTTGTGTATCTAAATCAATTGTATAAATGAATTGTGTATATAAATCACATGTATAAATGAGTTGTACATATATATCACTTGTATACATGAGTTGCTTATATAAATCACTTGTATAAATGAGTTATGTATGTAAATCAGTTGTATAAATGAGTTGTGAATATAAATCAGTTGTATAAATGTGTTGTGTATATAAATCACTTGTATAAATGAATTGTGTTTATAAATCAGTTGTATAAACGAGTTGTGTATATAAATCCCTTATATAAAAGAGTTGCTTTTGTAAATCATTTGTATAAATGAGTTGTGTATATAACTCTGTTGTAAAAATAAGTTGTGTATATAAATCAGTTGTATAAACGTTTTGTGTATCTAAATCACTTGTATAAATGCATTGTGTATATAAATCACATTTTTAAACGAGTTGTGTATATAAATCAGTTGTATAAATGTTTTGTGTATATAAATCAGTTGTTTAAATTAGTTGTGTATATAAATCACTTGTATAAATGAGTTGTGTATATAAAGCAGTTGTATAAATGAGTTGGGTATATCAATCACTTGTATAAATGAATTGTGTATAGAAATCACTTCTATAAATGAGTTGTGTATCTAAATCAGTTGTATAAACGAGTTGTGTATATAAACCACTTGTATAAAGGAGTTGTGTATATAAATGAGTTGTGTATATAAATCACTTATATAAATGAGTTGTGTAAATTAAGCTGTTGTATAAATGAGTTGTGAATATAAATCAGGTGTATAAATGAGTTGTGTATATAAATCACTTGTATAAATGAGGTGCGTATATAAATCACTTGTATAAATGAGTTGTGTATATAAATCAGTTGTATAAATGAGTTGTGTATTTAGATCACTTTTATAAATGAGTTGTGTATCTAAATCAATTGTATAAATGAATTGTCTATATAAATCAAATGTATAAATGAGTTGTATATATATATATCACTTGTATAAATGAGTTGTATATATAAATCACTTGTATAAATGAGTTGTGTATATAAAGCAGTTTTATAAATGAGTTGTGTATATAAATAACATGTATCAATGAGTTGTGTATATAAATCACTTGTATAAATGGATTGTGTATATAAATCACATGTATAAACGAGTTGTGTATATAAATCACTTGTAGAAATGAGTTGTGTATATAAATCACATGTATAAACGAGTTGTGTATATGAATTACATGTATAAATGAGTTGTTTATATAAATCACTTGTATAAATGGGTTGTGTATATAAATGAGTTGTGTATATATAAGCTGTATAAGTGAGTTGTGTATATAAAGCAGTTGTATAAATGAGTTATGCATATAAATCAGTTGTATAAATTAATTATGTACATAAATCAGTTGTATAAATGAGTTGTGGATATACACCAGTTGTATAAATGAGTTGTGTATATAAACCAGTTGAATGAATGAGTTGTCAATATAAATCAGTTGTATAAATTAGTTGTGTATATAAATCAGTTGTGCAAATGTATTGTGTATAAAGATTAGTTGTATAAATGAGTTGTGACTATAAATCTGTAGTATAAATGAGTTGTGTGTATAAATCACTTTGATAAATGAGTTGTGTGTATAAATCAGTTGCATAAATGAGTTGTGTATATAAATCACTTGCATAAATGAGTTGTGTATATAAATCAGTGTATAAATGTGTTGTATATGTAAGTAACTTGCATAAATGAGTTGTGTATATAAAACAGTTGTATACATGAGTTGTTTATATAAATCAATTGTATAAATGAGATGTGCATATAAATCAGTTGTATAAATGAGTTGTGTATATAAGTCACTTGTATAAATGAATTGTGTCTATAAATCAGTTTTATAAATGTGTTGTGTATATAAATCACTTATATAAAAGAGTTGCTTATGTAAATCATTTGTATAAATGAGTTGTGTATATAAATCAGTTGTGTAAATACGTTGTGTATATAAATCAGTTGTATAAACGAGTTGTGCATATAAATCACTTGTAAAAATGAATTGTGCATATGAATCACGGTATAAATGAGTTGTGTATATAAAGAAATTGTATAAATGGGTTGTGAATATCAATCACTTGTGCAAATGAGTTGTGTGTATAAACCAGTTGTATAAATGAGTTGTGTATATAAATCACATATATAAATGAATTGTGTATAGAAATGACTTGTATAAATGAGTTGTGTATACACAGCACTTACATTAATGAGTTGTGTATATAAACCAGTTGTATAAATGAGTTGTATATATAAATCAGTTGTTTAATTTAGTTGTGTATATAAATCAGTTGTATAGATTAGTTGCGTACATAAATCAGTTTTATAAATTAGTTGTGTATATAAATCACTTGTATAAATGAGGTGCATATATAAATCACTTGTATAAATGAGTTGTGTATATAAATCAGTTGTATAAATGAGTTGTGTATTTAGATCACTTTTATAAATGAGTTGTGTATCTAAATCAATTGTATAAATGAATTGTCTATATAAATCAAATGTATAAATGAGTTGTATATATATATATCACTTGTATAAATGAGTTGTATATATAAATCACTTGTATAAATGAGTTGTGTATATAAAGCAGTTTTGTAAATGAGTTGTGTATATAAATAACATGTATCAATGAGTTGTGTATATAAATCACTTGTATAAATGGATTGTGTATATAAATCACATGTATAAACGAGTTGTGTATATAAAACACTTGTAGAAATGAGTTGTGTATATAAATCACATGTATAAACGAGTTGTGTATATGAATTACATGTATAAATGAGTTGTTTATATAAATCACTTGTATAAGTGGGTTGTGTATATAAATGAGTTGTGTATAAAAAAGCTGTATAAGTGAGTTGTGTATATAAAGCAGTTGTATAAATGAGTTATGCATATAAATCAGTTGTATAAATTAATTGTGTACAAAAATCAGTTGTATAAATGAGTTGTGGATATACACCAGTTGTATAAATGAGTTGTGTATATAAACCAGTTGAATAAATGAGTTGTCAATATAAATCAGTTGTATAAATTAGTTGTGTATATAAATCAGTTGTGCAAATGTATTGTGTATAAAGATCAGTTGTATAAATGAGTTGTGACTATAAATCTGTAGTATAAATGAGTTGTGTATATAAATCACTTTGATAAATGAGTTGTGTGTATAAATCAGTTGCATAAATGAGTTGTGTATATAAATCACTTGTATAAATGAGTTGTGTATATAAATCAGTGTATAAATGTGTTGTATATGTAAGTAACTTGCATAAATGAGTTGTGTATATAAAACAGTTGTATACATGAGTTGTGTATATAAATCAATTGTATAAATGAGATGTGCATATAAATCAGTTGTATAAATGAGTTGTGTATATAAGTCACTTGTATAAATGAATTGTGTCTATAAATCAGTTGTATAAATGTGTTGTGTATATAAATCACTTATATAAATGAATTGTGTATATAAATGACTTGTATAAATGAGTTGTGTATACACAGCACTTACATTAATGAGTTGTGTATATAAACCAGTTGGATAAATGAGTTGTATATATAAATCAGTTGTTTAATTTAGTTGAGTATATAAATCAGTTGTATAGATTAGTTGCGTACATAAATCAGAATTATAAATTAGTTGTGTCTATAAATCACTTGTGTAAATGAGTTGCGTATATAAACCAGTTGTATAAATGAGTTGTGTATATAAATCACTTGTATAAATGAGTAGTGTATATAAATCAATTGCATAAATGAGTTAAGTATATAAATCACTTGCATAAATGAGTTGTGTATATAAATCAGTTGTATAAATGAGTTGTGTATATACACACTTATATAAATGAGTTGTGTATATAAAGCAGTTGTATAAATGAGTTGTGTTTATAAATCAGTTGTATAAATGAGTAGTGTATATAAATCACTTGTATAAATGAATTGTGTTTATAAATCAGTTGTATAAACGAGTTGTGTATATAAATCACTTATATAAAAGAGTTGCTATTGTAAATCAATTGTATAAATGAGTTGTGTATATAAATCAGTTGTATAAATAAGTTGTGTATATTAATCAGTTGTATAAACGAGTTGTGTATATAAATCACTTGTATAAATGCATTGTGTATATAAATCACATTTTTAAACGAGTTGTGTATATAAATCAGTTGTATAACTGTTTTGTGTATATAAATCAGTTGTATAAATTAGTTGTGTACATAAATCACTTGTATAAATGAGTTGTGTATATAAAGCAGTTGTATAAATGAATTGTGTATATCAATCACTTGTATGAATGAATTGTGTATAGAAATCACTTGTATAATTGAGTTATGTATCTAAATCAGTTGTATAAACGAGTTGTGTATGTAAACCACTTGTATAAATGAGTTGTGTATATAAATGAGTTGTGTATATAAATCACTTATATAAATGAGTTGTGTAAATTAAGCTGTTGTATAAATGAGTTGTGAATATAAATCAGGTGTATAAATGATTTGTGTATATAAATCACTTGTATAAATGAGGGGGTATATAAATCACTTGTATAAATGAGTTGTGCATATAAATCAGTAGTATAAATGAGTTGTGTATATAAATCACTTATATGAATGAATTGTGAATATATATGAATTGTATAAATGAGTTGAGTATACACAGCAATTATATTAATGAGTTGTGTATATAAACCAGTTTTATAAATGAGTTGTATATATAAATCAGTTGTTTAATTTAGTTGTGTATATAAATCAGTTGTATAGATTAGTTGCGTACATAAATCAGTTTTATAAATTAGTTGTGTATATAAATCACTTGTATAAATGAGGTGCGTATATAAATCACTTGTATAAATGAGTTGTGTATATAAGTCAGTTGTATAAATGAGTAGTGTATATAAATCACTTGTATAAATGAATTGTGTTTATAAATCAGTTGTATAAACGAGTTGTGTATATAAATCACTTATATAAAAGAGTTGCTATTGTAAATCAATTGTATAAATGAGTTGTGTATATAAATCAGTTGTATAAATAAGTTGTGTATATTAATCAGTTGTATAAACGAGTTGTGTATATAAATCACTTGTATAAATGCATTGTGTATATAAATCACATTTTTAAACGAGTTGTGTATATAAATCAGTTGTATAAATTAGTTGTGTACATAAATCACTTGTATAAATGAGTTGTGTATATAAAGCAGTTGTATAAATGAATTGTGTATATCAATCACTTGTATGAATGAATTGTGTATAGAAATCACTTGTATAATTGAGTTATGTATCTAAATCAGTTGTATAAACGAGTTGTGTATGTAAACCACTTGTATAAATGAGTTGTGTATATAAATGAGTTGTGTATATAAATCACTTATATAAATGAGTTGTGTAAATTAAGCTGTTGTATAAATGAGTTGTGAATATAAATCAGGTGTATAAATGATTTGTGTATATAAATCACTTGTATAAATGAGGGGGTATATAAATCGCTTGTATAAATGAGTTGTGCATATAAATCAGTAGTATAAATGAGTTGTGTATATAAATCACTTATATGAATGAATTGTGAATATATATGAATTGTATAAATGAGTTGAGTATACACAGCAATTATATTAATGAGTTGTGTATATAAACCAGTTGTATAAATGAGTTGTATATATAAATCAGTTGTTTAATTTAGTTGTGTATATAAATCAGTTGTATAGATTAGTTGCGTACATAAATCAGTTTTATAAATTAGTTGTGTACATAAATCACTTGTATAAATGAGTTGCGTATATAAACCAGTTGTATAAATGAGTTGTGTATATAAATCACTTGTATAAATGAGTAGTTTATATAAATCACTTGCATAAATGTGTTGTGTATATAAATCAGTTGTATAAATGAGTTGTGTATATAAGTCACTTATATAAATGAGTTGTGTATATAAATCAGTTGTATAAATGAGCTGTGTATATAAACCAGTTGTATAAATGAGTTGCTAATGTAAATCATTTGTATAAATGAGTTGTGTATATACATCACTTGCATAAGTGAGTTCTGTATATAAATCACTTGTATAAATGAGTTGTGTTTATAAATCAGATGCATAAACGAGTTTTGTATTTAGATCACTTATATAAATGAGTTGTGTATCTAAATCACTTTTAAAAATGAATTGTGTATATAAATCACATGTATAAATGAGTTGTGTATACAAATCACTTGTATAAATGAGTTTTATATATAAATCACTTGTATAAATGAGATGTGTAGAGAAAGCAGTTGTATAAATGAGTTGTGTATATAAATCACATGTATCAATGAGTTGTGTATATAAATCACTTGTATAAATGGGTTGTGTATATAAATCACATGTATAAACGAGTTGTCTATATAAATCAATTATATAAATGAGTTGTGTATATAAAGCACTTGTATAAATGAGTTATGTATATACATCACTTATATTAATGAGTTGTGTATAAATGATTTGTATATATAAATCAGATGTATAATTTAGTTGTGTATATAAATCAGTTGTATAAATGAGATGTGTATATAAATTAGTTGTATAAATTAGTGGCATACATAAATCAGTTTGATAAATTAGTTGTGTATATAAATCACTTGCATACATGAGTTGCGTATATAAATCATTTGTATAAATGAGTTGTGAACATAAATCAGTTGCATAAATGAGTTGTGTATATAAATCAGTTGTATAAAAGAGTAGTGTAAAGAAATCACTTGTATAAATGAATTGTGTTTATAAATCAGTTGTATAAACGGGTTTTGTATATCAATCACTTATATAAAAGAGTTGATTATTTAAAACATTTGTATAAATGAGTTGTGTATATAAATCAGTTGTATAAATAAGTTGTTTATATAAATCAGTTGTATAAACGAGTTGTGTATATAAATCACTTGTATAAATGCATTGTGTACATAAATCACATGTATAAACGAGTTGTCTATATAAATCACTTATATAAATGAGTTGTTTATATAAATCACTTGTATAAATGAGTTATGTATATACATCACTTATACTATTGAGTTGTGTATATAAACCAGTTGTATAAATGAGTTGCATATATAAATCAGATGTATAATTTAGTTGTGTACATAAATCACTTGTATAAATGAGTTGTGCATTTAAAACACTTTTATAAATGAATTGTGTTTATAAGTCAGTTGTATAAACGAGTTGTGTATATAAATCACTTATAAAAAAGAGTTGCAAATGTAAATCATTTGTATAAATGAGTTGTGTAAATAAATCAGTTGAATAAATAAGTTGTGTATATAAATCAGTTGTATAAAAGAGTTAGGTATATAAATGACAAGTACGAATGCATTGTGTTTATAAATCACATGTATAAACGAGTTGTTTATATAAATCAGTTGTATAAATGAGTTGTATATATTAATCAGTTGTATAAATTAGTTGTGTATATAAATAACTTGTATAAATGAGTTGTGTATATAAAGCAGTTGTATAAATGAGTTGTGTATATAAATCAATTGTATAAATGAGTTGTGTATATAAATGAGTTGTGTATATAAAGCAGTTGTATAAATGAGTTGTGTAAATAAATCACGTGTATAAATGAGTTGTATATATAAATCACATGTATAAATGAGTTGTGTATATAAATCACATGTATAAATGAGTTGTGTATATAAATCACATGTATAAATAAGTTGTGTACATAAATCAGTTGTATAAATGAGTTGTGTATATAAATCACTTGAATAAATGAGTTGTCTATGAAAATGAGTTGTGTATATAAAAGTTGTATAAATGAGTTCTGTATATAAAGCAGTTGTATAAATGAGTTATCTATATAAATCAGCTGTATAAATTAATTGTGCACTTAAATCAGTTGTATAAATGAGTTGTGTATATAAACAATTTGTAAAAATGAGTTGAGTATACAAACCAGTTGTATAAATGAGTTGTGTTTACAAATGAGTTGTATAAATTAGTTGTGTATATACATCAGTTGTATAAAAGAGTAGTGTATAAACATCAGTTGTATAAATGAGTTGTGTATATAAATCAGATGCATAAATGAGTTGTGTATATAAATCACTTGTATAAATGAGTTGCGTATATAAACCAGTTGTATAAATGAGTTGTGTATATCAATCACTTGTATAAATGAATTGTTATATAAATCAGTTGTATAAATTAGTTGTGTATATAAATCACTTGCATAAATGTGTTGTGTATATAAATCAGTTGTATAAATGAGTTGTGTATATAAATCAGTTGTATAAATTAGTTGTGTATAGAAATCATTTTTATAAATTAGTTGTGTATATGAATCAGTTGTATAAATGAGTTGTGTATATACATCAGTTCTATAAATGAGTTGTGTATATAAATCACTTGTATTAATGAGTTGTGTATCTAAATCAGTTGTGTAAACGAGTTGTGTATATAAACCACTTGTATATATGAGTTGCATATATAAATCAGTTGTATAAATGAGTTGTGTATCTACATCACTTGTATAAATGAGTTCTGTATATAAATCACATGTATAAATGAGCTGTGTTTATAAATCAGATGTATAAACGATTGTGTATTTAGATCACTTGTATAAATGTGTTGTGTATCTAAATCACTTGTAAAAATGAATTGTGTATATAAATCACATGTATAAATGAGTTGTGTATATAAATCACTTGTATAAATGAGAAGTGTATAAAAATCAGTTGTATAAATGCGTTGTGTATATAAATCAGATGTACAAATGAGTTGTGTATATAAATCACTTGTATAAATGAGTTGCGTATATAAACCAGTTGTATAAATGAGTTGTGTATATCAATCACTTGTATAAATGAATTGTGTATATAAATCAGTTGTATAAATTAGTTGTGTATATAAATCACATGTATAAACGCGTTGTGTATATAAATCAGTTGTATAAATGAGTTCTGTATATAAATCACTTGTATAAATGAGGTGCATATATAACTCACTTGTTTAAATGAGTTGTGTTTATAAATCAGATGTATAAACGAGTTTTGTATTTAGATCACTTGTATAAATGAGTTGTGTATCTAAATCACTTGTAAAAATGAATTGTGTATATAAATCACATGTATAAATGAGTTGTGTATATAAATCACTTGTATAAATGAGTTGTATATATAAAGCAGTTGTATAAATTAGTTGTGTATATAAATCATTTTTATAAATTAGTTGTGTATATAAATCAGTTGTATAAATGAGTTGTGTATATAAATCAGTTCTATAAATGAGTTGTGTATATAAATCACTTCTATAAATAAGTTGTGTATCTAAATCAGTTGTGTAAACGAGTTGTGTATATAAACCACTTGTATATATGAGTTGCATATATAAATCAGTTGTATAAATGAGTTGTGTATATACATCACTTGTATAAATGAGTTCTATATATAAATCACTTGTATAAATGAGGTGTGTATATAAATCAATTGTATAAATGGGTTGTGTATATAAATCAGTTTTATAAATGAATTGTGTATATAAATCACATGTATAAATGAATTGTGTTTATAAATCAGTTGTATAAACGACTTGTGTATATAAATAACTTATATAAAAGAGTTGCTTATGTAAATCATTTGTATAAATGAATTGTGTATATAAGTCAGTTGTATAAATAAGTTGTGTATATAAATCATTTGTAGAAACGAGTTGTGTATATAAATCACTTGTATAAATTCATTGTGTATATAAATCACATGTATAAACGAGTTGTGTATGTAAATCAGTTGTATAAATGTGTTGTGTATATAAATCAGTTGTATAAATTAGTTGTGTATATCAATCACATGTATCAATGAGTTGTGTATATAAATCACTTGTATAAATGGGTTGTGTATATAAATCACATGTATAAACGAGTTGTCTATATAAATCACTTATATAAATGAGTTGTGTATATAAATCACTTGTATAAATGAGTTATGTATATACATCACTTATATTAATGAGTTGTGTATATAAACCAGTTGTATAAATGAGTTGTATATATAAATCAGATGTATAATTTAGTTGTGTATATAAATCACTTGTATAAATAAGATGTGTATATAAATTAGTTGTATAAATTAGTTGCGTACATAAATCAGTTTTATAAATTATTTGTGTATATAAATCACTTGCATACATGAGTTGCGTAATAAAATCATTTGTATAAATGAGTTGTGAATATAAATCAGTTGTATAAATGAGTTGTGTATATAAATCAGTTGTATAAAAGAGTTGTGTAAAGAAATCACTTGTATAAATGAATTGTGTTTATAAATCAGTTGTATAAACGAGTTGTGTATATCAATCACTTATATAAAAGAGTTGCTTATGTAAATCATTTGTATAAATGAGTTGTGTATATAAATCAGTTGTATAAATAAGTTGTTTATATAAATCAGTCGTATAAACGAGTTGTGTATATAAATCACTTGTATAAATGCATTGTGTACATAAATCACATGTATAAACGAGTTGTCTATATAAATCACTTATATAAATGAGTTGTGTATATAAATCAATTGTATAAATGAGTTATGTATATACATCACTTATACTAATGAGTTGTGTATATAAACCAGTTGTATAAATGAGTTGTATATATAAATCAGATGTATAATTTAGTTGTGTATATAAATCAGTTTTATAAACGAGTTGTGTATATAAATCACTTGTATAAATGCATTGTGTAAATAAATCATATGTGTCAACGAGTTGTGTATATAAATCAGTTGTATAAATGAGTTGTGTATATAAATCAGGTGTATAAATTAGTTGTGCATATAAATCACTTTTATAAATGAGTTGTGTATATTAAGCAGTTGTATAAATGAGTTGGGTATATAAATCACTTGTATAAATGAGTTGTGTATATAAATGAGTTGTGTACATAAATCACTTATATAAATGAGCTGTGTATATAAAGCAGTTGTATAAATGAGTTGTGTATATAAATCACGTGTATAAATGAGTTGTGTACATAAATCACATGTATAAACGAGTTGTGTATATAAATCAGTTGTATAAATGAGTTGTGTATATAATTCAGTTGTATAAATTAGTTGTGTATATAAATCAGTTGTATAAATGAGTTGTGTACATAAATCAGTTGTATAAATGAGTTGTGAATATAAATCACTTGTCTAAATGAGTTGTGTATATAAATGTGTTGTGTATATAAATCAGTTGTATAAATGAGTTGTGTATATAAAGCAGTAGTATAAATGTGTTATGTATATAAATCAGTTGTATAAATTAATTGTGTACATAAATCAGTTGTATAAATTAGTTGTGTATATAAATCAGTTGTATAAACGTTTTGTGTATATAAATCAGTTGTTTAAATAGTTGTGTATATAAATCACTTGTATAAATGAGTTGCGTATATAAAGCAGTTGTATAAATGAGTTGCGTATATAAATCACTTGTATAAATGAGTTATGTATATAAATCACTTGTATAAATGAGTTGTGTGTATAAATCAGTTTTCATAAATGAGTTGTGTATATAAATCACTTGCATAAATGAGTTGTGTATATAAATCAGTTGCATAAATGAGTTGTGTATATAAGTCACTTGTATAAATGAGTTGTGTATATAAATCAGTTGTATAAATGAGTTGTGTATATAAATCAATTGTATAAATGGGTTGTGTATATAAATCAGTTTTATAAATGAGTGGTGTATATAAATCACTTGTATAAATGAATTGTGTTCATAAATCAGTTGTATAAACGAGTTGTGTATATAAATCACTTATATAAAAGAGTTGCTTATGTAAATCATTTGTATAAATTAATTGTGTATATAAGTCAGCTGTATAAATAAGTTGTGTATATAAATCATTTGTATAAACGAGTTGTGTATATAAATCACTTGTATAAATTCATTGTCTATATAAATCACATGTATAAACGAGTTGTGTAAATAAATCAGTTGTATAAATGTATTGTGTATATAAATCAGTTGTATAAATTAGTTGTGTATATAAGTCACTTGTATAAATGAGTTGTCTATATAAAGCAGTTGTATAAATGTGTTGTGTATATAAATCACTTATATAAATGAGTTGTGTAAATGAAGCTGTTGTATAAATGAGTTGTGTATATAAATCAGGTGTATAAATGAGTTGTGTACATAAATCACATTTATAAACGAGTTGTGTATATAAATCAGTTGTATAAATGAATTGTGTATATAAATCAGTTGTATAAATCAGTTGTGTATATAAATCACTTTTATAAATGAGTTGTGTATATAAATCAGTTGTATAAATGAGTTGTGTATATAAATCACTTGTATAAATGAGTTGTGTACTTAAATGAGTTGTGTATATAAAAGTTGTATAAATGAGTTGTGTACATAAAGCAGTTGTATAAAGGAGTTATGTATATAAATCAGTTGTATAAATTAATTGTGTACATACATCAGCTGTGTAAATGAGTTGTGTATATAAACCAGTTGTATAAATGCATTGTGTATATAAACCAGTTGTATAAATGAGTTGTGTACATAAATCACATTTATAAATGAGTTGTGTATATAAATCAGGTGTATAAATTAGTTGTGCATATAAATCACTTTTATAAATGAGTTGTGTATATTAAGCAGTTGTATACATGAGTTGTGTATATAAATCACTTGTATAAATGAGTTGTGTATATAAATGAGTTGTGTACATAAATCACTTATATAAATGAGCTGTGTATATAAAGCAGTTGTATAAATGAGTTGTGTATATAAATCACGTGTATAAATGAGTTGTGTACATAAATCACATGTATAAACGAGTTGTGTATATAAATCAGTTGTATAAATGAGTTGTGTATATAATTCAGTTGTATAAATTAGTTGTGTATATAAATCAGTTGTATAAATGAGTTGTGTACATAAATCAGTTGTATAAATGAGTTGTGAATATAAATCACTTGTATAAATGAGTTGTGTATATAAATGAGTTGTGTATATAAATCAGTTGTATAAATGAGTTGTGTATATAAAGCAGTAGTATAAATGTGTTATGTATATAAATCAGTTGTATAAATTAATTGTGTACATAAATCAGTTGTATAAATTAGTTGTGTATATAAATCAGTTGTATAAATGTTTTGTGTATATAAATCAGTTGTTTAAATAGTTGTGTATATAAATCACTTGTATAAATGAGTTGCGTATATAAAGCAGTTGTATAAATGAGTTGCGTATATAAATCACTTGTATAAATGAGTTATGTATATAAATCACTTGTATAAATGAGTTGTGTGTATAAATCAGTTTTCATAAATGAGTTGTGTATATAAATCACTTGCATAAATGAGTTGTGTATATAAATCAGTTGCATAAATGAGTTGTGTATATAAGTCACTTGTATAAATGAGTTGTGTATATAAATCAGTTGTATAAATGAGTTGTGTATATAAATCAATTGTATAAATGGGTTGTGTATATAAATCAGTTTTATAAATGAGTTGTGTATATAAATCACTTGTATAAATGAATTGTGTTTATAAATCAGTTGTATAAACGAGTTGTGTATATAAATCACTTATATAAAAGAGTTGCTTATGTAAATCATTTGTATAAATGAATTGTGTATATAAGTCAGCTGTATAAATAAGTTGTGTATATAAATCATTTGTATAAACGAGTTGTGTATATAAATCACTTGTATAAATTCATTGTCTATATAAATCACATGTATAAACGAGTTGTGTAAATAAATCAGTTGAATAAATGTATTGTGTATATAAATCAGTTGTATAAATTAGTTGTGTATATAAGTCACTTGTATAAATGAGTTGTCTATATAAAGCAGTTGTATAAATGTGTTGTGTATATAAATCACTTATATAAATGAGTTGTGTAAATGAAGCTGTTGTATAAATGAGTTGTGTATATAAATCAGGTGTATAAATGAGTTGTGTACATAAATCACATTTATAAACGAGTTGTGTATATAAATCAGTTGTATAAATGAATTGTGTATATAAATCAGTTGTATAAATCAGTTGTGTATATAAATCACTTTTATAAATGAGTTGTGTATATAAATCAGTTGTATAAATGAGTTGTGTATATAAATCACTTGTATAAATGAGTTGTGTACTTAAATGAGTTGTGTATATAAAAGTTGTATAAATGAGTTGTGTACATAAAGCAGTTGTATAAAGGAGTTATGTATATAAATCAGTTGTATAAATTAATTGTGTACATACATCAGCTGTGTAAATGAGTTGTGTATATAAACCAGTTGTATAAATGCATTGTGTATATAAACCAGTTGTATAAATGAGTTGTGTATATAAATCAGTTGTATAAATTAGTTGTGTATATAAATCAGTTGTATAAATGTGTTGTGTATAACAATCAGTTGTATAAACGAGTTGTGTATATAAATCACTTGTATAAATGCATTGTGTATATAAATCACATGTATAAATGAGTTGTGAATATAAATCAGTTGTATAAATGTGTTGTGTATATAAATCAGTTGTTTAAATAGTTGTGTATATAAATCACTTGTATAAATGAGTTGTTTATATAAAGCAGTTGTATAAATGAGTTGTGTATATAAATCACTTGTATAAATGAGTTGTGTATATAAATCACTTGTATAAATGAGTTGTGTATATAAAGCAGTTGTATAAATGACTTGTGTATATAAATCACTTGTATAGATGAGTTGTGTATATAAATCAGTTGTATAAATGAGTTGTGTATATAAATCAGTTGTATAAATTAGTTGTGTATATAAATCACTTGTATAAATCAGTTGTGTATAGAAATCAGTTGTGTAAATGAGTTGTGTATATAATTCACTTGTATAAATGAGTTGTGTATATAAATCAGTTGTATAAATGAGTTGTGTCTATAAAACAGTTGGCCTGCACATTTGCATTCTCGGCACTGGTGGCACTGAGCCTCCAGCACATTAACACATGCTTCAGAACAAGATGAATGCTTCAATGGCCCAGGTATTCCGATCTCTACATGGTCATAAGCAGGTGTTACCCCAGAAGATGTGCTGAGTGACCCGTCCCGGAAGTCCCCACTCAAGTACAGCATAGCAATTGCCCAGCAGGGTACTCACCTGCAAAGTACTCACCTGCAGAGTACTCACCTGCAGGATACTCACCTGCAGAGTACTCTCCTTCAGAGTACTCACTTGCAGGGTACTCACCTGCAGAGTACTCACCTTCAGGGCAATTACCCTGCATTCGGAACTATCCAAAACTCTGATTTAAAATTGGAGAGTTCGGATGATGACTCACTTCGCAGAATAGTTACCCAGGGAAAGTTAGAAGGATTGAAACTGCTTTGATCCCTGGATAACTACACTATTGTCCACCTACCCACACCCAAATGACTCCCCATTGGATCGTCAAACTACACCCCATTCCCAACCTGTACTGACCACAGAGCTACCATCTCCCGATGGCCTACCCAAGCACCTGACTACACCCCACCACCACTCCAGATTCCCCCTGACCACTCAACTGCCCTTGCACCCAACCCCCCACCCCAACCCCCCAGTCCCCCCACTCCGACCACTCAACTAGAGCTAGAGAGTTGGTGAGAGACCCATGTTGCCTCCTTTAGGGAAGGTCTGCCAAATTATAATCCAATCAGGAAATTAACAGGCCAGCGCTGGGCTTTTCACAGGGTCAGGGCCCTGGTGGAGGGAAGTTCCTCATGCCGAGAACTGTCAGCCAATCAGAAGCTGACAAATCTTTTGTTCACCAGGGCCACTGGGGAAGCAGGAAATATAGGCACTGGGTGCCCTGCATCACAGAGCAACCCTGACCAGAACTAAGTCTTGACAGGTGGGGTCTGATAGGTTAGGTGTCCTAGGGGAGGGGGGTGTAGTGGGGTCAGCAGCAAAGAAAGGAGATGGCTTTCATTGGGCCCACCTTTTCTGGTGCCAGGTCCCTCCATCAAGCTGCACTGAAGTGCTGTTTTGGGCTGAATTAGACAGCACAGATTGGAGTTTGGTGCATGTGGCAGTTCGGTGAAGAGGGAAGGAGGTGATCATTTCATTTTCGACCTTGCCTCAGAACGAAGAGCAGCGGCCTTGGTAACTGTGATGCGGTGAATATTTCTACTGTCCTTAATATTCTATAAACTAGAGGAAGTAAAATTAAAGGGAGTAATTTAAGAGTAAGTCATGGCAGAACAGCTTGTCCAAGTGAAATGCTCCTCCTGTGTAATGTGGGAAGTCAGGGTGACTTCCAGTGTCCAGGGTGACCACATGTGCAGGACGTGTCTCCAGCTGTGGCTATTCAAAATCCATGTTTCAGAGCTGGAGCTGTGACTGTAATCACTGTGGAGCATCCTGCTGAGATCTTTGTGGATAACACGTACATTGAGGTGGTTACACCACAGGTAAAGTGGGAAGAAAGGGAATGGGTGACTGTCAGAGAAAAACCACTAGGCAGTTAGTGCAGGAGTCCCCTACGTCCAACTCCCTCTCTAGCATATTTTCCATTTTGGATACTGTTGATGAGATGGTTTCCTAGGTGAATAGCTGCAGCCATAGACATGGCACCAGGATGGTTTTTTGCCTCCATGCTCCCAGGGTCAAGGATGTCACTGAGTGGCTGCAGGACATTCTGAAGGGTGAACACCAGAGGTCCTGGTCCATATTGCTACCAGTGACATAGGTAAAACTATGAATGTGGTCCTGAAAGTAGAATATAGGTAGCTGGGTAATAAATTAAAAAGCAGCACCTCAAAGGTAGCAATCTCAGGGATACTCTCAGTGCCACCTGCTAGTGAGATCAGGAATAGGAGAATAAACTGGATGAATGTGTAGCTGGAGAGATGGTGTAGGAAGGAAGGATTCAGATTCCTGAGGCATTGGGAGCAATTATGGGGAAGATGGTATCTGTACAAGCTGGTGGGTTGTACCCCAGCAGGACTGGGACCAATATTCTAGCAGGAGTGTTCACTAGTACTGTGGGGGAGGGTTTAAACTAGAGTGGCAGGGGGATGGGAACCTGAGCAGGGAGACATAAGGGAGGGAAACAAAGGAAGAAATAAAAGACAGAAAAGTAGAAAGTAAAAGTGGAAGGCAGAGGATCCTGAGAACTAGCAGCAAATACAGCCATAGTACAGAAAAAATGTGTGAAAATGTTAAAAAGGCAAGTCCAAAGGCACTGTCTCTGAATGCACAGAGAACTTGCAATAAGGTAGATGAATTAACAGCGCAAACAGATGTAAATGGATACGATATGATTGCGATTATGGAGTCATGGCTGCAGAGTGGTCAAGGATATGATAACTGAATATCCAAGGGTACTCGATATTTATGAAGGACGGGCATAAAGAAAAAGGAGGTGGCGTGGTGTTGTTCGTTAAGGATGAAATCAGTGCCAGAGTGAGAGAGAATATTGGCTCAGAAAATCGAGATGTAGACCCAAACCTCCCCCCACCCAACACACCTTAAACCAGCTTATATTTCACCCCTTTCTTGAAATCACTCAAGTTCTGTCGAAGGGTCATGAGGACTCGAAACGTCAACTCTTTTCTTCTCCACCGATGCCGCCAGACCTGCTGAGTTTTTCCAGGTAATTCTGTTTTTGTTTTGGATTTCCAGCATCCGCAAATTTTTTGTTTTTAATTAGAGATGCATGTAGCCAGGGTGCTACAGTAATCATGAGTGACTTTAATCTGCATATAGGCTGGACAAACTAAATTAGCAATAATATTATGGTGGATGAATTCCTAGAGTGTGTACAAGATGGTTCCTGTGCTGTACTTTTCTTTGTTCTTTGTTCTTTGTTCTTTATAATATGTTATAATTCTTCATTAGGATGGAAGGTGAAGTAATCCAATCTAATACGAGGATCCTAAATCTAAATAAAGGAAACTACGATGGTATGAGGCTAAGATAGATTGGGGAACTTCATAAAAAGGTATGATGGTGGATAGACAATGGCTAATATTTAAGGAACGAATGTATGCATTGCAACAGTTACTTGTAAGGAAAATAAAAATGGATTGTAAAAGCTTGTATAATTTTGTAAAAAGAAAATGATTTGTGAAGACAAATGTAGGTCCCTTACAGTCTGAAATGGGAGAATTTATGACAGAGAACAAGGAAATGGCAGAGCAATGAAATGACTGCTTTAGTTCTGCCTTCATGGAGGACGACACAAATGACTTCCCAGAAATGCTAGGGAACCAAAGGTGTAGTTAGAAGGAGGAATTGAAGGAAATCAGTATTTAAAAAAAAGTGGAGAAATTATTGGGACTGAAAGCTGATAAATCCCCAGGGCCTGATAATCAACATCCCAGGGTACTAAAGGAGGTGACCATGGAAATAGTGGATGTGTTGGTTGTCATCTCCCAAAATTCTGTAAATTCTGGAACAGTCCCAGCAGATTGGAGGGTGGCAAATGTAACCCCATTATTTAAAAAGGAGGGATCAATAAAACAGGAAATTACAAACTGGTTAGGCTGACACCTGTAGTCAGGAAAATGCTAGAGTCTATTATAAAGGATATGATGACAGGACACTTAGAAAATATCAACAGGATGAGACAAAGTCAACATGAATTTATCATACTTGACAAGCCTGCTGGAGTTTTTTTGAGCATGTGACTAGTAGAATGCTGAAGGGAGAACCAACCAGTGGATGTGGTGCATTCAGATTTTCAGAAAGCTTTTGATAAAGTCTCATATAGGAGGTTAGTGTGCAAAATTAGAGTACATGGGGTAATATATTGGCATGGGTTGAGAATTGGTTAGCAGACAGGAAACAGGAATAAATGGGTTTATTTTTGGAATGGCAGGCGATGACTAGTGGGGTACCGCAGGGTTCAGTGCTTGGGCCCCAGCTATTGCAATATATGTCAATGATTTAGATGAGGGAAACAAATGTAATATTTCCAAGTTTGCTGACGACACAAAACTAGGTGGGACTGAGAGTGGTGAGGAGGATGGTAAGAGGCTTCAAGGCGATTTAGATAAGTTGAGTTAGTGGGCAAATATATGGCAGATGCAGTATAATGTGGATAAGTGTGAAGTTATCTACTTCGGTAGGAAAAGCAGAATGGCAGAGTATTATTTAAATGGTGATAGATTGGGAAATGTTGATGTACAAAGGGACCTGGGTGTCCTTGTATACCAGTCACTGAAAGGAAGCATGCAGCTACAGCAAGCAGTTAGGAAGGCAAGTGGTATGTTGTCTTACTGCAGCTATGCAGGGCTTTGGTGAAGCATACTAGAGTATTTTGGTCTCCTTACCTAAGAAAGGATAAACGTGTCATAGAGGGAGTGCAGTGGAGCTTCACTAGACTGATTCCTGGGATGGAAAGATTATTGTATAAGGAGAGATTGGGTTGACTAGGCCTGTATTCACTCGAGTTTAGAAGGATGAGGGGCTGTCATTGAAACGTATAAAATTCTGGCAGGGTTGGACAGACTGGATGCAGGGAGGATGTTTCCCCTGGTTGGGGGTTCTAGAAGAAGGGATCACTGTCTGAGGATACGGGGTATGTCATTCAGGATTGAGATGAGGAGAAATTTCTTCACTCAGAGGATGGTGAACCTGTGGAATTCGCTACCACAGAAGCTGTGGAGGCCAAGTCACTGAGTATATATAAGAAAGAAATAGACAGATTTCTGGACTCTAAAGGCATCAGGGGATATGAGGAGAGAGTGGGAGTTTGGCATTGAGTACGAAAATCAGCCATGATCATAATGAATGGTGGAACAGGCTTGAAGGGCTGAATGGCCTCCTCCTGCTCCTATGTTCTATGTTTCAGGCACTGTGTGTCATTATTGTGTTTCACACAGACTGACAGGGCTGCCTGACACTTGTTTAATACCAACGGCAGCAGGATGAGGCCATTTGGAGGCATTAATTGCCCAATTAAGGGCCTTAATTTGAGGGAGGGTGGGAAAGCCATCCATTGAAATCTGCCTGTGTTTTACAAAGCAGGTACACCGAACAGGACTCACCTCAGGGGAAGACATTCCAATGCCCAATGTTTTTAATGCGATGTGACAACAATTATCAGTGGAGGGAATTTTCTGCCCCATTGTCATCAGCTGTCGGGCATGAGTGGACAATATGGTGGGAAGGCCAAAAATCACTTTCCCAACGTCAGGAAAGCAGCTTGTGATTGTCAATAGTGGGCCGCCTGTCAATAGTGGGCCGCCTGTCAATAGTGGGCCGCCTGTCAATAGTGGGCTGCCTGTCAATAGTGGGCTGCCTGTCAATGCTGCCACATGCCAGCAACATCATTTTAAAATGTCTGCATCACATTATAAGGCCTGTTCGCTGGAATCATCCCCCCCCCCATGTCACATTTACCACCCACCTCAGCAGGAAAACACTCCGTCCCCTGGGCAACAATGGTGTTGGATGGCTGAAGTTGGGGGCGGGGGAACTAAAGTGTCAGGCGTGGGGGTGTGTTTGGCAAGGGAAGGAAGGTATCGGGGGTCAAGTTGGGGGGGGCGGGGATGGGAGTATGGGAGGGGGGAGGGTGCAATGGGGGAGAATGCAGCAGTTGAGGAGGTAGGTATAAGAGGAGAGGAAGGTGTAAGGGAAGGAGTTCGGAGGGGAAAAGCAGTCCAGAGGGAGGAGGGATTTTGGGGAGATGAAGGGGTAAGGGTAGAGGAAGGAATAAGTGGGGGGAGGGAGTCCAGGTGAATGCGCAAGAGAGTGTTCTGTGGAGTTAATGGCTGCCCACTGGGGTAATGAGGGTGGGTGTGGTTGTGGGGAATGGTGAGAATGAGAGAGGGAAGAGTGAGCCAGTAGTGTGGGAGGGTGAGGGGGCAATGGTAGTGGTAGAAGGGACAGTGAGGGTGGCTGGTGGGGACTCAGAGGCAAACTCTAGGGGTGGGAAACAGGAGGTCAGGGAGGTCAATGTGGATGGGGTGGGATTCTTGGGAAGATAGTATACACGCATGTTCACCTGGACATCCTGGAAAGAAAAGGGTTCTGGCTGGTAGGTGGCAAAAGGACGATGTCAGGGGGGGTTAAGAGTGATGAGGGGGAGGGGAATGGACGGGGAGCTGAAAACAGACTGAACAACCACCATGCTTCTAAACTGGAAAGAGAGCAGACCCTCATGTTGGACGGAGACAGGTGCTGCATGGGAGTGTGGTCACGGAGTGGGTGAGATGCAGGTCAGATCAGATGGACAACGGAAAGAGAACCCAAGCAGGCAGCACTGAAAATGCTCAGGACAGTGAGATGAGTGTGATGGAGGAAGGGTCCATGTATATGGGAGAGGCTTACACAAGGCTCCGAAAGGCTCTGGCGCGCACACACATACACACACACACAGACACACACAGACACAGACACACATACACACACACGCACACACACAGACACACACACACAGACACATATACACACACAGACATACACACAGACACAAACACACACACACACACATACACACACACATACACAGACACAAACATACAGACACAAACACGCACACACACAGACACACACACACAGACACATATACACACACAGACATACACACAGACACAAACACACACACACACACATACACACACACATACACAGACACAAACATACAGACACAAACACACACAGACACACACACAGACATACAGACACACACACACACACACCGACACACACACACAGACACACACACACACACACCGACACACACACCGGCATGCACACAGACACACACACATGCACACAGACACGGACACACACACAGACACACACAGACACACACACATACACACACACATACACAAAGACACACACACACAAACACACACACGCACACAGACACACACACACACAGACACAGAGACATACGCACGCACACACACACACAGACACACACACACACACACACACAGACACAGATACGGACACACACATGCACACAGAGACACACACACACACAGATATAAACAGACACACACACACACACAGACACACACGAACACACAGACACACACACAGACACACACACACAGACAGAGACACACACACAAAACACACATACACACACATACAGACACACACACACACACAAACACACATATGCACACACACAGACACGCACACAGACACACACACACACACACACACGCACACACACACACACAGACACACACATACACACATGCACACACACACACACACACAGACACACACACACAGACACAGAGACATGCACACACACACACACACACAGACACACGCGCGCACACACACCCACACACACACACATACAGACACACACACACAGACACACACACAGACCGCACACACACAGACCGCACACACACAGACACACACAGACACGCACACAGACACACACACAGACACACACACAGACACACACATACAGACACACAGACACGCACACACAGATGCACACACATACACGCACACACAGATACACACACGCACACACACAGACACACAGACACACACACATGCACACACAGACACGCACACACACACAGACACACACACACGCACACACAACACACACACAAAGACATGCACACCTGTACACACAGACACACACACACACAGACACACACACACACCCACACCCACACACAGACACACAGACACGCACACACAGACACACACACTGACACACACACACACCCACACCCACACACAGACACACAGACACGCACACACAGACATGCACACACGCACACACAGATACACAGACACACACACAGACATGCGCGCACACACACACACACACACACAGACACGCACATACCGACACATAGACACAGACACACACACAGACACACACACAGACACACACACACACACGGATACACACACAGAGACACACAGACACACATGCACACACACACATAAACACAGACACACACACAGACACAGACACGGACACACACACAAAACACACATACATACATACACAGACACACACAGACACAGACACACACACACACACAGACACACACAGACACAGACATGGACACACACACAAAACACACATACATACATACACAGACACACACAGACACAGACACACACACAGACCAGACACACACAGACACAGACACACACATACAGACACAGACAGACACACACACAGACACAAACACACACAGACACACATACACAGACGTACAGACACACACACACACCGACACGCACACAGACACACACACACACACGCACACAGACACGCACACAGAAACACACACACACACGCACAGACACACACACGCACACAGACACACACACAGACACACACACACACACACACAAAGACACACGCACAAACACACACACGCACACAGACACACACACACAGACTCACATACACACATACAGACATGCACACACGCACACACACACAGACATGCACACATGCACACACAGACATGCGCACACACACACAGACACACACATAGGCATAAACACACGCACACACAGACACATACACACACAGACACATACACACACACACACACACACAGACACGCACACACGCACATACAGACACACACACACAGACACGCACACACGCACATACAGACACGCACACACACAGACACACACATACAGCCACACACATACAGACACGCACACACGCACATACAGACACGCACACACACAGACACACACACACAGACACGCACACACGCACATACAGACACACATTTCTCCCTCCAGAATCACTCATGGTCCAGCTGTGTGCAGCTGAACTGTTAGTGGTGGGGGGAGGGGGTGAGGCTGGTGGTGTGGGGAGGGATGCAGGGGGAGGACTCACAAAGCCTGTAAATGAGGCTGAAAGAGACATTACTCATTATTCAGTGAAAGTGAATATATCTTCAGGTTATAAAGTGATGAGATGTGTTCATCTGTGCAACCACTTGATCAGAATTTCTTAACTTTTCTAGGCCTATCACTTCTGCTAGGTGCTGCCCTGACATCAGCAGCAGGGATGGAGACGGCCTGTGCAATGGGTGGCCCTGTTGCCTCTGACATCAGTGTGAGTCCTCTGGGGAGCGGAGGCTTTGAAGGTCCCAGTTTGCTTTGGCTGTCCTCCTGTGGGCTGGCTGCTCCTTCTGCGGTGACAGAGGATGTTGTTGAGGGGGTTCAGGTAAAGGGGGCTCGGAGGGAGCGGACAGCTTCTGAGATTCCTGAGTGGATGATGCAGGGGTGTCCAGCTGCCGCTCCTCCTCCCTTTGGGTACCCGAGTGGTCTGGACTGACTCCTTAGGGGGAAGGAGCACCTGGAGGGACACCGAGGTGCCCTGTTTCCCTCATGCGCTCCCATTGCAGGAACTCACCCATGGCTCCCGCAATGGAGTGCAGGTCTGTACGTATCTCTGTGTTCTCCTGGACAAGGGTCTCCATGGCATCTACCATCCTTCCCATGGAGACCTCCATATGGGAACCACGTCATCAGAGAGCAGGCGGACGCACTCCTCTGATTCACGTGCCACTCTGTTGAAGATTTCCAACAGCTCTGCGTGATGTTCCCCCACCTTCTGCTCACTCCAGGTTGAGTTGGAAGGCTGAATCTAGAGGCTTGTCAACTGATTGGGACCTCACAGATGCCTCTTCCCCAGCGATCATCAGAGCTGGGGAGCTCGCACAAACCTGCCTCCTACTGCTGCGGACATGTGTCCATGTGGTGACCACCAGATTGTGAACCTGAGCCTGCTCTAGATCCAGGTCCCACCGAGGTGTGTGTGTCTCTGCGCTGGTGGAGGGTGTGGGTAAGTGCTGTGATGGGTCTTCCAGGCTGCTTATTTCCAGCTCTTGGCTGGAGGGGAGGACCTGGATGGAGCTGCGGGACTGGCTGGTTGAGGGTGTTGGTCAGAGCTCCCTGTGAACCAAAGTAGAGATAAGTAGTGAATGGCAGCAGAGTCAAAAACAGGAGAGAGAGCACTCACATTTCCGTTGAGAGAGGGATGATGTGGTGCAGAATCCTCACAAGGGTATTTGCCACTGACCTCACGATCACCACAGACACGGTCCATGTCCTCACCAGTCAGCGCAATGGCACACTCCTCAAAGTGAGTGAGGGGCCTAATGTGGGCCACTCCACCCCCAGTCTGAGACCTCTTCCTGCTGATGTGAGCAGGTTTCTCCTGTATGAGAACAGATGGAGAGAGTGTGAGCAGGACACATGGCACTGTGTGGACTGTTTGTGTAGTGAGTGGAGCCATGGACTGGATGAGGATGTGAGCTCCAGAGGGTATCAGCCTGATGGAGATGTGAGGGTGTGTGTGAGAGTTCGTGGTGTTGTCCTTTGAGGTGTGAGATCCCTGTGGATGTGTGATGGGTTTTTGAGATGAGAGTGATGATAAGAGTGAATTATCCTTGTGAATTGGAGGAGATCATTCATCCTTTTCCTGCACAGGGTGCTGTTGGCACTGTGTTGGCACTGACCACCACTGCCCCCGCCTCTCATGCTGGATTGGTGACCTTGCTTTCTGGCCTTCACCCGTGTCTTGTGGTGGGCCTCCATTGCCTCCAGTAGGTGCTTCAGGGAGATGTCACTAAATCTGGGGGCAGCATGTTTCCTCCCTTTGGCAGCCATCAGTTCCCAGCAGATTCCTATCCCTTGAAGAGAGCTGGTTCTGTGCAGAGGCGCCCTTTAAATATGGCATCCAGTTTACTGAAGGTGAGGGTGGGGCGGACGATTCACATGATTTTCCACCACCATCCTGGCATGTTTCCTGGGAATGCATAATTAATGAGGTGGGAACAGGATGATAAGGTGCAAAACCCCCACCCCATTGTGGCCAGTGGGTAAAACATCCCTTTCCTCGCCCACTACCGCACTTATTGCGAATCTGCGACAATTCCACCCAATGTATTTGCAATCTTATACACGCAACTACTCAGCTGAATAAAACTTCAACTAAGAGGGAAAGTGGTAAATGGGGTCTAAACTGTGCTGTTGTTGCACTGTTTCACTGAAATAGTTACTTATCAAATATCTACCCACATTTGCATGATCACAAAAGCTAAAATTACTCAGGAATTAGTGCAACTGGGCAGCATCATTGAATGTAAGTGTTTATATTATTTCCTTTTATTAATGTTTTTATGCAATGCTGTTTTATTAATGCTTTTTCATAGAAGATAAAGCTTTTTAATATGAGAATGCAGTCATCCTGCTGTCAATAACCTATATTAAATGGCTGAACATAATATAAATAACTAATTAGAGTAGTAAATAGTTCAGTAAAGACTAGTTTCTTGGTAAAGTAAATATTTTAACATGAATTGTGTAATTGTATCAGTTCCAAAGAAGTCATATTGAACTTGACGCATTAACTCTGGGTGGGATCATCCCAGATTTGCATTAAATGAGGTGGGTTTCCACACCGTATCGCCCCATTCCCACCTCATTACTTATGCATTCCCAGGAAACATGCTGTTTCCATGGTGGACGGGCTCTTACTCGCCTGCCATGCTATCACCTCACTGCTTCACGGTGCCAGGCATCATGATTAAAGTACAGCCATACTCAGTGCTTCCAGTCCAGGGCTGTAGCAAGAAAGACATGGCCCTGAAAGCCAGGAAGATTGCAGCCCTTGAGCACCTTCTGGACACTGTGGAGGCCCCCCTGTGATGTCCTCTATCCCCACTCTGCCTGCAGGAGGGGCAGCTACATTACCACTCCGGCTTGGTAGGCGATGGCAGTGCTGTCAGTGCCAGTGCTGCACAGGAGAGGTTGGCCATTCAATGCAGAAGGGTTTGAATGATCTCATCTGTGCAGCCAGGGTAAGGCAACCATCTCATCACTCTAAACTATCACACTCAAGCCCACCACACATTCACTGGCAGCACAAGGGACATCACCACTCACTCTCTCACACACACCCTCACATCTCCATCCGGCCTCATCTCCTCTGGAGACTGCCTCCTCAGCCCTCACCCTCTTGAACCACTTACACAGATCAACATGTGTCCTCACACACACCCTGGGATACCCCCTTCCCCAGTACAGCCCTCACCCTGCAGCCTCTTCCCTTGTCTGAGGCTGCTTCTCCCCCTTCCCCAAGCAAAGCCCTAGCCCTGCAGCCACTGAAAAGCTACCCACTGACCTGGTGCTGATGTCTGCGAGTGCTGCCTAAAGCAAGGTAGGCAAACAAACATCGAGGTCCTGAGTGAAGTGCAGCCGGCCCAATACATGTTGCTTATGTGCTGTTGTGAAACACGTCAGGGTGTTTTCCCAGCAACATGGGAAGACCATCCAGCGAGGTGGGTTGGGGGGAGGGGGGGGGGAGCGGGGGGGAGGTCGTGGGGGGGAGGAGGAGGGGTTGGGGGGGTGGGGAGGTGAGTCCAGTGATCTGGCCTTATAATAATATGCTGATGTATTAGAATGAGGTTCCTGACATCCAATGGTGAGAAACCTGGCCCACCGTCAGCGGCTGAGTGGACGATTGCAAATTGGCTTCATTGTGAAACTGATCACATCATGTTGTCTGTTCAATGCCACCAAACACTCCCAATGTCGGTGGGCATGGAAAATCCTGGACTCTGTTTCTCTCTCTCAACAGATATTGCCAGGCCTGCTGAGATTTTGCTGCACTTTCTGCTTATTTTAGTGAGGATGCATCGCTGGATCTGGCGCTGGGGTATGAGGTGAGACACCGAGTGTCTGTGGGGAAAAATTTTACAAAGAGTTATCATTTTATCATAAGTTACTAAACTACTAAACTAGCAATGAAGAAGATAGAGGAGCCATCTAAAGTAGAGCTACTAAATAAAGTTTTACTAGGCTACTAATTGCAGAGGTTTAACTTCAATGGGATGAGGGGATCTAGCCAGGATAAAATGGAACCAGGGAACATTGTAACAGAAGAATGGGTGATCTTTGAGGAGGAGATATTTCAGTTACAGGCTTGGTACATTCCAACAAGGGCAAGCGATAGAGGAGCCAAAGCCAAGGCTCCTTGGATAATGACAGACATGGATAATACGATGTAACAAAAAATGAGGGTGTGTGATGCAAATAAAAACAAAAGTGTTGAAAATACTCAGCCCACCAGGTAACATCTGTGGGAAAAAACCGAGTAACATTTCAGGTGTGTGAGCCTTCATCACAACTGGTGTATGATGCATGTCAGGTTAGTTCTTCAACTGAGAACCTGGCCAAATATAATAGGCTGAGAGGGGAAATGAAGAGGAAAATAAGACTGGCAGAGAGAGAATATGGGGATAGAACAACAGTTAAAGTAAAAAGTAACAAAAGTTTTCCACCAGCTTGTAAATAGCAAGCAGTTCAAGACAGGGTGGTCTCTGTTAGGGACAAAGAGCCTGGCTAGAGGGGTAGGGCGAGACTGGAGTACTTAACGGGTACTTTGTACTTGTCTTTACTGAAGAAAGGGCTGGTAAAAAAATGAATTGGCAGAGGTAATGAATGCAGTGAAAATTAACAACAGAATGTACTGAGAAGGATACTGCTGAGGACGGAAAAGTCACCTGATCCAAATGGGGCTTATATCACAGGCTGCTAAAAGAAGTGCTGAGTGGATGATTCATCTTGGATCCTCCTGACAGCCCCAGCATCATAGATGCCAGTCTTCAGGCAAGTCAATCACTCCACATCAAGAAACGGCTGAAGGCAGTGTTTACTGCAATAGTCTTGTGCTCCGGAACTAGCTGCACTCTTAGCCAAGCTGTTCCGGTACAGCTACAAGACTGCCGTCTACCCAGCAATGTGGAAAATTGCCCAGGTATGTCTTGTCCACAAGAAGCAGGACAAATCCAACCTGGCCAATTACTGCCCCATCAGTCTACTTTCGATCATCAGCGAAATGACAGTGCTATCAGTTGACAGCTTTGTCAGTTGACAGCGTTATCAGTTGACAGTGTTATCAAGCGGCACTTACTCAGCAATAACCTGCTCACTGATGCCCATTTTGGGTTCCGCCAGGGCCACTCAGCTCCGGACCTCATTGCAGCCTTAGTCCAAACATGGACAAAAGAGCTGAACTCAAGAAGTGAGGTGAGAGTGACTGCCTTTGGCATCAAGACAGCATTTGACTGAGTGTGGCATCAAGGAGCCCTAGCAAAACTGGAGTCAATGGGAATCAGGGAAAAACTCTCTGCTGGTTGGATTCATACCTAGCACAAAGGAAGATGGTTGTGGTTCTTGGAGATCAATCATCTCAGCTCTAGGACATCAGTGCAGGAGTTCCTCAGGGTAGTGTCCTAGGCCCAACCATCTTCAGCTGCTTCATCAATGACCTTCCTTCCATTGTAAGGTCAGAAGTGGGGATATTCACTGATGATTGTACAATGTTCAGCACCAACTGCGACTCCTCAGATACTGAAGTAGTCTGTGCCCATATGCAGCAAGACCCGGACAACATTCGGGCTTGGACTGCTAAATGGCAAGTAACATTTGTGCCACACAAGTGCCAGGCAATGACCATCTCCAACAAGAGAGAATCCAACCATCGCCCCTTGACATTCAATGGTATTACCATCACTGAATCCCCGACTATCAACATCCTGGGAGTTACCATTGACCAGAAACTGAGCTGGATTAGACATAGTTTTGTATACTTTTCCCCTTACTGGAGGTGTCAATAATCTAGGGGCATAAACTTAAGGTAAGGGGCAGGAGGTTTAGAGGGGATTTGAGGAAAAATGTCTTCACCCAGAGGGTGGTTGGAATCTGGAACACACTGCCTGAGGGGGTGGTAGAAGCAGGAATCCTCACAATATTTAAGAATATTTAGATGAGCACTTGAAACACCTCAGCATACAGGGCTACAGGCCAAGTTCTGGAAAATGGGATTGGAATAGAATAGATACTTGGTGGCCAGCACAGGCATGATGGGCTGAAGGGCCTGTTTCTTTGCTGTATAACTCTATGACTCTATATAAATACTGTGGCTACAAGAGCAAGTCACAGACTGGGAAATCTGCAGAGAGGAACTCACCTCCTGACTCCAGGCTGACAAAGCTTATCCACCAAAAATCAAGGCACAAGTCAGGAGTGTGATGGAACACCCTTCATTTGCCTGGATGAGTGCAGCTCCCACAACACTCAAGAAGATCGACACCATATAGAATGAAGCAACCCCGCTTGATTGGCACCCCATCTATCACCTTCAACATTCACTCCCTCCACCACCGACGCACAGTAGCAGCAGTGTGTGTACCATCTACAAGATGCACTGCAGCAACTCACCAAGGCTCCTTCAACAGCTCCTTCCAAACCCATGACCACTATCTCATAGAAGGACAAGGCAACAAGGGCGTGGGGTCACTGCCACCTGCATGTTGCCCTCCAAGCAACACACCAGCCTCACTTGGAACTTTGGGCAGAATGTTTAAGTCGGCGCGTGAGCTCCCGCCCTGATTGGACATGAAATCACGCAAGATGGCGTTGGGTGAGTGTCCTGATGTCATCCTGCGCTTGCATCATATTTCAGTTGAGGGGCCCGAGCCCACCGACAACTAAGAGGTCAGTTACGGTACTTAAAGTTTCAATTGTCTCCAATTTTTCGTGGTCTGTCTAACCTTACGGTGAATCGGCCAGACGGGTGAATCGGCCAGACGGGTGAATCTGGCAGACGGGTGAATTGGCCATACGGGTGAATCGGCCAGACGGGTGAATCTGGCAGACGGGTGAATTGGCCATACGGGTGAATCAGCTAGACGGGTGAATCTGGCAGATGGGTGAATCAGCCAGACAGGTGAATCGGCTAGACGGGTGAATCAGCTAGACGGGTGAATCGGCCAGACGGGTGAATCAGCTAGACAGGTGAATCGGCCAGACGGGTGAATCAGCTAGACGGGTGAATCGGCCAGACGGGTGAATCTGGCAGACGGATGAATGGGCCAGACGGGTGAATGGGCCAGACGGGTGAATGGGCCAGACGGGTGAATCTGGCGGACGGGTGAATCGGCCAGATAGGTGAATCGGCCAGACGGACTTTGCATTTTTCATGAAACATCACCCAAGGGCGGGATGAGGTTTCTGTTATTAAATAGTGAAAATCTATGGTCAGGATTTTTATCATGTATATGTCCAAGTGACTGATTGTGACGCTTGGACATTTTTTTCATAATTTTACAAACTTTATTTCATGCTTTTCAGGCCTTTAGCTTCCTGAGGCAGATCTCTGCCTTCAGGGAGCTTGCATTCAGCACAGTTTAACATTTCAACCTGCGCCCCACGCTGGCTGCCATTAATCAGCCAGCCAATGTGAAACTGTGGTCGGCGATCTGTTCCTCAGCTGATCCCAGACCCCCTGCTCACACCCTCCTACCCACCTGAAAATTCTGCCCTATATCGCTGTCCTTTCATTGTCACTGGGTCAAAATCCTGGAACTCCCTCCCTAATACAGTGGGTCTACCTACACCACAAGAACCACAGCAGTTCAAGAAGGCAGCTCACCACCACCTTCTCAAGGGCAATTAAGGATGGACAATAAATGCTGGCACAGCCAGCGAAGCCCACATCCCGTGAAAGAATAAAAATATCTCACTTATCCTGTCTATATCTCAGTGCAGCTTCTTTCTGTCCTCCCCACAGCTTACCTTCCCTACTGTCTGGTTCTTCATCTCAGTCATCAATATACACGGTAAATAGCTGAGACCCAGCACTGGTCCTTGCAGTGCTCCACTCTACTGTCTGCCAATTTGATAAAGCCCCATGTATGTCCATCCATTCGGCTTAATGCTAAAATTACCCCAACTCCATGAGTCCTTATTCTGCCTATTCATCTCCTTCCCATGGCCCCTTCCCAATCGCAGGAGGTGCAACACTTGCCCCTTTACTTCCCCCCTCTTCATTGTTCAATACTTCAAACACTCCTTTCAGGTGAATCAGCGTTTCATTTGCACCTCCTTCAATTTGGAATGCTGTATTTGCCGCTCCCAATGTGGTCTCCTCTACACTGGAGAGACCAAACGCAGACTGGGTGACCGCTTTGCGGAACACCTTCGGTCTGTCCACAAGCATGACCCAGACCTCCCTGTCGCTTGCCATCTCAACACACCACCCTGCTCTCATGCCCACATGTCCGTCCTTGGCCTGCTGCATTGTTCCAGTGAAGCTCAGCGCAAACTGGAGGAACAGCACCTCACCTTCCGACTAGGCACTTTACAGCCTTCCGTACTGAATATTGAGTTCAACAACTTCAGATCATGAACTCTCTGCTCCATTTTGAACTTTTTCCTCCAATGCCAGTTTGTAACTTGTTACCATGTTTTTGCTTTCAGACAGCACTGACCTTTAATCTGCTATTAACACCTACTCAGAACAAATGCTTTGTGTCTTGAATACTCTCAGCACCACTCCCTTTGTCATTTGTTCCATGACATCTTTGTCTTTTACTCTCCCTCATTCTCTAACCTATCACTGACCTATTTTACTCTCCTGCCCCTCTCCCTTTAACCATAGCATAAAACCCATCACATTCTCATCTCTCTTCAATTCTGAAGAAGAGTCATATTGAAGTTGAAACATTCACCGTTTCTCTCTCTGCAGGTGTTCCAGGCCTGCTGAGTTTTTCCAGAAGTTTCTGTTTCTAATTCAGAACTTAAATTCATATAGCACATTTCACAAAGCAAATCTAAGGCATATCAAAGGGTTTAATTAGGAAATAATGCCCGATAGAATGATACATTATTAGGCAGAGGAGAAGTTTCAGAAAAGAATTCCAGAGCTTTTTATCCAGGCAGCGTAAAGCATGGTCACCTGTACGTCAGTTCACAAATTGTCACGTATGGAAATAACAAAGTTATGGATGAATTTAGAATCGCAGATGAATGTACAAAAATCTTTCTTTGTGACAGGACAAGTAGACGACTATTAACAAAACACATGAGATCCTAGCTTTATTAACAGAGCAATATAATGCATAAGCAATGCAGCTATGCTAAATCTAAACAAAATGCCGGTTAGGCCTCTCCTGGAGTATGTGTTCATTTCTTAGCATCACACTTTAGGAAGAAGGTCAAGGTCATGGAGAGGGTGCAGAGAAGATTTACTGGAATTGTACTAGGGATGAGGAACATCAATTGTGTGGAAATGTTGAAATTATTAACCTTGGAATGCAGAGATTAATTATAAGTGTTCAAAATAATGAATTGTTTCATTAGATTGACTGTGGAAAATCTGTGGCAGAACAACCAGAGGAAACAGTATCAAGGTGATTTACTGAAGAACCAGAGTTGACATTAGAAAACATTTTTGCAGGTGTGTTGTGATCTGGAATTAATTGGCTGAAATGCTGATGGAGGTTGTTCCAAAATAGAGTTGGATAAATACTGGAAGGAAAGAGAATTACAGTGCTGTTGGGAAAGAGCTAGGCAGTGAAAAGGGCATGGAGAGTGGCAGGGACTTGAGTTCTCCAGAGAACCAGAGGGACTTCAGTTTAACTTCAGGAGACAGAGGTAAAAACAGTGAGACTCAGATGGGAGTCAGGGTTAAATAAAAGCAAGGATCAATATCCTTTAGTTAAGATATGTCTGGGGAGCTCAGTCCCATGATTTGCACTTCCTGCGCTATGTGGCAATTCCTAGACGCTCCTGGCAGTCTGGATGACCATGTGTGCAGGAGATGCCTCCCATCCAAGTAACTCAAGCTCTGGGTTTTGGAGTTTGAGCAGCAGCTGGGGGCTCTACGGTACATTCACGAGGCTGATAGAGTCGTGGACAGCACGTTTCAGGATGTGGTTACCCCACAGCTTAAGGAAGTGCAAGCAGAGAGGGGATGGGTGATTGCCAGACAGAAGGGGCCCAGGAAGGTAGTGAGGGAATCTTCCAAGTGTATCTCACTCGCAAACTGTTTCTCGGCCTTGGCAAACAGTGACAGTTCCTCTGTGGAGGCCAATCAGAGCCAAGGCCATGGCACTGTGGGTGGTCCAGCTGCTCAGGGTGGGAGGAAGAAGTGTGGAAGGGCAATAGTGGTAGAGAATTCATTAGTGAGGGGAGTAGACAGGCGCTTCTGTGGCTGTAGACATGTCTCCAGGACGGTATGTTGTCTCCCAGGTGCCAGGGTCAAGGATGTCACGGAACAGCTGCAGGACATTCTGAACAGGGTGAACAGCCAGAGGTCGTGGTCCATGTTGGGACCAATGACATAGGAAAAAAGAGAAATGAGGTCCTGCAAGCAGACTTTAGGGAGTTTGGTAGGAAATTGAAAAGCAGGACTTCAAAGCTAGTAATCTCTGGATTACTCTCGGTGCCACACAGTAGTGAGTATAGGAACAGAAGGATAGAGCAGATGAATGTGTGGCAGGAGAGATGGTGCAGGAGGGAGGGCTTTAGATTCCTGGGGCATTGGAACCATTTCAGGGGGAGGTGGGACCTGTACAAGTTGGAGGGGTTACATCTGAACAGGAACAGAACCAACATCCTCACGGGGAGGTTTGCTAATGCTGTTGGGGTGGATTTAAACTAAATTGTCAGGGGGATGGAATCCTGAAAAGTAGTTCAGAGGGGAGAGAAGCTGAGATGGAATTAGTTAAAACGCTAGTAAGTGAGTCTGGAAGGCAGAGGAAACATAGGCTAAATAAGGAAGAAGTGAGTTTAACGAGGCTAAATGGAATATATTTTAATGCAGGGAGCCCGAGGAACAAGACAGAGGGGCTGGGGGCACAGATAGGCACGTGGGAATATCATATCATAGCTGTGACCGAGACTTGGCTCAAAGGGCAGGATTGGCAGCTCAACATTCCCGGTTATAGGGTATTCAGACGAGATAGGGAGGAGGATAGAAGAGGAGGGGGGATTGCAATACTGATCAAGGAATCGATTCTAGCAGTGAGGAGGACGATATCCTGGAAGGATCATCAAATGAGGCCGTGTGGGTAGAAAAAACACAAGAGGGGCAAACACGCTGTTGGGTGGGTACTATAGGCCCCCAAACAGCCAGGGAGAGATAGAGGATCAAATCTGTAATCACATTTCAGAGAGGTGTAAGGATAATAAGGCAATAATAATAGGGGGGATTTTAACTGCCCAAATATTAACTGGGATAGTTTAGTGTGCAAGGTAGGGAGGTGCAAAATTTTTAAGTTTCATCCAGGAGAACTTTATTAGCCAGTACATAGAAAGCCCAACAAGGGAGGGGGCAGTTCTGGGCCTAATGTTCAGCAATGAGCCCTGGCAGCTGGAAGGTGTATTAGCAGGAGAGCATTTTGAAGATAGTGACCATAACTCAGTTAGATTTAGGACAGTTATGGAAAAGAATAAGGTTGGGCCAGGAATAAAAGTTCTAAATTCTCGGATTGTTCTCACTAGAGCGACGGAGATTGAGGGGCGACTTGATAGAAGTTTACAAAATTATGAGTGGCCTGGACAGAGTAGATAGTCAGAAGCTTTTTCCCAGGGTGGAAGAGTCAATTACTAGGGGACATAGATTTAAGGTGAGAGGAGAAAACTATAGAGGAGATGTGCAGGGCAAGTTTTTTACGCAGAGGGTAGTGAGTGTCTGGAATTCTCTGCCAGAGGAGGTGGTGGAAGCAGGTACGATAGCGGTGTTTAAGAGGCAGCTTGACAAATACATGAATAGGATGGGAATAGAGGGATACGGACCCCGGAATTGCAAAATGTTTTAGTTGACAGGCAATATGATTGGCGCAGGCTTGGAGAGCCGAAGGGCCTGTTCCTGTGCTCTACTTTTCTTTATTCTTTGATCCAAGCTGGGGAAAGGCTGGTTTTACTAAGATGAGATGTGATTTGGTCCAAGTGGACAGGGAGTAGCTATTTGCAGATAAAACTGTGTCAAAGCAGTGGGAGGCATTCAAGGAGGAAATAGCAAGAGTACAGGGCAAATATGTTCCCATAAAGACAAAGTGGGGGGGACCAAGTCCAGAGAATCTTGGACATCAAGGGACATAAAGGTTAGGATTAAGATAAAACGAGAAGCTTATGGCAGATACCGAGGGCTCCTTACGGCAGAGTCTCTAGAGCAGTATAAAAAGTGCATGGAAACTTAAAAAGGAAATTAGGAAAGCTAAGAGTGAATGAGGAAACATTGGTGGGTAGAATAAAGAAAACCCAAAAGGGTTTTTTTAAATATACAAAGAGTAAGAGAATAACCAGGGAAAGAGTAGGGCCAATTAGGGACCATGGAGGTTAATCTGTGTGTGGACGCAGAAGATGTGGGTACAGTCCTCAATGAATACTTTGCATCAGTCTCCACAATGGAAAAGGATGATGCAGGTATAGACATCAGGGTGAAGGGCTGTGAAATATTAGAGGAAATTAACATAGAGAGAGGAGGAGGTACTAGCGGGTTTAGCAGCCTTAAAAGTGGATAAATCCACAGGCCTGGATGAGATGTATCCCAGGCTGTTGAGGGAGGAAAGGGAAGAGATATCAGGGGCCCTGGCAGTAATTTTCAAATCCTCTCTGGCCACAGGTGAGGTGCCAGAGGACTGGAGGGCTGCTAACATCGTCCCATTATTGAAAAAGGAGGAAAGGATAGACCAGGAAATTACAGGCCAGTCAGTCTAACCTCGATGGTGGGGAAGTTACTAGAAAGAATTCTGAGGGACAGAATATATCTGCACTTGGAGAGACACAGGTTAATCAGGGATAGTCAGCATGGGTTTGTTAAGGGAAGGTCTTGTTTGACAAAGTTGATCGAATTTTTTGAGGAGGTAACCAGGAGTGTTGATGAGTGTAATGCATTCAAAGTATTAAGACTTTAACAAGGCTTTTGATAAGGTCCCTCCTGACAGACTGGTCAAGAAAGTAAGAGCCCATGGGATCCAAGGCAAAGTTAGATCCAAAATTGGCTGAGAGGCAGGAAGCAGAGGGTAAGGTGAGAGGGATGTTTCTGTGACTGGAAGTCTGTTTCCAATGGGGTTCCACAGGGCTCGGTGCTGGGGCCCTTGCTGTTTGTGGTGTACATAAATGATTTGGACTTAAATGTAGGGGGTATGATCAAGAAGGTTACGGATGACATGACAATTGGTCGGGTGTTAAATAGTGAGGAGGATAGTGTAAACTGCAGGAGGATATCAATGGACTGGTCAGGTGGGCAGAGCAGTGGCAAATGGAATTCAACCCAGAAAAGTGTGAGGTAATGCACTTGGGAAGAACTAACAAGGCAAGGGATTACACTGTGAATGGTAGGACCCCGGAAAGTACTGAAAATCAGAGGGACCTTTGTGTACTTAACCATAGATCCCTGAGGGTAGCAGGGAAGGGAGATAAGGTGGTTAAGAAGGCATATGGGATACTTGCCTTGATTAGCTGAGGCATAGAATACAAGATCAGGAAATGTATAAAACACTGGTTAGGCCACAGCTGGAGTACTGCGTGCAGTTCCGGTCACCACATTATAGGAAGGATGTGATTACACTGGAGAGGGTGCAGAGGAGATTTACCAGGATGCAGTCTGGGCTGGAGGGTCTGAGTTATGAGGAAAGATTGGATTGGGTGGGGATGTTTTATTTGCAGCAGAGGAGTTTGAGAGAGGACCTGATAGAGGTGGATAAGATTATGTGGGGCATAGATAGGGTGGATAGGAAATCAATTTTTCCATTAGTAGAGGGGTCAATAACCAGGAGGCATAGGTTTAAGGTAAGAGGTAGAAGGCTGAGAGGGGAGTTGAGGAGAAATATTTTCACCCAGAAGGTGGTGTGAGTCTGGAACTCACTGCCTGAAAGGGTGGTTGAGCCAGAAACTCTCGTAAGAAGTATTTAGATATTCACTTGCGTTGTCATAGCCTCCAGGGCTATGGGCCAATCGCTGGAAAATGGGATTAGTGTAGTCAAATCTTTGTTGACCGGCACGGAATTGATGGGCCAAATGGCCTCCTTCTGTGTTGTATGAGTCTGTGAGTGGGATTAATTGCATCACTCTTTCAGAGAGCACAATCTATTGTTTGACCTCTCTCGCTGATGTATCATTTGAGGGTTTTATCAGCTAAAGCACAGCTGGAAACCTGATATGTTCCAGAGATGGAAGTAGACATTCTTGGCAATGGAGTATATATAAATGGTGTGAAGTTCATTTCAAAGCTAAATAGGACTCAAAGTTTTGAAAAGTCTGGTTCAGCCTCAGGCAGCAGATCAGCAGTGGGATGGAGTTGATAGCTAGCGACAGGAGTTCATAACAATGCCAAATACAAAAGGATTTGCTCTTCTGGTTGAAGGGAATGTCTTACATTGTGTCAGGGTGGGTATAAGATCAGCGGTATGACACATCAGAGGAGGTGATTGTGCCAACAGAGTTTGTGATGAGGTCGAGAAATGGCAGCATCAGCACAGGTGGAAGCTGACATTTTATTTTTGAATGATGTTACTGAGAGGCAGCACATAGATGAGAAATATAGGGTGTGATTGAATATACATCAGTGTTCATGTCTGTACGTGGTCTTTGTCTCTACATGGCCAAATGCACTTCAACTGTAGGGTTGATTCTGTAATTTAAAGACAGGACATGTACAATAGTTCTTTTTCTCAGGATGTTTGCATGAGGGTTGGACAATGCTACAAAGGTTCAATTCGGTAAAATGATGAAAGATGAAATTGACAATTCAAGGGTTGATTTTCTTACCTCATTTCTCCACATTTCTCGAAGTCTGCTAAAGTTATAATCATAAGACAGACATGTATAATTTGGTATCAGTATGATTACAATTGACTCATTTTTAGAAAGTGCTCTTGCTGCTTAGGGGTAGGAGCTTAGAGCTTAGATTAGTACTTGAGACTATGATGTTATTGCTGATACAGAGACTTGGTTGAAGGATGGACAGGATTGGCAGATAAACATTCCAGGATTTAGATGTTTCAGGCAGGATAGAGAGAGATGTAGAAGAGGTGGGGGAGTTGCACTGCTGGTTAAGGGGAATATCACAGCTGTACGATAGGAGGACACCTTGGACGGCTCATGCAGCGAGGCAAGATGGGTAGAGCTCCGGAATAGGAAGGGTGCAGTCACAATGTTAGGGGTTTACTATAGGCCTCCCAATTGCCGGGGGGAGATTGAGGTACAGTTATGTAGGCAGATTTTGGAAAGGAAATAGGGTTGTTGTGGTGGGTGATTTTAACTTTCCCTATATTGAATGGGAATCACTTAGTGCTAGGAGTTTGGATGGTGCAGAATTTGTAAGGTGCATCCAGGAGGGCTTCCTGAGACAATATGTAGATAGTTCAACTAGGGAAGGGGCAATACTGGACCTGGTATTAGGGAATGAACCCGCCCAGGTGGTCGAATTTCAGTAGGGGAGCATTTCGGGAAAAGCGACCATAATTCAGGAAGTTTCAAGGTTCTGGTGGATAAGGATAACAGGAATCCATGGGTTAAGGTGCTTAATTGGGGGAAGGCTAATTATAACAATATTAGGCAGGAACTGAGGAATCTAGACTGGAGGCGGATGTTTGAGGGCAAATCAACAACTGACATGTGGGGGGCTTTCAAATGTCAGTTGATAAGAATTCAGGACCAGCATGCTCCTGCTAGGATGAAGGATAAGTATGGCAAGTTTCAGGAACCTTGGAGAACGAAGGATATTGTGAGATTAGTCAAAAAGAAAAGGGAAGCATTCGTAAGGGCTAGAAGGTTGGGAACAGATGAAGCCCGCGGAGAATATAAAGAAAGTAGGAAGAAACTTAAGCAAAGAGTCAGGAGGGCTAAAAGGGGTCATGAAAAGTCACTGGCGCCCAGGATTAAGGAAAATCCCAAGGCCTTTTATACATATGTAAAAAGCAAGAGGGTAGCCAGGGAAAGGGTTGGCCCACTCAGGGACAGAGGTGGGAATCTGTGTGTGGAGCCAGAAGAAATGGGAGAGATACTAAATGAATACTTCTCATCAGTATTCACCAAAGAGAAGGACTTAGCGGTCGATTTGTCTAGGGAAGAGTATGTAGATAGCCTGGATCATGTTGAGATCTAAAAAGAGGAGGTGTTAGGCATTTTGAAGAATATTAAGGTGGATAAGTCCCCAGGCCAGATGGGATCTACTCCAGAGTACTGAGGGAAGCAAGGGAGGAGATTGCTGAGGCCTTGACAGAAATCTTTGTATCCTCACTGGCTACGGGTGAGGTCCCAGAGGACTGGAGAGTGGCCAATATTGTTCCATTGTTTAAGAAGGGTAGCAGGGATAATCCAGGAAATTACAGGCCGATGAGCCTTACGTCAGTGGTAGGGAAATTATTAGAGAGGATTCTTCGTGACAGGATTTACTACCATTTGGAAACAAATGGGTGTATTAGTGAGAGGCAACATGGTTTTGTGAAGGGGAGGTGGTGTCCCACTAACTTGATCGAGTTTTTCGAGGAAGTGACAAAGATGATCGACGATGGAAGGGCAGTGGATGTTATATACATGGATTTCATTAAGGCCTTTGACAAGGTCCCTCATGGCAGACTGGTACAGAAGGTAAAGTTGCACAGGATCAAAGGTGAGCTGGCAAGATGGATACAGAATTGGCTTGGTAATAGAAGACAGAGAGTAGCAGTGGAAGGGTGCTTTTCTGAAGGGAGAGCTGTGACTAGTGGAGTTCCACAGGGATCAGTGCTGGGACCTTTGCTGTTTGTAGTATACATAAATGATTTGGAGGAAAATGTAACTGGGCTAATTAGTAAGTTTGCAGATGACACTAAGGTTGGAGGAGTTACAGATAGTGAAGAGGATTGTCAAAGGGTACAATGGGATATAGATCGGTTGGAGACTTGGGGGGAGAAATGGCAGATCGAGTTTAATCATGACAAATGCAAGGAAATGCATTTTGGAAAGTCTAATACAGGCAGGAATTATACAGTAAATGGCATAAACCCTTAAGTGCATCAACGGGCAGAGGGATCTGGGTGTACAGGTCCACAGGTCACTGAAAGTGGCAACCCAGGTGGATAAGGTAGTCAGGAAGGCATATGGCATGCTTGCCTTCATTGGCAGGGGTATTGAGTATAAAAGCTGGGAAGTCATGCTGCAGCTGTATAGAACCTTGGTTAGACCACACTTGGAATATTTTGTGCAATTCTGGTCACCACATTACCAGAAGGATATGGAGGCATTGGAGAGGGTGCAGAGGAGGTTTACCAGGATGATGCCTGGTCTGGAGGTTATTAGCTATGAGGAGAGGTTGGAGAAACTTGGATTGTTCTCACTAGAGCGATGGAGATTGAGGGGCGACTTGATAGAAGTTTACAAAATTATGAGTGGCATGGACAGAGTAGATAGTCAGAAGCTTTTTCCCAGGGTGGAAGAGTCAATTACTAGGGGACATAGATTTAAGGTGAGAGGAGAAAACTATAGAGGAGATGTGCGGGGCAAGTTTTTTACACAGAGGGTAGTGAGTGTCTGGAATTCGCTGCCAGAGGAGGTGGTGGAAGCAGGTACAAAAGTGGTGTTTAAGAGGCAGCTTGACAAATACATGAATAGGATGGGAATAGAGGGATACAGACCCCAGAAGTGCAAAATGTTTTAGCTGACGGGCAATATGATCAGTGCAGGCTTGGAGGGCCAAAGGGCCTGTTCCTGTGCTGTACTTTTCTTTGTTCTTTGTTCTTTATTCTAAACTGGTTCAGTGTCACACTAAATTCTTTTGAACAGCTCCCAATGATTGTCTGTTGTTTTACCCATTAACAGATTAGCCCACAGTAAAATAACAGGCTGGAAATATGCAGGAGAAACGTCAAATTGGACTTTGAAACATTAATTCTTTTTCTCTTCACAGACATTGCCAGACCTGCTGAGTTTTTCCAGCATTTTCTGTTCTTATTACTGCGAACGGTCTTTGTTTCAAATCACAGAGGTCAACCTTTCCTAAACTTAGAATGTTAGTAGCTGTTTCACATTTGTCTCTTTCGAATACTACATTGAACTGGGTCATATCCTGATCGCTATTAAACACCCACCATTTGGCTGTTAACTAAATCTGGATCATTACTCATTGATTAACCTAGTGCGGTCTGTCTTATGTTTGATTCTAGGACATATTTGCTGCAGGAAAGGGACAGGGAGTCACCAAACCAAAATTGCTGAAGATGTCAAGTTAGGCAATATAGAGGAATTAGTAGAGTAAGTGATTAGTAGATTAAGTAGAACTGTGACAAATAGATTGAAATGTAGGTGAATATGTGGTAATCCACTTTGAGATTAAAAAGGATAGAACAGGGTACTTCCTAAATGGTGAAAATCTAAAGGTTACCAGAGTGATTTAGGATGATCCAGACACATAGACCATTGAAATGTCACAAACAGGTCTGAAAATAATCAGAAAGGCTAATGGAATGCTGGGCTTTATACCAAGAGGATTAGAATGGAAGGGGTTAGAAGTGATGTTTCAGGGGTTAGGCTACACATGGGGAAGGATGTTTCACTGAGAGAGGGGGCACACGCCTGACACACTCGAGTGTAAAGTGAGGTGTGATGATGTCGGGAGAGCACTCGTGCGATATTTCGGTCGGCAGGTATGTGTGGGAGTCAGCAGTGCACCCACCAACAATTAACAGGCCTATTAAGTCCATTAAAGTCATAATTAATTGGATTTTTTTCTCTGCCTGTCTAATCAGTTGATGGTCGGCGAGCAGGTGAATCGGCCAAGACCACCTTTGGACTTTTCCTAAAACCTCATCCATGGGCGGGAATTAAACATACAGCAAGAATGTTCAAATCTCATTTATAACATGTTCCTGCTTATATGACGGTCACATGAGGGGACATGTTTATAGCACTTTAAAATGATTTATTTGTGCTTTTTAAAGGCTGCAGCTTCCTGTTGCAGCTTTCAGTGCATCCACCCACAGGCCTGTGCAGACTTGTGCACTCGCCCTCCTCTCACCCCCACCCAGCCTTTCAGCCAGTGATTGTAATGGAGCTCAGGACCCAATCAGAGGCAGCAGTTCAGCTTCCCAACCTCCCCTGGGCTTGCTCGCCGTGCCCTCCTGATGGGGTAAATATCCTGCCCTGGAGGATTCCACCTGTTCTGGGCATCTCACTTAGGAAATATATATTGGCTTTGGAGGGAGTGAAGTGTATTTTACCTGAATGATTCCAGGACACCAAGCATTGGGTAAGAGGAGAGATTACACAAATTAGCTTTCTATTTCTATTTCCTGGATTCCAGATGGTAAAAGAATGATTTGATCAAAGTTCTCAAGTCACTTGGGCGAACATTTGGTGAGGTAGGGAGAAAATATTTCCTTTGTTTTGGGGGTCAAAAACTTGGGGGGATATTCTAAAAAGACCTTTCTGAAATAAAATTAGGAGATACTGCTAAATGCTTCCTCTAATTATTATATCATGTGTGTGCGGGTGTGTAGAGTGCTTGTGTGGGTTTGTGTGTGTGTGAGAGAAAGAGAGGGGTGCGTGCATGTGTGTGTATGAGCGCATGTGTGAGAGGGGTGCGAGTGTGCGTGTTGTGTGTGTGTGAGAGGGGTGCGAGTGTGCGTGTTGTGTGTGTGTGAGAGGGGTGCGAGTGTGCGTGTTGTGTGTGTGTGAGAGGGGTGCGAGTGTGCGTGTTGTGTGTGTGTGTGAGAGGGGTGCGAGTGTGCGTGTTGCGTGTGTGTGAGAGGGGTACGAGTGTATGTGAGAGAGAGGTGCATGCATGTATGCGTATGATGTATGTGTGTTTGAGAGGGGTGTGTGTGAGCCTGTGTGTGTGAGATGGGCGCATGCATGTGTGTGTGTCTGTATGTAGGTGCATGGGTGGGAGCGTGCGTGTATGAGAGAAGTGTCTGTGCGTGTGTGAGAGAATTGTCTGTGCGTGTGTGAGAGAAGTGTCTGTGTGTGTGTGAGAGAAGTGTCTGTGCGTGTGTGAGAGAAGTGTCTGTGCGTGTGTGAGAGAAGTGTCTGTGCGTGTGTGAGAGAAGTGTCTGTGTGTGTGTGAGAGAAGTGTCTGTGTATGTGTGAGAGAAGTGTCTGTGTGTGTGTGAGAGAAGTGTCTGTGCGTGTGTGAGAGAAGTGTCTGTGCGTGTGTGAGAGAAGTCTCTGTGTGTGTGTGAGAGAAGTGTCTGTGCGTGTGTGAGAGAAGTGTCTGTGCCTGTGTGAGAGAAGTGTCTGCATGTGTGAGAGAAGTGTCTGTGCGTGTGTGATAGAAGTGTCTGTGCGTGTGTGAGCGAAGTGTCTGTGCGTGTGTGAGAGAGGTGGCTGTGTGTGTGTGAGAGAAGTGTCTGTGTGTGTGTGAGAGAAGTGTCTGTGTGTGTGTGAGAGAGGTGCGTGTGTGTGAGAGAGGTGTGTGTGTGTGAGTGTGTGTGAGAGAGAGAGGTGCGTGTGTGAGTGCATGTGTGTTTTGAGAGGGGTGCATGCTTGTGTGTGTGTGTGTGTGTGTCTGTGTAGGGTGCTTGCGTGTGTGCATGTGTGAGAGAAAGAGGGGTGTGTGTGTGTGCGTGTGTGCATGAGAGGGGTGCATGCGTGTGTGTGTTTGTGTGTGAGAGAGGTGTGTGCATGTGTGTGTGAGAGAGAGAGGTGCGTATGTGTGTCATGTGTGTGTGTTCGAGAGAGGTGAGTTTGTGTCTATGTGTGTTTGAGATGGGTGCATGCATGTGTGTGTGTCTGTATGTAGGGTGCGTGTGTGGGTGTGTGTGTGAGAGGTGAGTGCTTGTGTGTGTGAGTGAGAGGGGTGCGTGCATGTATGTGTATGCACGTGTGAGAGAGGTGTGTGTGGGTGTGTATGTGCGAGAGAGAGATGCGTGTGCGTGTGAGGCATGCATGAGTGTGTGTGCATGTGTGTTTTGTGAGGGGTGTGTGTGTGTGTGATAGAGAAAGAGAGGGGTGCGTGCATGCTTGCGTAAGTGTGTGTGTGAGAGAAGGGTGCATGCATGTGTGTGTGAAGGGTGTGTGCCTGTGTGTGTGAAGGGTGTGTGCATGTGTGTGTGAAGGGTGTGTGCCTGTGTGTGTGAAGGGTGTGTGCGTGTGTGTGTGAAGGGTGTGTGCGTGTGAGCGTGAAGGGTGTGTGCGTGTGTGTGTAAAGGGTGTGTGCGTGTGAGTGTGAAGGGTGTGTGCGTGTGTGTTTGAAGGGTGCATGCATGTGTGTGTGAAGGGTGTGTGCATGTGTGTGTGAAGGGTGTGTGCCTGTGTGTGTGAAGGGTGTGTGCGTGTGTGTGTGAAGGGTGTGTGCGTGTGTGTGAAGGGTGTGTGCGTGTGAGTGTGAAGGGTGTGTGCGTGTGTGTTTGAAGGGTGCATGCATGTGTGTGTGAAGGGTGTGTGCGTGTGTGTGTGAAGGGTGTGTGCCTGTGTGTGTGAAGGGTGTGTGCGTGTGTGTGTAAAGGGTGTGTGCATGTGTGTGTGAAGGGTGTGTGCGTGTGTGTGTAAAGGGTGTGTGCCTGTGTGTGTGAAGGGTGTGTGCGTGTGTGTGTGAGTGTGTGTGTGAGAGAGGTGTATGGGTGAAGGGTGAGCCTGTGTTGGGGGTGAGTGTGTGTGTAAGTTGAGTGTGTGTGTGTTTGTGCGGGGTGTATGTGGTTGTGGTGGGGGGGGTGACAGTATTGGTTTTGGGGGATGTGTGTGTACGTATGTGCGTGTGAGTGATGAGCCTGTTTTTTGGGGGTGAATGTGTGTGTGAGAGGTGAGAGTGTGATAGTGTGTGTGTGCGGGGCATGTGTATGTGCGAGAGAAGGGTGTGTGCGTGTGCGTGAGAGAGAAGAGTGTGTGCATGTGTATGAGGGTGCGTGCGTGTGTGTGTGTGTGAGGGGTGTGTGCATGTGTGAGTGTACGTGTGTGAGAGAGGACCGTGCTTGTGTGCCTGTGAGGGATGCATGCGTGTGCATGTGTGTGTGAGGATGCGTGCTTGTGTGTGTGTGTGTGTGAGGATGCGTGCATGTGTGTGTGTGTGAGATGTGTGTGTGCATATGTGGGGTGTGAGCGTGTGTGTGTTTGAGAGAGGTGAATGCGTGTGTGCATAAGTGTGTCTGTGAGGGGTGAGACAGAGTGTGTGTGTGAGAACTGAGTCCGAGGATGAGTACACACAGGAGAATGCTAAAGGGTAGACACCGACCCGGGCATACTACAGGGAGGGAGGGACACCCAGGAGGCTCTCATCCAAGTGAGTGAGGGGTGAGTGAGTGAGGAGTGAGTGAGTGAGGGGTGAGTGAGTGAGGGGTGAGCGAGGGGTGTGTGTGTGTGAGGGAGGGTGAGTGAGGGGTGAGTGAGGGAGAGTGAGAGAGGGGTGATTGTCTGAGGGGTGAATGTGTGTGAGGGGTGAGTGAGTGATGGGTGAGTGTATAAGGGGTGTGAGTGAGTGAGGGGTGAGTGTGTGAGGGATGAGTTAGTGAGGGGTGAATGAGTGAGCTGTGAGTGTTTGAGGGGTGAGTGAGTGAGGTGTGAGTGAGTGAGGGGTGAGTGAGTGAGGGGTGTGTGTGTGAGGGGTGAGTGTGTGAGGGGTGATTGAGAGGTGATTAAGTGAGGGGCGAGTGAGGGGTGAGTCAGTGAGGGGTGAATGTGTGAGGGGTGAGTGAGTGAGGGGTGAGTGTGTGAGGGGTGAGTGAGTGATGGGTGAGTGTGAGGGGTGAGCGAGAGTGAGGAGTGTGTGTGAGGGGTGAGTGAGTGAGGGGTGAGTGAGTGAGGGGTAAGTGAGTGAGGGGTGAGTGAGTGAGGGGTGAGTGAGTGAGGGGTGATTGAGTGAGGGGTGAGTGAGGGGTGAGTCAGTGAGGGGTGAATGTGTGAGGGGTGTGTGAGTGAGGGGTGAGTTTGTGAGGGATGAGTTAGTGAGGGGTGAGTGTGTGAGGGGTGAGTGAGTGAGGGGTGAGTGTGAGGGGTGAGCGAGAGTGAGGAGTGAGTGTGTGAGGGGTGAGTGAGTGAGGGGTGAGTGAGTGAGGGGTAAGTGAGTGAGAGGTGAGTGTGTGAGGGGTGAGTGAGTGAGGGGTGAGTGTGTGAGGGGTGAGTGTGTGAGGGGAGTGTGTGAGGGGTGAGTGAGTGAGGGGTGAATGTGTGAGGTGTGAGTGAGTGAGGGGTGAGTGAGTGAGGGGTGAGTGGGTGAGGGGTGAGTGTGTGAAGGGTGAGTGTGTGAGGGGTGAGTGTGAGGGGTGAGTGTGTGAAGGGTGAGTGTGTGAGGGGTGAGTGTGTAAGGGGTGTGTGTGAGGGGTGAGTGAGTGAGGGGTGAGTGGGTGAGGGGTGAGTGTGTGAGGGGTGAGTGAGTGAGGGGTGTGTGTGAGGGGTGAGTGTGTGAGGGGTGTGTGTGAGGGGTGAGTGTGAGGGGTGAGCGAGAGTGAGGAGTGTGTGTGAGGGGTGCGTGTGTGAGGGTTGAGTGAGTGAGGGGTGAGTGTGTGAGGGGTGAGTGAGTGAGGGGTAAGTGAGTGAAGGGTGAGTGAGGGGTGAGTGAGTGAGGGGTGAGTGAGTGAGGGGTGAGTGAGTGAGGGGTGAGTGGGTGAGGGGTGAATGGGTGAGGGGTGAGTGAGTGAGGGGTAAGTGTGAAGGGTAAGTGAGTGAGGGGTGAGTGAGTGAGGGGTGAGTGGGTGAGGGGTGAATGGGTGAGGGGTGAGTGAGTGAGGGGTAAGTGAGTGAAGGGTAAGTGAGTGAGGGGTGAGTGTGTGAGGGGTAAGTGAGTGAGGGGTGAGTGAGTGAGGGGTGAGTGGGTGAGGGGTGAATGGGTGACGGGTGAGTGAGTGAGGGGTAAGTGAGTGAAGGGTGAGTGAGGGGTGAGTGAGTGAGGGGTGAGTGAGTGAGGGGTGAGTGAGTGAGGGGTGAGTGTGTGAGGGGTGAGTGAGTGAGGGGTGAGTTGCCTCCCTATTGGCAGCAGAAAGCCTCCCGCCCCTGAGCTGTGCTCCGACTCCCGGTTCTTGGTCCTCGCTCTCTCCTGGGCCTCTGGTGACTGTGTCTGAGGCTGAGGTGGTGTTGTTGAGGATGGTTAAGGCAGAGTGTCAGCAATTGGTGAGGGGCTCGGGGGCATTTCCACTGCTCTCTGGAGCTGGACTGGGAAGTGCGAGGCCGAGAATGGCAGAGACCCAGATGTAACATACACACCTGATTTATTTTTTGAAATCTCACTGCCTGCGGCTGAAAAGTTACAAAAGACCCAGGTCACCTGAGCCGGGGTTCCTCACCCTCCTGCTAAAGGGACTATATTGTCATTTTTAGAATCAGGAAATTCAATATGGAATGGGAAAGGTATAAATATTGGGAGTTTTATCGGTCTATGGAAAAATAACACCTTAAAAATAAAATTGTTGCAAAAACCAATGCAGCAGAAGTTGTTCTTGTCTTACAAAGATCTTGAAGACTTTCTTGGAGATGAAACTTACTTAAGAAGCATTTGGGATATGGAAAATTCAGCACTGTAGCCAGATAGAGAGTTCAGATCAATGAACAATGAACAATGAACAACAACACGACCAAATCAGTGTTGGGTGATAATGTAAATATTAAATATGCTAATTGTTGTTCACTAGAGTTGCTTAAGAAGTAAAAGATGCAGGTGGCAACCGGTATTTCGGAATTTGAGAAAGATCTGATCAAACCATCAACCTTCTTCCAAAGTTATAACGTGCAGATTGCTCAGCTAAAATATTAGAAGCTTTTATCATAAGTGCTACTGTTAAGTGTAAATATAATTATTCTTCAAAATAATTACCATTCTACCCTAATAAATCTGTGTCCTCTAAGATTTCATCCTGGGAACCCGCTCGATCTGAAGATTGGATTATAATCAGAAAAGCCCTTGTCTCACAGTTCATGGCTAGTCATCTTTAAGGTGAGTGTGGTCAGTAAAATGTTGAATGATTAAGTTCACAATTCAATCCTCAATGTTCTCACCTCATTTCTTTTCTGCTTTTTGACATGCCTGAGAGGAAATAGTAAATATTTCATAGCTGGAGATTATTACTAGCATAGAAAATAGGAACATGAGAAAAATAAAGAAACTCCAGTAGCATAATCACCCTGTCACAAAGCACCACAGGATTTTATTCTCCACAGAATAGTGGAGGCACTAAGTCCAACGGAGGCAAGTGCAGATCTTAGAGGCTAGCCTTTGAAGGCATAACCACTAATGGTGTAAAGCAAGTGGGCATACACAACAGGCCAGATCTGGAGAGTCATTGTGGATTTGTTAAAGGAAAATCGTGTCTAACTAACTTGCTGGAGTTTTTTAAAGAGGTAACAGAGATGGTTGATGAGGGCAAGGCTATTGATGTGATGCATACGAACTTCCAAAAGTACCACAGAACAGACTTGTGAAGGAATAAAAGGGGCAGTAGTAACGTGGATACAAAATTGGCTGAGGGATAGGAAACAGAGAGTAATGGTTAATGGGTATTTTTCGGGCAGGAAGAAGGTTTGTAGTGGAATTCCCCAGGGGTTGGTATTAGGACCCTTGCTCTTCCTCATATATATATAAATTAACTAGATCTTGGTGTTCAGGGGACAATTTCAAAGTTTGTGGACAACACAAAACTTGGGAGAATTATAAACCATGAGGAGAACAGTGTAGAACTTCAAAAGGGAATTGACACATTGGTGGAGCGGGCAGTTAGGTGGCAGATGAAGTTCAATGTGGAGAAATATGAGGTGATGCATTTTAGCATAAAGAATACGGACAGTATAAAATAAAGGATACTATTCTAAAGAGTGTGCAGGAGCAAAGAGACCTGGGTGTATATGTACATAAATTGTTATAGGTGGCAGGACAGGTAGAGAGGGCTGTTCTAAAGCATACAGTATCCCAGGCTTCATTAATAGGGGCATAGAGTACAAGAGCAGGGAGGTTATGATAAACTTATATGATGAACTGGTTGGACCTCAATTAGACCTATTGTGTACAGTCCTGGGTCCCACTCTATAGGAAGGGTGTGAAAGCATTGGAGAGAGTGCAGAAGAGGTTTACAAAAATGGTTCCGGGGATGAGACAGTTCAGTTATGAGGAAAGATTGGAGAAGTTGGAACTGTTTTCCTTGGAGAGGAGAAGGCTAAGAGGAGACTTGATAGAAGTTTTCAAAATCATGAGGGGTCTGGACAGAGTAGATAGGGAGAAACTGTCCCTGCTCGTAAACGGATTGAGAGCCAGAGGGCACAGTTTTAAAGTGTTTTCCAAAAGAAGCAAACGTGAGATGAGAAAGAACTTTTTCACACAGCGAGTGGTTAGGGTTTGGAATGCACTGACTGGAAGTGTGGTGGAGGCAGGTTCAATTGACACTTTCAAACGGCCATTGGGTGACTATTTAAATAGAAACAATGTGCAGGGTTACGGGGAAAAGGCAGGAGATTGGTACTAAGTTAAAATGCTCAGAGAGCCAGTGCAGACACGATGGGCCGAATGACTTCCTTCTACACCGTAACAATTCTGTGATTCTGTGAATGCATGGATCTTGGAAAAGTTACAGAGATAGAGAGGGTGAAGGCCATGGAGGATCTGATTTTTTTGTCTTTGGGGTGGTAAACATAAGGCTGAAGAGTGAAGGGGATTTTTGGTACGTTAGGATATGGCAATAAAATGTAACATCTATTTAAATTATGCAGACTGGAGGATGGGAATTTGACCAGAGGAGTTGATTCTGGAGACAGCAAACACATTTCAGCAGGAAATGGGCTTTGTTGCCGGTAGATGGAAGCGTTTTTGCAACACTTGAACAAGTCAGTTGTTGTGATGGAGGTATTATGTGGTCTAAAAATCAACTCAAGTGTAAAATAAGGTAGCATACAAGTCAGCTAGCGGAAGTAGGCAGCAAGTGGATGGAACCCGTAATTTTTTTCATCTGGGTTGAGGTGGACTGGTGGAGGAGGCATCAGAGCAGTGGTTTTTGTCTTTCCAATACTTAAGTAGAAGAGCAGGTTCATTGAGGACTGGAGGTTGAACAAATGGTCTGAAAACACAGAAACAGCGAAGGGATCGAGAGAGCTGACAACGAGGCAGAGCTGGGTATCAGCAGCATACAATAAAACCTGACTTTGTAGGTTCAGGTGATTTTACCCCGAGGCAGCATGTTGACAGGAATTAGGAGAGGGTAAGGATATAGTGTTGTGACATTCCATAAGGATCAATGTGGGGAGAGGGAGAGAAACCATTGCAGGAGATTCCATGGGCAGAATCTTCTGTTCAGGCCCTGCACGCTGACATGTCAAATGATGCCCGGTGATGTTGGACGTGCGTCCCGATGTCACTGGGTGTCATTCTGATCTTCTGTTTGGTGGAAGTGCACCAGAGTCAGCTGTGCACCCGCTGACCAATCAAAGGCCTGTTAAAGCCATTAATCAAACAATTACGCCAATTGAGAAAGCTGCCCGTCCAAACTTGGGCAGGCAAAGAGCCCGAGCAGACTTCGCATTTTTCATGAGAACTCATCCACAGGCAGGATGAGGTTTCGTGAAAGGTTTATAACATTAATAAATATTTTTGGAACATTTGAGAAACATGTCCAGCTCATGTGATACTGTCATATAAGGGGACATGTGGAAATGATTTTTTAGGTTCTTTATTTAAAGTTCACATTATGAAATGCATCTCCCTGAGGCAGCTCCACGCCTGTGCCGCGACTCTCCCTCTTCCCCCCCCACCCACACAGGTAGCGCTGAACACTTCCGGGCACCCGTCACACTGGGTGGGCCTTAATTGGTCAACTAACGCAAAATGGTGGCATGCAGCCAATCATGGGCAGCGATCAGCTCCAGGCCCACCCACAACCAGCCCGCTCAATGGGGAGAAAATTCCTCCCTATGGTTAGATCAGCTGGTGCACTTGACCAGTCAAAAAAGAAAAGGTATTGGAGGAGGATGTAGTGACCAAGCATGCGGTAGAGGAGAGAGAGTGAAGAGAGATAAATGCACTATAATCACAGTCAGGTAGAAAGCTACGTGTGAAATCAATTAGAGTCATAGAAACATCGAAACTAGGAGCAGGAATAGGCCATTCAGCCCTTCGAGCCTGCTCCACCATTTATTATGATCATGGATGATCATCCAACTCAATATCCTGCTCCTGCTTTCTCCCCATATCCTTTGATCCCTTTCGCCCCAAGAGCTATATCTAACTCCTTCTTGAAAACATACAATGTTTTGGTCTCAAATACTTTCTGTGGTAGCGAATTCCACAGGCTCACCACTCACTGGGTGAAGAAATTTCTCCTCATCTATGGCCTAAATCGTCTACCCTGTATCTTCAGACTGTGACCCCTGGTTCTGGAATCCCCCACCATCGGGAACATCCTTCCTGCATCTACCCTGTCTAGTCCTGTTAGAATTTTATAGTTTTCTTTGAGATCCTCCCTCATTCTTCTGAACTCCAGCAAATATAATCCTAATCGACTCAATCTCTCTTTATATGTCAGTCCCACCATCCCAGGAATCAGTCTGGTAAACCTTCGCTGCATTCCCTCTATAGTAAGTACATCCTTCCTCAGATAAGGAGACCAAAACTGCACACAATATTCCAGGTGTGGTCTCACCAAGGCCCTGTACAATTGCAGCAAGACATCCCTGCTCCTGTACTCGTATCCTCTGGCTATGAAGGCCAACATACCATTTGCCTTCTTTACCGCCTGCTTGTACCTGCATGCTTACCTTCAGTATTACCTGGAAAAACTCAGCAGGTCTGGCAGCATCGGCGGAGAAGAAAAGAGTTGACGTTTCGAGTCCTCATGACCCTTCGACAGAACTTGAGTTCGAGTCCAGGAAAGAGCTGAAATATAAGCTGGTTTAAGGTGTGTGTGTGGGGGGCGGAGAGATAGAGAGACAGACAGGTGGAGGGGGTTGGTGTGGTTGTAGCGACAAACAAGCAGTGATAGAAGCAGATCATCAAAAGATGTCAACAACAATAGTACAATAGAACACATAGGTGTTAAAGTTAAAGTTGGTGATATTATCTAAACGAATGTGCTAATTAAGAATGGATGGTAGGGCACTCAAGGTATAGCTCTAGTGGGTTTTTTTTTTATATAATGGAAATAGGTGGGAAAAGGAAAATCTTTATAATTTATTGGGAAAAAAAAAAGGGGGAAACAGAAAGGGGGTGGGGATGGGGGAGGGGACTCACGACCTAAAGTTGTTGAATTCAATATTCAGTCCGGAAGGCTGTAAAGTCCCTAGTCGGAAGATGAGGTGTTGTTCCTCCAGTTTGCGTTGGGCTTCACTGGAACAATGCAGCAAGCCAAGGACAGACATGTGGGCAAGAGAGCAGGGTGGAGTGTTAAAATGGCAAGCGACAGGGAGGTTTGGGTCATTCTTGCGGACAGACCGCAGGTGTTCTGCAAAGCGGTCGCCCAGTTTACGTTTGGTCTCTCCAATGTAGAGGAGACCACATTGGGAGCAACGAATGCAGTAGACTAAGTTGGGGGAAATGCAAGTGAAATGCTGCTTCACTTGAAAGGAGTGTTTGGGTCCTTGGACGGTGAGGAGAGAGGAAGTGAAGGGGCAGGTGTTGCATCTTTGGCGTGGGCAAGGGGTTGTGCCATAGGAGGGGGTTGAGGAGTAGGGGGTGATGGAGGAGTGGACCAGGGTGTCCCGGAGGGAGCGATCCCTACAGAATGCCGATAAGGGGGGTGAAGGGAAGATGTGTTTGGTAGTGGCATCATGCTGGAGTTGGCGGAAATGGCGGAGGATGATCCTTTGAATGCGGAGGCTGGTGGGGTGATAAGTGAGGACAAGGGGGACCCTATCATGTTTCTGGGAGGGAGGAGAAGGAGTGAGGGCGGATGCGCGGGAGATGGGCCGGACACGGTTGAGGGCCCTGTCAACGACCGTGGGTGGAAAACCTCGGTTAAGGAAGAAGGAGGACATGTCAGAGGAACTGTTTTTGAATGTAGCATCATCGGAACAGATGCGACGGAGGCGAAGGAACTGAGAGAATGGGATGGAGTCCTTACAGGAAGTGGGGTGTGAGGAGCTGTAGTCGAGATAGCTGTGGGTGTCGGTGGGTTTGTAATGGATATTGGTGGACAGTCTATCACCAGAGATTGAGACAGAGAGGTCAAGGAAGGGAAGGGAAGTGTCAGAGATGGACCACGTGAAAATGATGGAGGGGTGGAGATTGGAAGCAAAATTAATAAATTTTTCCAAGTCCTGACGAGAGCATGAAGCAGCACCGAAATAATCATCGATGTACCGGAGAAAGAGTTGTGGAAGGGGGCCGGAGTAGGACTGCAACAAGGAATGTTCCACATACCCCATAAAGAGACAGGCATAGCTGGGGCCCATGCGGGTACCCATAGCCACACCTTTTATTTGGAGGAAGTGAGAGGAGTTGAAGGAGAAATTGTTCAGCGTGAGAACAAGTTCAGCCAGACGGAGGAGAGTAGTGGTGGATGGGGATTGTTCGGGCCTCTGTTCGAGGAAGAAGCTAAGGGCCCTCAGACCATCCTGGTGGGGGATGGAGGTGTAGAGGGATTGGACGTCCATGGTGAAGAGGAAGCGGTAGGGGCCAGGGAACTGGAAATTGTTGATGTGACGTAAGGTGTCAGAGGAATCACGGATGTAGGTGGGAAGGGACTGGACAAGGGGAGAGAGAAGGGAGTCAAGATAACGAGAAATGAGTTCTGTGGGGCAGGAGCAAGCTGAGACGATCGGTCTACCGGGGCAGTTCTGTTTGTGGATTTTGGGTAGGAGATAGAAGCGGGCCGTCCGAGGTTGGGCAACTATCAGGTTGGAAGCTGTGGGAGGGAGATCCCCAGAGGAGATGAGGTCAGTGACAGTCCTGGAAACAATGGCTTGATGTTCAGTGGTGGGGTCATGGTCCAGGGAGAGGTAGGAGGAAGTGTCTGCGAGTTGACGCTCAGCCTCCGCGTGGTAGAGGTCAGTGCGCCAGACAACAACAGCACCACCCTTGTCAGCGGGTTTGATGACAATGTCAGGGTTGGACCTGAGAGAATGGAGTGCAGTAAGTTCAGAGAGAGACAGGTTAGAATGGGTGAGAGGAGCAGAGAAATTGAGACGACTAATGTCGCGCCGACAGTTCTCAATGAAAAGATCGAGAGAAGGTAAGAATCCAGAGGGAGGGGTCCAGGTGGAGGGAGAATATTGAAGATGGGTAAAAGGATCCGTTGAACTGGGAGAGGACTCCTGCCCAAAGAAGTGAGCCCGGAGACGAAGACGGCGGAAGAAGAGTTCAGTATCATGCCGAGCCCGAAATTCATTGAGGTGAGGGCGTAAGGGTATGAAACTAAGTCCTTTGCTGAGCACTGAACGTTCAGCATCGGAGAGGGGAAGGTCAGGGGGTATAGTGAATACACGGCTGGGGTTGGGATTGGAAGATGGGGTGGGGATGGAGGGACTTTTTCTCTTTCTCTCAAGTGCTAAGGAACGCAAGCTCCAACAACTCATCGACACCAACACCCATCTAGGACCCTCCACCCCTGCCTGTCCCTCCATCCCCACCCCATCTTCCAATCCCAACCCCAGCCGTGTATTCACTATACCCCCTGACCTTCCCCTCTCCGATGCTGAACGTTCAGTGCTCAGCAAAGGACTTAGTTTCATACCCTTACGCCCTCACCTCAATGAATTTCGGGCTCGGCATGATACTGAACTCTTCTTCCGCCGTCTTCGTCTCCGGGCTCACTTCTTTGGGCAGGAGTCCTCTCCCAGTTCAACGGATCCTTTTACCCATCTTCAATATTCTCCCTCCACCTGGACCCCTCCCTCTGGATTCTTACCTTCTCTCGATCTTTTCATTGAGAACTGTCGGCGCGACATTAGTCGTCTCAATTTCTCTGCTCCTCTCACCCATTCTAACCTGTCTCTCTCTGAACTTACTGCACTCCATTCTCTCAGGTCCAACCCTGACATTGTCATCAAACCCGCTGACAAGGGTGGTGCTGTTGTTGTCTGGCGCACTGACCTCTACCACGCGGAGGCTGACGTCAACTCGCAGACACTTCCTCCTACCTCTCCCTGGACCATGACCCCACCACTGAACATCAAGCCATTGTTTCCAGGACTGTCACTGACCTCATCTCCTCTGGGGATCTCCCTCCCACAGCTTCCAACCTGATAGTTGCCCAACCTCGGACGGCCCGCTTCTATCTCCTACCCAAAATCCACAAACAGAACTGCCCCGGTAGACCGATCGTCTCAGCTTGCTCCTGCCCCACAGAACTCATTTCTCGTTATCTTGACTCCCTTCTCTCTCCCCTTGTCCAGTCCCTTCCCACCTACATCCGTGATTCCTCTGACACCTTACGTCACATCAACAATTTCCAGTTCCCTGGCCCCTACCGCTTCCTCTTCACCATGGACGTCCAATCCCTCTACACCTCCATCCCCCACCAGGATGGTCTGAGGGCCCTTAGCTTCTTCCTCGAACAGAGGCCCGAACAATCCCCATCCACCACTACTCTCCTCCGTCTGGCTGAACTTGTTCTCACGCTGAACAATTTCTCCTTCAACTCCTCTCACTTCCTCCAAATAAAAGGTGTGGCTATGGGTACCCGCATGGGCCCCAGCTATGCCTGTCTCTTTATGGGGTATGTGGAACATTCCTTGTTGCAGTCCTACTCCGGCCCCCTTCCACAACTCTTTCTCCGGTACATCGATGATTATTTCGGTGCTGCTTCATGCTCTCGTCAGGACTTGGAAAAATTTATTAATTTTGCTTCCAATCTCCACCCCTCCATCATTTTCACGTGGTCCATCTCTGACACTTCCCTTCCCTTCCTTGACCTCTCTGTCTCAATCTCTGGTGATAGACTGTCCACCAATATCCATTACAAACCCACCGACACCCACAGCTATCTCGACTACAGCTCCTCACACCCCACTTCCTGTAAGGACTCCATCCCATTCTCTCAGTTCCTTCGCCTCCGTCGCATCTGTTCCGATGATGCTACATTCAAAAACAGTTCCTCTGACATGTCCTCCTTCTTCCTTAACCGAGGTTTTCCACCCACGGTCGTTGACAGGGCCCTCAACCGTGTCCGGCCCATCTCCCGCGCATCCGCCCTCACTCCTTCTCCTCCCTCCCAGAAACATGATAGGGTCCCCCTTGTCCTCACTTATCACCCCACCAGCCTCCGCATTCAAAGGATCATCCTCCGCCATTTCCGCCAACTCCAGCATGATGCCACTACCAAACACATCTTCCCTTCACCCCCCTTATCGGCATTCCGTAGGGATCGCTCCCTCCGGGACACCCTGGTCCACTCCTCCATCACCCCCTACTCCTCAACCCCCTCCTATGGCACAACCCCGTGCCCACGCCAAAGATGCACCACCTGCCCCTTCACTTCCTCTCTCCTCACCGTCCAAGGACCCAAACACTCCTTTCAAGTGAAGCAGCATTTCACTTGCATTTCCCCCAACTTAGTCTACTGCATTCGTTGCTCCCAATGTGGTCTCCTCTACATTGGAGAGACCAAACGTAAACTGGGCGACCGCTTTGCAGAACACCTGCGGTCTGTCCGCAAGAATGACCCAAACCTCCCTGTCGCTTGCCATTTTAACACTCCACCCTGCTCTCTTGCCCACATGTCTGTCCTTGGCTTGCTGCATTGTTCCAGTGAAGCCCAACGCAAACTGGAGGAACAACACCTCATCTTCCGACTAGGGACTTTACAGCCTTCCGGACTGAATATTGAATTCAACAACTTTAGGTCGTGAGTCCCCTCCCCCATCCCCACCCCCTTTCTGTTTCCCCCTTTTTTTTTTCCCAATAAATTATAAAGATTTTCCTTTTCCCACCTATTTCCATTATATAAAAAAAAAACCCACTAGAGCTATACCTTGAGTGCCCTACCATCCATTCTTAATTAGCACATTCGTTTAGATAATATCACCAACTTTAACTTTAACACCTATGTGTTCTATTGTACTATTGTTGTTGACATCTTTTGATGATCTGCTTCTATCACTGCTTGTTTGTCGCTACAACCACACCAACCCCCTCCACCTGTCTGTCTCTCTATCTCTCCGCCCCCCACACACACACCTTAAACCAGCTTATATTTCAGCTCTTTCCTGGACTCGAACTCAAGTTCTGTCGAAGGGTCATGAGGACTCGAAACGTCAACTCTTTTCTTCTCCGCCGATGCTGCCAGACCTGCTGAGTTTTTCCAGGTAATTCTGTTTTTGTTTTGGATTTCCAGCATCCGCAGTTTTTTTGTTTTTATGCTTACCTTCAGTGACTGGTGTACGAGGACACCCAGGTCTCGTTGCACATTCCCCTCTCTCAATTTATAGCCATTCAGATAATAATCTGCCTTCCTGCTTTTGCCACCAAAATGGAATTCCTCATATTTATCCACATTATACTGCATCTGCCATGCATTTACCCACTCGCTCAGCTTGTCCAAATCACACTGAAGCATCTCTGCATCCTCCTCACAGCTCACCCTCCCACCCAGCTTTGTGTCATCTGCAAATTTGGAGATATTACATTTAATTCCCTCATCTAAATCATGAATATATATTGTGAATAACTGGGGTCCCTGCGTTACCCCACTAGTCACTGCCTGCCATTCGGAAAAAGACCCATTTATTCCTACTCTTTGTTTCCTGTCTGCCAACCAGTTTTCTATCCATCTCAATACATTATCTCCAATCCCATGCGCTTTAATTTTACACGCTAATTTCTTATGTGGGACTTTGTCGAAAGCCTTCTGAAAGTCCAAATAAACCATATCCACTGGTTCCCCCTCATCAACTCTACAAGTTACATCCTCAAAAAATTCCAGTAGATTTGTCAAGCATGATTTCCCCTTTATAAATCCATGCTGACTCTGTCCGATTCTGCCACTGTTTTCCAAGTGCTCAGCTATTAAATCTTTTATAATGGACTCTAGAATTTTCACCACTACTGACGTCAGGCTGACTAGTCTATAATTCCCTGTTTTCTTTCTACCTCCCTTTCTAAATAGTGGGGTTACATTAGCTACCCTCCAAACTGTAGGGACTGTTCCAGAGTCTATAGAATCTCGGAAGATGACCACCAATGCATCCACTATTTCTAGGGCTACTTCCTTAAGTACTCTGGGTCATTTCAGTTCAATGGCAGGAATGGAAACTGATTGGAGAGGTTCAAATATGAAGTTGTGAAACCACTTTGAAGGTGAAAAGGTGTTCAAGGCCTTTGGAGAGGAAATGGGTTTTGAAGATTTAGCTGTAGTTTGTATATACAAAGGAGTCAAGGCCGTCCATTTCAAGAGGTGAGTGATGACAGCAGATTTGAAAGGGAGTGGGCAGTACCTGAAGAAATTATATCAAATTTATAATATTATGTTTATAACAGCTAGCAAATGGTAAATTGAGCTTAAAAACTAGATGATGGTCATATAATGAGCAACTAATTCAATACCATTCGTATTGAGCTGCGACTCAAGAGGATTAATTTCTTCTAACGTTTCTTTCAACTTCTCCCCTAATTAATTCTACTTTCATTCATAATCTCCAATCATTTGCTGCCCATGAGTAGGGATCCAATGTCAGACAGTTTGAGATGATTAGTTGTGGGAAAGACAGACGATGGTTGGTTAGTCCACGTGGTTGCAATAAACGGATTCTAGATGTTGCATAATCTACCTCTCTTCCAGAAGCACACACTCAGCAGACCAATGATGAGCACCAGAGTCAAAGTAGAGCCAACACCAGCCTCCAGCCCAGTGGATTTATCTAAGTGAGATAAAGGGACACAAAATAACCAACAGATTCTGTACAAAATTTGCAGCTTAATGAAGAATTAAACAAGAATCGGGTCACTATAATATTCAGAGTGAGTTCCCAGAGAGGAAACAAGGTTAAAATGATGCAGCGTTCCCAACACTCATGGACTGGAAAAATTGGATTTAGTGTGGCAAGCAAAATAGATGGAATCGCTTTTGCTGCCCATTATACTGCCTGCTCAATATTCAGTGTTATTGAAATATCTATCCTCATCTGTTTCCCTATAAATATCCAGCATGAAATCACTGCTATGAAATAAAAATCGCTACTGTAGAATCAAAATCACTGCTGTAAAATCATTGTAAGATCACTGGTGTAAATTGACTGCTGTATACCCACTGCTGCAAAATCAAAATCACTGCTGTAAAATCACTGCTGCAATAGGGACATGTTAGTGGGGTAGTGAAAAAGGCATTTGGGACACTTGCCTTTATCAATCGAGGCATAGATTACAAAAGTAGGGAGGTCATGTTGGAGTTGTATAGAACCTTGGTGAGGTCACATCTGGAGTACTGTGTGCAGTTCTGGTCACCACATTATAGGAAGGATGTGATTGCACTGGAGGGGGTGCAGAGGAGATTCACCAGGAAGTTGCCTGGGATGAAACATTTAAGTTATGAAGAGAGGTTGGATAGACTTGGGTTGGTTTCATTCGAGCAGAGAAGACTGAAGGGTGACCTGATCGAGGTGTACAAGATTATGAGGGGCATGGACAGGGTGGATAGAGAGCAGCTGTTCCCCTTAGTTGAAGTGTCAGTCACAAGGGGCATAAGTTCAAGGTGAGGGGCAGGAGGTTTAGGGGGGATGTAACGTTTTTACCCAGAGGGTGGTGACGGTCTGGAATGCGCTGCCTGGGAGGGTGGTGGAGGTGGGTTGCCTCACATCCTTTAAAAAGTACCTGGATGAGCATTTGGCACGTCATAACATTCAAGGCTACGGGCCAAGTGCTGGTAAATGGGATTAGGTAGGTAGGTCAGGTGTTTCTCACGTGTTGGTGCAGACTCGATGGGCCAAAGGGCCTCTTCTGCACTGTGGTTCTGTGATTAGGCCAGGAATAATTTGGCCAGGAATAATTTGGCCAGGAATAATTCGGCAGGAAGAAATGCCACAAAGCACCTGGGAGGCACCAAACAGTAAAAACCTCAATTTTTATTGATCATAAGAAATAAGAACTTAAGAAATAGGAGGAGTAGGCCATTCAGCCCTCTGAGGCTGCTCCACCATTCGATGAAATCCTGGCTGATCTTCTACTTCAATACCACTTTCCTGCACTGTCCCTGTATCACTTAATGTTTTAATATGTAGAAATCTGTCAATCTCAGTTTTGAACATACTCAACGACAGCGTCCACAGCCCTCTGGGACAGAGAATTACAAAGATTTACCACCCTATGAGTGAAAATGATTCTCCTGATTTCAGTCCTAAATGGCCTGTCCTTATTCTGAAACTGTATCCCTGGGTTTTAGACCCTCCAGCCAGGGGGAATGTTCTTCCTGCATCTACCCTGTTGAGGCTTGTGAGAATTTTGAATGCTTGAGTGAGGTCACCTCTCATTCCTCTAAACTGCAAAGAATACAGGCCCAGTCTATTTAATATTTCCTCATGGGACAATCCCCCCATCCCAGGAATCAGTCTGGTGAATTTTTGTTACACTCCTTCTATGGAAAGTATATCTTTCCTTAAAGGAGACCTAAACTGCACACAATACCTTGCAGTCTCACCAAGACGCCATATAATTGCAGTAAGACATCTTTACTCTCATATTCAAATCCTCTTGTAATAAAGGCCAACATACCATTTGCCTTCTTAATTGCTTGCTGTACCTGCATGTTACTAATGACTAATGAACTAGGACACCCAAATCCTTTTGAAGTTCAACACTTCCCAGCCTCTCAACAATCAAGATTTACTCTGAATTTCTGTCTTTCCTGCAAAGTTGATAACCTCACATATCTACACATTATATTCCATCTGCCAAATTTTTGCCCACTCACTCAGCCTCTCCAAATCTCTTGATGCGTCTTTGCATCCTCTTCACAACTCTCACTTCCACCTAGTTTTGTGTCATCTGCAAACTTGGAAATATTACACTTAATGCCCACATCTAAATCAATGATATAGATTGTGAATAACTGGGGACCAAGCACTGATCCCTGTGCTACCCCAATAGCCACAGCCGGCCAACCTGAAAATGACCAATTTATTCCTACTCTTTGTTTTCTGACAGTTAAACAGTTCTCAATCCATGCAAGTATATTACTCCCAATCCCACATGCTCTAATGTTGTTCACTAACATTTTGTGTGGGACCTTATCAAAAGCTTTCTTAAAATATAAATTTTCCACATCCATCAGTTCCCCCTCATCTATTCTGCTAATTACATCCTCAAAAAAACTCCAACAGATTTGATAAACATGATTTCCCTTTCATAAATCCAAATTTTTGTCCACTTGCTTAGCCTATCTAAATCTGCCTCTGACTCTGCCCAATCCTACCATTATTTCCTAAGTGTCCAGTTATCACATCCTTTATAATAGTTCATAGCATTTTCCCTACTATTGATGTCTGGCTAACAGGTCTGCAGTTCACCATTTTCTTTCCCAATCCTTTCTTAAACAGTGGGGCTACATTTGCTACCTTCCAATCTACAGGATCCATTCCAGAGACTATAGAATTTTGAAAGATGACCACCAATGCATCGATTATGTCTGCAACCATCTCTTTCAACACTCTGGGATGTAAATCATCAGGTCCAAGAGTGTTAGTTACTTTAAATCCCACTAATTTCTCTAGTACTTTTTAAAACTAATTTAATATCTTGCATTTCCTCATTAACACTCATCCCTCGATTCTCCATTATTTCTGGCAGGATTTTTAGACTTTTCCTCTGTGAAGACAGAACAAAGTTCAGTTTACTTTCTCCTCTATTTCCTTATTCCCATTATAAATTCTCCTGACTCCACTTGTATTGGACACCACATTTGTTTTTGCTAACCTTTTACTTTTTACATTTCTGTAGTATCCAAACTCAAGACCGCTACAATCGAGAAGGACAAGGGCAGCAGATAGATGGGAACACCGCCATATGGAAGTTCCCCTCCAAGTCACTCACCATCCTGACTTGGAAATATATCACCATTCCTTCACTGTCGCTGGGTCAAAATCCCGGAACTCCCTCCCTAACAGCGCTGTGGGTGTACCTACACCACATGGACTATAGTGGATCAAGAATGCAGCTCACCACCACCTTCTTAAGAGCAATTGGGGATGGGTAATAAATGGCCCAGCCAGTAACGCCCATATCCCATGAATGAATTTTTTAAAAAAAGCTTTTATGGTCTGTTTTTATGTTTCTCACTGTTTACTCATATTCTATTTTCCTTTTCTTAATCTTTTTCTTGGTCCTCTTTTGCAGAATTCTAAAATGCTCCTAGTTGCTTACCATTTTTTTTTACAATTTTATAGGCCTCTGCCTTTGATCTAATGCAATCCTTGATTTCTTTCATTAGCCATGGTTGGAACACTTTCCTTGTTGGGTTTTTGTGCATTAAAGGAATGTATTTTTTTCTTTATTATGTATTAGTTCTTTAAATGTTAGCCATTGCCTGTCTATCATCATACCTTTGAACATAGTTTCCAAATCTACCAGAACCAATTAGTCCTCATATCTTCATAGCTTCCTTTGTTTGTTTAGATTTAAGACCCTAATTTTGATTGAACTACATCATTTTCAAACTTAATGTAAAATTCTATCATGTCATGGTCACTACTTCCTAAAGGCTCCTTTACAACAAGGTTAATAATTTGCCCTTTTCCATTGCACAATATTAGATATAAAATAGACCCTTCCCTAATTGGTTCCTCTCTAGAAAGCCATCTCACATACATTCCAAGAATTAATCTTTCACAATATCCGTGCCAAAAATTGAGTTGCATATTTACATGAATGGTCAAAGGCTAAAACATGACCCCAACCCAACATATTTGGGAGTGACTCTAGATAGGATTCGGTCCTTCGGGGAACATCTGAAGAAAACAGCAGCAAAGGTCAAAACCAGAAACAAATTATTCATCAAACTTACTGGATCTATGTGGGACGCAGCTACCACACACTGTGGGCCTCAGCACTTGCTGACAATACTCTGCAGCTCAGTACTGTGCACCTGGCACAGGTCATCACACACACCCAACTTGTTGACACTCAACTGAATGCAGCAGTGCACATCATAACTCAAACTCTCTGCTCAACACCCTTCCCCTTTCTTACTGTCCTCACAAACATCACTTTGTCACATATCTGCCAACTGATGAAAACCCACAAACTGGCTGAAAATATCTGTGATGCACCTCACTTACCACTGAACAATGATATATTCAATCCACCTATTTCCCACCTTCTATCTCATCACCCCATATGGAATAATCTCCCTGAGCAAGGTCTACCAGCAGGCATCCTTTGGGCCAAGGAATGGGAAACATGAGGAGTTACTAATAAGCTGCTTGTGACAAACCCCAGCTGTCAAATGGCAGGCTTTGATCTACCACAGTGTGAGTGGTCCTTGCTAAACATGTTCAGGATGGCCAGGTTCCCTGTGCAGCTGCTGGACCCTCAGTATAAACCCCTAATGCACTTGTGGAGAGACACAAACAATGCCGCACGTTACCAAGGATTGTCCTCTCTACAGACTATGTGTGGACTAATCACCTAACATCAGCTAAAGAGGAGACTATCACATGGCTCTGGGGATTTGTATTCTCTAACTAACTAATTAAATAAATGAAATCTTCCACAACATTATTGCTAATTATTTTTGCCCAGTGTCTATGTAAATTGAGGTTCTCCATGATGACTGTATTATCCTTGTTACACACATCTCTAATTTCCTGATTTATACCGTAAGCTACATTAACATTGATGTTAATTGGTGGCTTATAACAACTCACAACTTTTTCTGCCCCTTGCTGTTTCTTAGTTCCCCCCAAAACACAATCTTTAGAACAAAGGCCATCTCTCACTACAGTACTAATGCCCTCTTTAACTAACAGAGCTACCCCACGACCTTTGCCAGATTCCTGTTCTTCCAAAATATCACATATTCTTGGATATTCAGGTCTCAGCTTTGGTTTCCATGTCTCTGTAATGTCTATCAGGTCATACATTGAATTTCTATTTGAACTGACTACTCATCAGTTTTAATGTAAATTCTGCAGTCATTCAGATACAAAGTCCTTAATTCAGTCTTTTTAAAAAAATTGTTTTTGTAAACTCTGGTCCTATCTTCTGGTACTCTGTTAAGTTTGCAGTCACTGTCCCTTCCTGCCATACTCTGATTATCATTATGTCTACCTTGATCTATTGCCCTGTCATTTCCTTTTACTTTACTCGATATTCTGCTGCTTGATCCCTCCCCCCCCGCCCTTTATATCATTTAAAGCCCTCTCTACTTCCCTAGTTATACAACTCACTAGAACAGTGGTCCCAGCACCGGTTCAGGTGAAGCCAGTCCCAGTGGTAGAGCCCTCACTTTCGCTAGTACTGGCGTCAGTACCCAAGAACTGGAACTTACTTCTCCCACCCAGTCTTTGAGCCATGCATTCATCTCTTCAATCTTATTTACCCCTATGCCAATTTGCAAGTGGCTCAGGTAATAATCCAGAGATAATTACCTTTGAGGTTCTGCTTTTTAATTTAGTGCCTAGCTCCTCATACTCCCTACACTGAACCTCCTTCCTAATCTTACCTAAGTCATTGGTGCCTACATGGACCATTACAACTGGATTCAGCCCTTCCCACGATCGTTGTTCTCCAGCTCAGCGCAGATATCCAGAACCCTGACACCAGGTGGACAATATAGCTATTTGGACTCTTGCTGTTTGCTGCAGAGCATTGTATCTATCACCCTCACCAACTATCCCCTACTACCACTATATTCTTTTAACTTCTGCTACTTGAATGGCTTCTGGTACCATGGTGTCATGGTCAGCCTGCTCATCTGCACTACAGCCCTTGCTCTTGTCCACACAAGCTGCAAATACCTTCATGGGCTGAGGCTCCTCCACTTTCACCTTTCAATCCCCTTAACTGCTTGTCTCGCAGTCACACCCTCCTGTCCCTTACCACTGACCAAAGCAGAAGACATTAAGCAATATGACTGCCTTCTGGAACAAGGTGTCCAGGTAAAACTTTCCCCATCCCTGAAGCATTACAGTGTCTGCAGCTCAGCCTCCAGCTCACTAACTCTAAGCCGAAACTGCTCAAGCAGCAGCCCCCTTACTACAGATGCCGTTGCCATGGATTGCAGTGGCATCCGGAAGCTCCCACATGTTGCAGCCATGACCATCACCCATCATGCCATCTTTATTGTGTTAATTAAATTTATTTTTCTTATTTAATTTAGTTTCCATCTTCACCTAACTCCCTCACTCTCCAAACTCCTAGCTTTGCACTCTGTGCACTCGAGCAGCACTCTGTGCAGACCAAATTAATTAATACCTGATTTATTCATTAATTTCTTCATTCCATAAAAGGAAAATATGTTATGGATGAGTTGAATGTATAACTATTCAAAATTAGTAGAAAAATGTAACACTTGCATTGTGAAAATGAATAGCTTATTTATTAAAATTAAAATTCAGTATCTATGCACCAGGTGGCAGAGCTGGTGAAGTAATATTTCAGGTGTAGATCTTAGGCAGAGCTCAACCTACTGTCCCTGCAGCTTTTGGTTAACTGATTGACGCTAACATGCATCTTATTTTTATGGCTATGGAGAGAGAAAAAGAGTTAATATTTTGAGTCCGTATGATTCTTCTTCAGAGCTCTGTTAGAAACAGAAACGTTAACTCTGATTCTCTTTGCACAGATGCTGCCAGATCTGCTGAGGTTTTCCAGCATTTTCTGTCTTTATTTCAGATTTCCAGTATCCGCAGTGTTTTGCTTTTATCTTATTTTTGTGTGTTTATTTACTATTTTCAATATCATAGCACACATATTATATGTATTCAGAGAATATGGTCGGAGATGAATTTGACTGCTGACCTTGAAGCAAGGCTTAGTAAGAGATCTAGCAGCCTCTCTGGTAACCTCTTATAGCTGTGCAGTGAGACCACAGCAGGGTGCAGTGTTCTTTACCAGATAGTCCCCTTGTGGAGCTTCCAAAGAGCCAATCACAAAATAAATCTTGGTGGAGACCCAACAATGAAAGGAAAAGCAGAAAAATAAAATCATCAATTTTTGCAAAGAGTAAGTTAAATGTTGGGATATATGAAGTGATGCTAGAATGGATTGGAAATTAGATCACACATGGAGTTCTGTGCACACTCCTGTCACTATTTTGTAAAATTAATTTAGAAACATGTTGCAAGTGCAAAAATTGTACATACTTGTTATACTACAAGTATAACACCAGAACAGAAATGGTAGAAAACAGAAGATGGAGAGGTAACCTGACAGAAGTGTTTAAAGATATGAAAGCTTTCTATAGGTAGGCATAGTTAAGAAGTTTCCACTAATGGGGTAACTAAAAGCACTAGCTTTCCATATAAAATTCTCAGAAAGAAATGAGGAATTCACTACCACATTGACATGTTAACGTGAATAGCATAGATACATTTCAGGGCAAGCTAGCTGCCTGGGTGACTGGCCTTGAAGTCAAGGCAGCATCTGAGTGAGTCAAAGGAGTCATAGCAAAATTCAAGTCAATGGCATTCAGAGGTGAAACTCTCCACTTATTGGAGTCTCAAAAAGGAAGATGCTAGTGGCTGTTGGAGGCCAATCTTCTCAGCCGCAGGACATCCTTGCAGGAGTTCCTCAGGCGAGTATCCAAGGTCCAACAATCTTTACCTATTTCATCAATGAACTTCCCTCCAACGCATGGTCAAAAGCGGAGATGTTCATTGGTGATTGCACAATGTTCAGCATCATTCACAATTCCTCAGATACTGAAGTAGTCCATGTCCAAATGCAGCCAGACCTGAACAACATCCAGGCTTGGGCTGATGTATGGCACAAATATTATACTTGCCACTTAAGTGCCAGGCAATGACCATCGTCAACAAGAGAGAATCTAACCATCTCCCCTTAATATTCAATGGCATTACCATCACTGAAACCCTCACCATCAATATCCTGGGGGTTATCATTGACCAGGAACTGAACTGGACCAACCATTTAAATAGCTAAAAGTGCAGGTTAGGGGCTGGGAACCCTGCGGTGAGTAACTCGCCTCCTGACTTCCCAAAGCCTGCCCGCCATCCACAAGGCACAGGTCACGGAATGATCGCCACTCTGGAATCACTTTGGTCATTGAAGGATAAGTAATCAATAATCAGTGATTAATTAGAAGTCTGTTTATGTTATTTTGGCATCTTTCCACTAACAGTTTTTTGATAAAGTTATAAGACCTGACACAGTTGAGAAAGGTAAGTACTTGAGACCCTCTCCCCTGCACCCCGTAGCTCTATCTGAGGCACACACTATCCTTAACTGTCAAGCCTCAGTCCTGTATGAATAGGATCCTTGTAGGGACATTAAGATAAGAGACACAGCTCAAAGCAAGCATTGTTTTAAGTTTAATGTGACTTGCACAATTAGTTAGAATTAATGGAAGTTAACCCTTACAATTATTAACAAATTATTGACCAATTAGTCATTTCCAACAACACTGGCTAGGGTCGACTCCTCAGATGCATTAAAAAATTACAGGAACCATCTTTTATGCCGGTCTAGGGTGGACTGACTGGTTTAGATCTTCGGGGTAGTTGAGTGCCCCCCTATCAGTGCGAAGGTCATTTTCCAACAAAGCTTGGGGGCAGTTGAGCGGAGCGTTCCCCTGGCAGTGCAGAGTTTGAATGTGGTTAGTACTGGCACTGGTTCAGTGATGGCTTCCCTGTCGGTAGAATCTCAGGAAGGAAGTGTAGTGCTCCTCAGAGGCAGTGAGGCCTCTCTGTCTGCATGAGGAGTTGAAGCTTTTGTCTGTGTCTCTTGCGTTGATCACCTATTTGAAAATTGGTAGTTTCATTGAGGGGGTATAGTTTTCCAATATTCTTCTTCCATTTGTCAGTTGATAAGTTTTAGTTTTTGAGTGAGTTGATTAATTAGCCTGTTGCTGATTGATAAATTTTTGATTGATTGATTAAATTGTTGTTTAAACTTTGTTTATAATCAAAAAACATTGATATTATTTGCTAACTCAGTGTCTGAGGATGGGATTTTCTGGCACCGTCCGGTCCCACCAAAAGTCAATGGGCTTTGGCTAGGTCGCTGAGCCTCCCACAACGGTTTCCCACTAAGGTGGGGCTGGAAATCCCGGCCTCAGTCTTTGCCTGAATATTATATCTCTGTTGAACTCAGACAGTTTAAAAAGGCAACTTAAGTTCCAGTAATTAGGCCATGCATAGCTAAATTAAGACAAGCCTAAATTTATCAAAACACCCTTTCAAAAACCCACATCATTATCCCTGTGTCAAAATCCTGGAACTCCTTCCCTAAGAGTGTTTGTATGTACCTACAGTGCCTGGACTGCAGTGATTCTAAAAGCCGGCTCACCACTATCTGTCCAAAGGTTGTTGCCTGTCTTGGCAATGATGATCATCTACCAAGAACAATTCAAAAATAAATGAGGGAGAAAGAAATAGAAGGATATGTTGATGAGGAGACATTGCTTATAAGCAAGAACAGAATATACATATATAAGTGACTTTGGTGGACCAAATGGAACAAGCAGTAATGATTCATCTAAATACAATTTTTCTGAATCAAACTGTGCATCATAACAACCAACACAGACCCATTGGGCCCACTGTCCTTTTCTGTACTGTATAATCAACTGTATTTAATTGAATCAATCAATTCTTCAACACAAAAGGAGCAATTCACTTAAGTCACACCCCCGAGTTCTCCCTGTAACCCTGCACATTCCTCTTTTTCGGATAATAATCCAATTCCCTTTTGAATGTCTCAAATGTCATTGCTTCTTTTGCCAATTACCTTACATTTATGCCCTCTGTTTCTCAATCCTTCCACCAATAGGAAGCTATTTTACTCCTATTTACTCTGTCCACACTCCTTGTGATTTCGAACATCTCTATCAAATCTCCTCTCAACCTTCTTTGCTTCATGGAAAACAGTCCCAACATCTCCAAATCTACAAATGGCAGCACAGGCTCAAGAGGCAGGTTGGCCTACTCCTGCTCCGATATTCTGAAAATTTCATTCTCAGTAATGCAGTGATTGTACCTCACTCACCTTTTACAGTGAAATACACAGGGTCACTCAGCCCTGATGTTAGCCGTCTTCTCTTCCCATCTATTTTATACAAACAGGTATAGTTTCCTCCATTGCTATCATTTATCTTCTTGATGGTGAACGTTGCAGAGTTGAACCATACAGCAACAACCTGGGCTTCCAAATAATTTGAATCTCCAAGTTTGTATAAATAAAATGTCAATCCAGGGAGGTACCTGGGACTTGTACAGTTAAAGGTGATTTTTCCTCCCATCGAAGCTAGAATAGAATCTACAGATATATATGGTTTTGGTAGATCTGCAATTCGAAAGGAACCAGCAGTGAAGATCAACTTAAATGCAATACAGACCGTTGGACACTTGGTTCAATGCAACTGAAATTCATTCCTTACTTCAGTCCAACAGTTGAAAAGTTACTGCATGGATTTAAACCTATTTAGGTTTGCTAAATACTTAGTGAGTGTAAACGTAACCCCACTATGGCAAATGTAACACCCCTGTTTATGAAAGGAAGCAGAGAGAAAATAGGGAACTACACACCTGTTAGCCTGACATCAGTAGTGGGAAAATGCTAGAATCTGTAACAAAGGCTGTGATAACGGGACACTTAGGAAATAATGGTAGGATTGGGCAGAGTCAACATGGATTTATAAAAGGCAAATCATTTTTAATAAATCTGTTGAAGTTTTTTTTAAGGATGCAACTAGTAGAATATATAAGGGGGAACAGGTTAATGTGGTATATTTAGAGTTTCAGAAAGCTTTTGATAAAGTCTCACACAAGAGGTCAGTGAACAAAATGGGATTGGGGAGAATATACTAGTATGGATTGAGAATTGGGTAACAGACAGAAAACAGAATAGGAATAAATGGGTCATTTTCAGGTTGGCAGGCTAGTGGGGTATCTCAAGTATCCATGTTTGAGCCCCAGCTATTTACAAAAAACAGAAATATAGAGAATTTCTTAAATGGTGAGAGGCTGGAAAGTGTTGAACTTCAAAAGGATTTGGGTGTCCTTGTTCATGAGACACTGAAAGCTAAAATGCAGGTACAGCAATAATTAAGGCGGCAAATGGTGTGTTGTACTTTACTGCAAGAGGGTTTGAATATGGGAATAAAGATGTCTTACTGCAATTATATAGAGCCTTGGTGGGACTGCACCTGGAGTATTGTGTGCAGTTTGGGTCTCCTTACTTAAGGAAAAGATATACTTGCCATAGAGGGAGTGCAACAAAAGTTCACCAGACTAATTCCTGGGATGGAGGGATTGTCCCATGCAGAAAGATTAAATAGATTGGGCCTTCAATCTCATTCAAAAATAAATAATTCTTACAGGGCTCAACAGGGTAGATACACCAAGGTTGTTTCCCCTGGCTGGGGGTCTAGAACTAGGCGACATGGGATCAGGATAAGGGGCAGGCCATTTAGTCCTGAGATAAGCAGGAATTTCGTCACTCAGAATTTGGTGAATCTTTGGAATTCTCTGTCCCAGATGCCTGTGGAGGCTGAGTCATTGGCTGGAATCGTCCCAGAGTTGCACTAAGGGAGGTAGTGGGCAGGTAAAACGGTGTTTTACCTGTTGGTTGCAAAGATGCTTTTCGTCCCAAACCCACTGCAATAATTATGCTTTCCTGGGAAACACACGGTTTCCATGGCGATGAGCTTTCATTCACCATTACCTCACCGCTTCATCACACTGGCTGCCATATTTAAAGTCCAGCTGCACAAACCCCTCTCAGTGCTTCCAGCCCAGGACTGCTGTACAGAAGACATGACCCTGAAAGGCAAGAAGACTGCAGCCCCCAGGTTTAACCATGCGCCCCTTGAGCACCTTTTGGACACAGTGGAGGCTCACCGTGATGTCCTCTACCTCCGCTCTGACCACAGGATGAGCAGCAACCTCACTAATCCAGTTTGGGAGGCGTTGGCAGCCAATACCCTGCAAAAGAGGAGAGCCACCCAGTGCCGCTAGATGAATGGTCTCTTCCATTCTGCCAGGGTAATTCACTCTTATCATCGCTGTCAACTCACACACTCCCAAACCCATCACACATCCACAGGGATCTCACACCTCAAGGGACAACACCACGAACTCTCACACACACCCTTACATCTCCATCAGGCTGATACCCTCTGGAGCTCACACCCTCATCCAGTCCATGGCTCCACTCACTACACAAACAGTCCACACAGTGCCATGTGTCCTGCTCACACTCTCTCCATCTGTTCTCATACAGGAGAAACCTGCTCACATCAGCAGGAAGAGGTCTCAGACTGGGCGTGGAGTGGCCCACATTAGGCCCCTCACTCACTTTGAGGAGTGTGCCATTGCGTTGACTGGTGAGGACATGGACCATGGCTGTGGTGATCGTGAGGTCAGTGGCAAACACCCTTGTGAGGATTCTGCACCACATCATCCCTCTCTCAACGGAAATGTGAGTGCTCTCTCTCCTGTTTTTGACTCTGCTGCCATTCACTACTTATCTCTACTTTGGTTCACAGGGAGCTCTGACCAACACCCTCAACCAGCCATTCCTGCAGCTCCATCCAGGTCCTCCCCTCCAGCCAAGAGGACACCTCCTCCATTGAAGAGCTGGAAATAAGCAGCCTGGAAGACCCATCACAGCGCTTACCCACACCCTGCACCAGCGCAGAGACACACACACCTCGGTAGGACCTGGATCTAGAGCAGGCTCGGGTTCACAATCTGGTGGTCACCACATGGACACATGTCCGCAGCAGTAGGAGGCAGGTTTGTGCGAGCTCCCCAGCACTCGGAGGACTGATGGGGATCAGGAATCAGTGAAGTCTGAGTCAGATGACGAGCTTCTGGATTTGGCCTCCCAACTCATCCTGGAGAGTCAGCAGAAGGTGTGGGAACATCACACAGAGCTGTTAGAAGCTCTTAGCAGAGTGGCATGAGAGTTGGAGGAGTTTGTCCGCCTGCTCTCTGATGAAGTGGTGCCTACATGTGCGTTTATGGAGCTCTCCATGGGGAGGATGGTGGACACCATGGAGACCCTTGTCCAGGAGAAAGCGGAGATGTATGCAGAGCTGCCCTCCATTGCAGGAGCCATGGGTGAGTTCCTGCAGAGGCAACATGAGAGGGAAACAGGGCACCTCAATGTCCCTCCAGATGCTCCTTCCTCTCAAGCAGTCAGGTTGGGGTTCCCAGGAACCCGAAGGGAGGAGGAGCCGCAGCTGGACACCCCTGGGTCATGCACTCGGGAATCTCAGAGGTTGTCCTCTCCCTCCGAGTCCCCTTTGCCTCTGAACCCCTCAACCTCATCCCCTGACATCACAGAGGGAGCAGCTGGCCAATGAGTGATTCTGGAGGGAGAAGTGTGTGCGTGACAGGGTCTTTCTGATCCCCGTGTAAACCCTCTCCCATGTATACGGAGCCATCATCCAACACACTTATCTAACTGTCCCGAGGATGTTCCATGCTACGTGCTGGGGTTTGCTTTCAGTTGTCCATCTGAGCTGACCTGCATCTCCACCCACCCAATGATCACCCTCCCATGCAGCACCTGATCTCACCCACCAAGACTCTTGTTTCACTTTCGATTTGGACAGCATGGTCTGGATTCGCTTTTCCCCACAGTCCCTGTCCTTTCCCCTCCCCAGTCACCCATTTCCTTTCCCCCATCACTGTTGACCCACTGACATCACTTCCACCATCTCCGCGCCCCCCCCATGACCTACCAGCCACAACACTTTTGGGGATGTCCAGGTGAACATGTACGTTCCCTTACTTCCCAAAAATCCCACCCCCGTCCGCATTCACCTCCCCAACCCCCTCCCTTCCACCCCCAGGGTCCGTGTCTGCCTTCGAATCCCCACCAACCACCCTCACCGTCCCTTCTACCGCTTCCATCGAACCCTCGCACTCCCACCCTCCTACCTCACTCTGCCCTCGGTCATCCTCACCATTCCCTCATTCCACGCCCAGCCTCAGTTCGCCCCCCAGGAGGCAGTCATGAGCCCAGACCCCTCCCCTACACATTCACCTGGACACCCCTCACTTCGGACCCCTTCCCCCTTCAGGACCCACCCGCCCCAGAACTCCTTGTTTCCCAACTGAATCCGTTGCTGCCTCCAGACCCCTACACCCTGAAACCCCTCCCCTCCCCCTCCCCGGACCCCTTCTCCCCTCCGGAACCCATCCCCCCCCCACCCGCCGGAACCCCTTCTCCTGCCCTGCCCCAGAACCCCTTCCCCCCTCCAGAACACCCCCCCACCCCCACCAGAACCCCCTCCTCCCTCCGGAACCCTCACCCCCACTGAACTCTTTCATTTCCCCCCACCTTTAGTCCCACCCCCTTCCTGACTCCCTTACTTCTTCCATCACCTTCCCCCTCCCGACTCTTTCCTCCACCCTTATTCCCTCCCCTCTCCACATTCCTCCTCCCTGACTCCCTCCACTCTCTGCCCTCATTCCTCCTCTCTGCACTTGTTCCTCCCGCAGAATCCTTCCCCTCTCCACACTCCTTCCCCCCTTCAAACTCCTTCCCATATGCCTTCCACCCCCCTTACACCTACCGCCCTAGTTACCCCCTCTTTCCCTTGTACTCCTTCCCTCCCAACCTCACCCCCGACACCTTCATTCCCCCCCCCTCACCCTCACCCCCAAACACCTTCTTTCTCCCCTCCTAACCTCAACCCTGACACTTCTTCCTCTCCCAGTCGATCCTAGACCTTCCTCTCCCACCCCCTTGACCACCATCAATTGTGAGTATCAATGGTGACTTTCCAACTGCCGTGAGCTGCTTTGCAGCAGAACCATGTCCATGAGAATCCACCCAGCCATGGACGTTCCTCCAGGGTCCGGTAGCTGTTGGGCTCCAGCATCTTCTGCCCCTCGGATGTCCGCAATGTGAGCAAGGCCCTGGCGGTAGGTCCTGACTTCTGCACGTCACAGCTGTAAAGATGTGTTATACCACGTGTCTTCCCACCAATGGGGATGGACAATATTCTGATGTATCGCAGCGAGACCCCTGATGTTTGATGATGGGGTGTGTGGCCCACCGTCGATGGGCTGGGCAGATGATCAAGTTTCAAGACGTCGTGAAGCCGATTTTTGACCTTCTTGCCATATTGTCCGCTCATGCCACCAACACCAGCGGACATGGCAAATCCCAGCCAATGAGTATGTTCAAGACTGAGATCAATAGATTTCTATAGATTAAAAACATCCAGGGAAAGGGGATTGGGCAGGGAAATGGTGTCGAAGTCGATCATCAGCTATGATCCCATTGAATGGTGGAAGGGACTGGAAGGGCTGAATTCCTTATATTCTTATGCTGCACTCTTATTTACATAGACATCATGGCTGAGCACAAATTCCGCGAATATTAAAATAAAGGTCTTTTTTAAAAAAGAAACCAGGGTGTCATCCAGACATCTCTATGTTGATCTCTCACCTGCTATAGTGACTGTGACAGGCTCACTGAGCTGAGACCTGAGCCTCCTTCTATTTACAACCATTTTATATTTGCATTGATACTGTCCTCCTTGGTTTGCATTGAGAACAGTGAATGTTCCAATGTTGTCCTTTGTAAATAGTTGATGAGAGTTTAGCAGTTGATTATTTCTGTAAAAATAGATAGTGCTGCTGTATTGTCTGTTCACAGTGCAGGTAATTTTGATGGTCGCTCCTCTTAAATACACTCCAATCCATTGATCCAGTGATATCTCTGGTACTGTTAGTGGAACTGTTTTAAAAATTTGAAACAAAAACAAGGGATTGAACTGCAGATTTTCACACCTGTTAGCAGGTTGGTAATTAAATCATGGTTATACAATATAGGGAGGTATTAGTTCCAACTGGGACTAAGACTAAATAAAAGGAGAATTAGCAACTTCAGTGGTGGAATCAAACAGAGGCACGACTAAAAGTAAGTGAGCCATAGTTTTAATAACAAAATCAAGTTATGATGCAGAAACTGATCTCTGGAATACTGGTGAAACAAGTGCAAGAGCTTGATGAGAAAAGGCAATTTTTGCTAATGTAACCGTCCTTCTAATTCATTTAAAAGAGTGAATTTCTCCACTGACCTGTGAGGATTCACATTTCAAACAGAGGATTGAAATGTAACTGGGTGAGAATTTTAATAACATGGCAGGATTTTTCAGATGGCGGGCTTTCCCAAGGAGCATTAAATAGCAGGGGGAGGGAACTTCTGCCCCTCATCACACAACCTCTATAGTCTCAGCAGCATCAGCACAAGCAGTAGCTGGGGCTGGGCCTACAGGCAGTAGCTGGGGCTGGGCCTACAGGCAGTAGCTGGGACTGGGCATACAGGCAGTAGCTGGGACTGGGCCTACAGGCAGTAGCTGGGGCTGGGCCTACAGGCAGTAGCTGGGACTGGGCATACAGGCAGTAGCTGGGACTGGGCCTACAGGCAGTAGCTGGGGCTGGGCATACAGGCAGTAGCTGGGACTGGGCCTACAGGAAGTAGCTGGGACTGGGCCTACAGGCAGTAGCTGGGGCTGGGTCTACAGGCAGTAGCTGGGACTGGGCTAGAGGCAGTAGCTGGGACTGGGCCTACAGGCAGTAGCTGGGACTGGGCCTACAGGCAGTAGCTGGGGCTGGGCCTACAGGCAGTAGCTGGGACTGGGCCTACAGGCAGTAGCTGGGGTTGGGCCTACAGGCAGTAGCTGGGGCTGGACCTACAGGCAGTAGCTGGGGCTGGGCCTACAGGCAGTAGCTGGGACTGGGCCTACAGGCAGTAGCTGGGACTGGGCCTACAGGCAGTAGCTGGGGCTGGGCATACAGGCAGTAGCTGGGACTGGGCTAGAGGCAGTAGCTGGGACTGGGCATACAGGCAGTAGCTGGGACTGGGCCTACAGGCAGTAGCTGGGGCTGGGCCTACAGGCAGTAGCTGGGACTGGGCCTACAGGCAGTAGCTGGGGCTGGGCCTACAGGCAGTAGCTGGGGCTGGGCCTACAGGCAGTAGCTGGGACTGGGCCTACAGGCAGTAGCTGGGGCTGGGCCTACAGGCAGTAGCTGGGACTGGGCTAGAGGCAGTAGCTGGGACTGGGCATACAGGCAGTAGCTGGGGCTGGGCCTAGAGGAAGTAGCTGGGGCTGGGCCTACAGGCAGTAGCTGGGGCTGGGCCTACAGGCAGTAGTTGGGGCTGGGCCTACAAGCAGTCTCCAAATTGTAGTCCCATAGTCCAGAACCAGGTTAGTGGAAGGAGTTTCACAGTGAGGAGGGCGGTGATGCCCATGGCAGGTGGGAAGAGGGTGATCAAGGTCTTGATGGAGAGACCAGTAGGGAGGGACCACTCACGGGGGGCTGACCTGGTGGGGTTGTGGTGGGGGTGGGGAAGGAGGTCCTTGAGGGAGGCACCCCTATTCCTGTCCCAGCACTCCTTCTACCAGTCTCAGGAAGCAGCCTTAAGTAGCTATTAATTTGACACTTTACGGCCTCAGTTAGGATGAAGGAGGCCTGAATGTTCCAGGCCTCACTCGTCCCTTCTAGAGTTGGACAGGTCAGTGGCGGACAGAAGGTCAGCAGGAAGGCCTCCAAGGGAATTTTACACACCTCCTCGCCTGCAAATCCATCCATGGGACAGAGTTAAATTCTGCCTCATATTTTGCATGTGTCTAGCATTGCAAAAGCCCCTATTTGTTGCTAATTTGCCTGTGAGAAGGTGATGATGTACATGAGGAAAATCATAATTAACTGAACTATTTCTATGACTCCATTTTGCACAATAAGATCATTTGAAAATTGTCACATGCAGCTTTGTTTACCTGACAGGGACATTTGTAACATGACAGGGTGAGTTGTGTCTCATGAGATGATACTACGCTCAATGGAGTTAAAACACCGGCAAAATGCTGCCATTGTGACCTTAAAAATTTCACCCTCCTGGTTCAGAAATGTAAGGGATAAAATTGGGAATCAAGGAACATAAATGCGTAATAATATCACATCACAAGAATTTAGATATAAAGCTCTTTTTCTGTTGATTTTGTCCCTTCCCCAGTGTCTTAGTCTAAATATGGAAGGGGAACCTCACCTCTGGAATGTAGCATCTCCTCACTCCTGAATTAATTCAGACAATTGTAACCTGAATGGCCGTGGGAAATAGGGTGGGATCAAATGGTCAACAAGACAACATTCTGCCCAGTTTAAACTTCATCAAAGTTAATGGACAGAGTATAAAACAGTTGAAACAAAAACAGAAAATGCTGGAAAAACTCAGCCGGTCTGACAGTATCCGTGGAGAGAGAAACACAGTTAACGTTTCGAGTCTGTATGACTCTTCTTCAGTGTAAAATAGCTGCTTGGCCCAAACCTACCACTAGGATTCACATGTGTCTGTTCGTGGTAAAGCTTAGTTCGTAGTTCAGGGCTCATTGTTACAGGGACCTTGTCAAGAACTGAGTTCAGCGATTCTCCCTGGGAATATTAACCATTGTCATGGTAAAATAAGCATGGTTTTTTGGAAAACGTAAAGAATTTTGAACAGATATATTAATAAGTATTTTCCCCTTCACTCACCCACTATAGTGACCATCACAGACTTGCTGAATTGTGATTCTAACCACCTTGTTTTAGCGTAGGTTCCATATTTGCATTGGTAGCATCCTCCTTGGTTTGCAGTGGTAACCAGAAATGTTCCAATATTGTCCTTTGTGAAGAGCTGGTGAGAGCTCAGAAGCTGATTCTCTCTGTAAAAGTAGATTTTACCGCGATATTCTTGGTTCACCTTGCATGTCATGATGACTGTTTCTCCTTCTAAGTAAACCCCAGTGGGCTGATTGAAAGATATCTCTGGCTGTGTTAGAGGATCTAAGGTAAAATTTGTGGAACAAAAAATTAGGAACAGATCTGTGGACTTCCATGTTAAATGTATGTTTTGTAACTTAATAATGCTGTCTTGAATTAAAGGCAAGTGATTACATCACCTAATGAGAACCCACAAAAGGGAATTTGAGATTTCCTTAGCATAGAAAGGTGAAATGCCAAGGTCAATACATCATCAGTGGGCCGAGTACTTCTACATTGAAAATCTGGGTTTCATGCACCGAAAGTGCACTCTGACCCCGAGTTTGACCCCAGGTCTGACCCCGAGTTGGACTCCGAGTCTGAGTCTGAGTCTGAGTCTGATTCTGAGTCTGACTCCGAGGCCGAGTCCGAGTCCGAGTCTGACTCTGAGCCTGAGTCTGACCCCGAGTCTGAGTCTGAGTCTGAGTCTGAGTCTGAGCCTGAGTCTGAGTCTGACCCCGAGTCTGAGTCTGAATCTGAGTCTGAGTCTGAGCCTGAGTCTGAGTCTGACCCCGAGTCTGAGTCTGACCCCGAGTCTGAGTCTGAGTCTGAGTCTGAGTCTGACCCCGAGCCTGAGTCTGAGTCTGAGTCTGAGTCTGATCCCGAGTCTGAGTCTGACTCCGAGTCTGAGTCTCAGTCTGAGTCTGAGCCTGACCCCGAGTCTGAGTCTGAGTCTGAGTCTGAGTCTGAGCCTGAGTCTGAGCCTGAGTCTGAGTCTGAGTCTGAGTCTGACCCCGAGTCTGAGTCTGAGTCTGAGCCTGAGTCTGACCCCGAGTCTGAGTCTGACCCCGAGTCTGAGTCTGAGTCTGAGTCTGAGTCTGAGTCTGACCCCGAGTCTGAGTCTGAGTCTGACCCCGAGTCTGAGTCTGAGTCTGAGTCTGAATCCGAGGCCGAGTCCGAGTCCGAGTCTGACTCTGAGCCTGAGTCTGAGCCTGAGTCTGACCCCGAGTCTGAGTCTGACCCCGAGTCTGAGTCTGAGTCTGAGTCTGACCCCGAGTCTGAGTCTGAGTCTGAGTCTGAGTCTGACCCCGAGTTTGAGTCTGACCCCGAGTCTGAGTCTGACTCCGAGTCTGAGTCTGAGTCTGACCCCGAGTCTGAGTCTGAGTCTGACCCTGAGTCTGAGTCTGAGTCTGAGTCTGAGTCTGACCCCGAGTCTGAGTCTGAGCCTGAGTCTGAGTCTGACCCCGAGTCTGAGTCTGAGTCTGAGTCTGAGTCCGAGTCTGAGTCTGACCCCGAGTCTGAGTCTGAGTCTGAGCCTGAGTCTGACCCCGAGTCTGAGTCTGACCCCGAGTCTGAGTCTGAGTCTGAGCCTGAGTCTGAGTCTGACCCCGAGTCTGAGTCTGAGTCTGAGTCTGAGTCTGACCCCGAGTCTGAGTCTGAGTCTGAGTCTGAGTCTGACCCCGAGTCTGAGTCTGACCCCGAGTCTGAGTCTGACTCCGAGTCTGAGTCTGAGTCTGACCCCGTGTCTGAGTCTGAGTCTGACCCCGAGTCTGAGTCTGAGTCTGAGTCTGAGTCTGACCCCGAGTCTGAGTCTGAGTCTGAGTCTGAGTCTGAGCCTGAGTCTGAGTCTGAGCCTGAGTCTGAGTCTGACCCCGAGTCTGAGTCTGAGTCTGAGTCTGAGTCTGAGCCTGAGTCTGAGTCTGACCCCGAGTCTGAGTCTGACCCCGAGTCTGAGTCTGAGTCTGAGTCTGAGTCTGAGTCTGAGCCTGAGTCTGAGTCTGAGTCTGATCCCGAGTCTGAGTCTGAGTCTGACCCCGAGTCTGAGTCTGAGTCTGACCCCGAGTCTGAGTCTGAGTCTGAGTCTGAGTCTGACCCCGAGTCTGAGTCTGAGTCTGAGTCTGAGTCTGACCCCGAGTCTGAGCCTGAGTCTGAGTCTGACCCCAAGTCTGAGTCTGACCCCGAGTCTGAGTCTGAGTCTGAGTCTGACTCCGAGTCTGAATCTGAGTCTGAGTCTGAGTCTGACTCCGAGTCTGAGTCTGACTCCGAGTCTGAGTCTGAGTCTGAGTCTGAGTCTGAGTCTGAGTCTGAGTCTGACTCCGAGTCTGAGTCTGACTCCGAGTCTGAGTCTGACTCCGAGGCTGAGTCTGAGTCTGACCCTGAGTCTGACCCCGAGTCTGAGTCTGAGTCTGAGTCTGACCCCGAGTCTGAGTCTGACTCTGAGTCTGACTCCGAGTCTGAGTCTGAGTCTGAATCTGAGTCTGAGCCTGAGTCTGAGTCTGAGTCTGACCCCGAGTCTGAGTCTGACCCCGAGTCTGAGTCTGAGTCTGAGTCTGAGTCTGAGTCTGACTCCGAGTCTGAGTCTGAGTCTGAGTCTGATTCTGAGCCTGAGTCTGACCCCGAGTCTGAGTCTGAGTCTGAATCCGAGGCCGAGTCCGAGTCCGAGTCTGACTCTGAGCCTGAGTCTGAGTCTGAGTCTGACCCCGAGTCTGAGTCTGAGTCTCAGTCTGAGTCTGAGTCTGAGTCTGAGCCTGAGTCTGAGTCTGAGTCTGACTCCGAGTCTGAGTCTGAGTCTGAGTCTGAGTCTGAGCCTGAGACTGACCCCGAGTCTGAGTCTGATTCGGACTCCGAGTCTGAGTCTGACTCCGAGTCTGAGTCTGAGTCTGATTCCGAGTCTGAGTCTGAGTCTGGCTCTGAGTCTGAGTCTGACTCCAAGGCTGAGTCTGAGTCTGACTCCAAGTCTGAGTCTGACTCCGAGTCTGAGTCTGACTCCGAGTCTGAGTCTGACTCCGAGGCTGAGTCTGAGTCTGAGTCTGAGTCTGACTCCAAGTCTGAGTCTGAATCCGAGTCTGAGTCTGACTCCGAGGCTGAGTCTGAGTCTGAGTCTGAGTCTGAGTCTGAGTCTGAGTCTGAGTCTGACCCTGAGTCTGAGTCTGAGTCTGACTCCGAGTCTGAGTCTGAGTCTGAGTCTGAGTCTGAGTCTGGCCAAATTTTCTACTCTCTGGGTCATCGTAAGCTGGATGTAAGATCGAAGATGTACATCAGGACCTAGTGCATGAACCCATGTGGGGAATACCTAGGAGGTTTAAACTTCTGGTGGGCAATACCCCTGCTCCCCAGGACCCTTCGCCAACATCACTGACTCTGAGCTAGAGGATTTGGATGGTTCAATGGTTCTTACCTGGATAGTTACCCAGGAAATGTTAGACAAATTAAAATGTAGTCTAACACCTGGGTAACTCCCCAACTGATGCCCCCACAACCCCCACCCCACATGACTCCCGATTGCCTGGTTGACCTGATCTGACTACGCCCTGCCATCTGCCTACCCCCTCTGACCTGCTCTGACTATGCTGACCACTTGATTACTCCATGAGTACCCAACTACCACCCTAATAAACAATTACCCATCTGCTCAGCTACCCTCTGTGCCCTTACCATTAACCCACCTACCCTTTCACTCATTTTTCCACTCAATTATTCACTGATTGGATCTTTAAACTTCACAGGCTGCAGCTATAAAAAAGGGGCCTGTATTTTGTGCTGCTTCTCTTTGCCAATCTCAGCATGGATTCCTGCGCTGAGGGAGGTCTCCAGGATTGGAATCAGAGCCATTTAAACCTAACCAGGTAAATGCTCAGTTTTCTGATTGAGCAGTGTCAGACCCAATGCTTCTGACTAGAACATTTGGACCAATGCATTGATTTGAATTTCCTGTTCCTGAAATCAAATTAGAGACAGTGAATAAGGTAGACTTTGTGCGATAAAACAAATTTACTAATTTTCAGCCCTTGCAGAAAAGGCTGTGGTGTTGGATGAACGGGATGTAAGGATGTTATGCTTCAGTTACACAGGGTGTTGGTGAGACTGCACCTCGAAAACTGTGTGCGGTTTTGGTCTCCTTATTTAAAGAAGGATGTAAATGTGTTGGAGGCAGTTCAGAGGAGGTTTATTAGATTGATACCTGGAATGAGTGGGTTGTCTTATGAGGAAAGGTTTGACAAGCTGGGCTTGTTTCCACTGGAGTTTAGAAGAGTGAGGGGTGATTTGATTGAAGTATATAAGATCCTGAACGGTATTGACAAGATGGATGTGGAAAGGATGTTTCCTCTTGTGGGTGAGTCCAGAACTAGGGGGCATGGTTTTAAAATGAGGGGTCTCCCTTTTAGGACAGAGATGAGGAAAAATTTAATAGCAGGGAAGTTTTACTGCAGCTGTGCACAGCCTTGATGGGATCACATCTGGAATACTCTGTATAGTTTTGGTGGTCTTATTTGAAAAAGTATACAATTGCTTTTGAAGCAGATCAGAGAAGGTTCACTTGACACACTCCTGGGTGAAGGGGTTGTCTTTTGAAGAAAGGTTGAACAGGTTGGGCCTATACACATTGGAGTTTAGAAGAATGAGAGGTGATGTTATTGAAACATATAAGATGTTGAGGGGACTTGATAGGGTGGATACTAGAGGAAGTTTCCCCTTGATGGGAGACTAAAATTAGTAGTTTAAAAATAAGAGATCTCCCTTTTAAGACAGAGATAAGGAGATTTTTTTTCTCTCAGAGAGCTGTTAGTGTGTGGCATTCGCTTCCCCAGAGAGCAGTGGAGGCTGGGTCTTTAAATTTATTCAAGGCTGAGTTAGACAGATTTTTGTTAGACAAGGGATTCAAGGTTTATGGGGGGCAGACAGGAAAGTGGCACTGAGACCATGATCTTATTGAATGGTGAACCAGGCTCGAAGGGCCAAATGGCCTCTTCCTGCTCCTAAGTCCTGTGTCCCTATAGTCCTCCAAAGTCTCTGAGCTCCTGTAATTCTTGTCCTTTTGGGCATGATGTCATTCATTGCTCCAGCATTATCAGCCGTGCCTTCAGTTGCTTAAGCTGTAAGGTCTGGATTTCATTCCGGAAACCTCTCTCCTCTCCTCTCTCTGCCTCCCTTTAAAGATTTTGGCTACTTGTTGTAAAACATTTTTATGCATCACATTTGGACTGATAACGCTTCTGTCTTGGAAGTTTTCTAGTATGTTCAATGCACTATGTATCTGCAAGTGGTTGGTTTTTTTGATACTGCACTCAGTGGGGCTATCGAAATTCTGCGCTTATCACTGACCGTGGACTGCACCAATCATGTGAATGTTATAGATACAAGAGCAGGTCAGAGGCTAGGAATCCTGCAGCAAGTAACTCACCTCCTAACTCCCAAATCCTGTCCACCATCTACAAGGCACAAGTCAGGAGTGTGATGGAATACTCCCCAATTGCCTGGATGACTGCAGCTCCCATAACACTGAAAAAGCTCAACACCATCCAGGACAAAGCAGCCCCGCTTGATTGGCACCCCATCCACAACCACTCACTCCCTCCACCACCAACGCACAGTAGCAGCAGTGTGTACCATCTACAAGATGCACTGCAGGAATTCACCAACACTCCTTAGACAACACCTTCCAAACCCACAACCACTGCCATCTAGAACAGCAGATACATGGGAACACCACCATCTGGAAGTCCCCCTCCAAGCCATTCACCATCCTGACTTGGAAATATATCACTGTTCCTTCACTGTCGCAGGGTCAAAATCCTGGAACTCCCTAACAGCACTGTGGGTGTACCTACACCACATGGACTGCAGCGGTTCAAGAAGGCAGCTCACCGCCACCTTCTCAAGGGCAACTAGGGATGGGTAATAAATGCCAGCAATGCCCACATCCTGTGAAAGAATTATTAAAATTGAATGGTACATGATTGTGGATGGTTCAAATGTGTAAAGGGTAAGATTTAAAACAGAAACATAGATGTGCAAGAAAATCCTGCAGCCTCATTGACATCTTAAGAAAGTCTCATGGTGACAGGACAATTAATTGGGTGTTCCAGGTGCAGGAATAAAAGGTAGACAGGAACTTCAGAATGCAGCATGTCCTCACTACAGAATTAGAGGGAGCAGTTTGAATCTAAGATGTCAGGTGGGAAGTTTGCTGTTTTTTATTAATTCATGGGATGTGGGCTTTGCTGGCTGGGCCAGCATTTATTGCCCATCCCTAATTACCCTTGAGAAGGTGGTGGTGAGCTGCCTCCTTGAACCACTGCATTTTTCAGCAGTCTGTAGGCTGAATTTTACATGTTCCTTGACTGCCAGGTTAAAAAGAGGGTGGCGAGCTAACCAGCATAGTGATAGCTTCCCTTCAGTAATTTAACACTGGCACCAATGTGAATTGTTTGAAGGTGATATTCCAACCCTTATCTCAGAAGGAAGTCCTGTCTTAGACAGCACCAGGCAATCAAATGACCAACGACTCTACAGTGCCAATAGCGCCAAGTAGCCACTGCTGGGACTACAGGCAGTGCTGAAGAGGAGACTGGAATGAAGGTAAGTGCGGGTTGTTACTGAGGCCATGGGAAGGGGAGCGAGGCATTTGAGGTGGCTGGGTTTGAGATGCCAGGCTGGGAGGGTAAAGGGGGAGGGATGAACTTTGGGGCGGTGGGGGAAAAGAACTATTGCTGATGTAGAGCGGGGATCAGAAAGGAGTCCCCACTGACCCTGGCCCAACACCAGACCATGCAGCTAGAGCTGTCAGGTTTCCCATATGACTTGGGCCTCCTCCTGCTGGGGGTCAAATAATGATAGGGACTGGATGAGGTCCTTACGTGGCCATTGTTTGGTCACTAATTGTGGGAATCTGAGGTGCAATACACCTTTAAGAGAATGCGAGCAGATTGACCACGTGATTGTATTATCCAATGGCTGTGTAGCGCAGGCTACAATGTTAAGCAGTAGTTTTAGAAGGGGTTATGGTATGAGGAGCACACATGTTGTTGCTCTGTTACTTATGTTAATAAACGGCATGTGCTTCATTTTACAGTGTTCTCTTCATTGGCATCATCTTGATTACCAACTCACTCATCACTAGATAGGTGTGCAAAGCTGTTCGCTGAGTAAATCGAATCCATAGAAGGAACATGGGACTAATGGTCTCAATAGGCCCATGGGTGGGTGGTCTGCCCAAGGCCTCCAGTGGCCCTAGTAAAATTTGAAACAGGTCCGTCCAGGTTGCTAAGCGGGAGGCAGGCCGCACACCGCATTTTATGAGCCCTCCCCCTTCAACTCAAACTGTGGGAGAGTATACAATGCAGCCTAATATTACACCCTGCATGATCTCAAGCTCTGTTAAGGTAATTGGAGGAGAGCACCTAATAACATAAGAAACTGGAGCACAAGTAGGGCAGAGATGCCTGAGCCACTTCTGCCATTTAGTAAGCTCATTACTGATGTCAAATCCACTTTCCTATGGGTGGGAATTTTACAGCTGCAAATCAGTCAGGCCTCAGTCCCTAATCCCTCAAATCAGTCAGGCCTCAGTCCCTAATCCCTCAAATCAGGCAGGCCTCAGTCCCTAATCCCTCAAATCAGGCAGGCCTCAGTCCTTAATCCCTCAAATCAGGCAGGCCTCAATCCCTAATCCCTCAAATCAGGCAGGCCTCAGTCCCTAATCCCTCAAATCGGGCAGGTCACAGAGTCTAATCCCTCAAATCAGGCAGGCCTCAGTCCCTAATCCCTCAAATCAGGCAGACCTCAGTCCCTAATCCCTCAAATCAGGCAGGCCTCAGTTCCTAAGCCCTCAAATCAGGCAGGCCTCAGTTCCTAATCCCTCAAATCAGGCAGGCCTCAGTCCCTAATCCCTCAAATCAGGCAGACCTCAGTCCCTAATCCCTCAAATCAGGCAGGCCTCAGTCCCTAATCCCTCAAATCGGGCAGGTCACAGAGTCTAATCCCTCAAATCAGGCAGGCCTCAGTCCCTAATCCCTCAAATCAGGCAGACCTCAGTCCCTAATCCCTCAAATCAGGCAGGCCTCAGTTCCTAAGCCCTCAAATCAGGCAGGCCTCAGTTCCTAATCCCTCAAATCAGGCAGGCCTCAGTCCCTAATCCCTCAAATCAGGCAGACCTCAGTCCCTAATCCCTCAAATCAGGCAGGCCTCAGTCCCTAATCCCTCAAATCAGGCAGGCCTCAGTCCCTACGTCCCCAGTAACTCGGGCAGGGCAGCTAATGAGCTTGTTGATAGGAACATAGGAACAGGAGAAGGCCATTCAGCCCGTCCAGCCTGCTCCTCCATTGAATACGATCATAGCTGATGAAACACTTCAATGCCTTTTACCCACACTATCCCCATAACTCTTTACGTTATTGTTAATCAGTATCTCTGCCTTAATCATACTCAATGACTGTGCTTCCACAGCTCTCTGTGGTAGAGAATTCCAAAAATTCACAAACATCTCAGTAAAGAACTTTCTCCTCATCTCGGTGCTAAGTGTCTCCCCTCTTTATTTGAAAGTGTGTCCTCTGGTTCTAGACTCCCCAACCAGGACAAACCTGCATCTACCCTGTCTATTCCTTTTAAGTATTTTGTAGGTTTCAATGAGATCACTTCTCATTCTTCGAAACTCTAGAGAATACAGGTCCGGTTTCCCCAATCTCTCTTCATAAGTCAGTCCCGCCATTCCTGGAACAAGCCTGGTGAATCTTCGTTGCACCCCCCTCTATGGCAGTAATATCCTTTCTGAGGTAAGGGGACCAAAACTGCACACAATAATCTAGGTGCAGTATAACCAAGCTTCCATACAATTGAGACTTCATTACTCCTGCACTCAAATCCTGCTGCAATAAAGGCTAACATCCCATTAGCCTTCCAAATTGCCTGCTGCACCTGCTGCATTTCATTGCAGTATTTAAACCAAATGGATTTTGATAAACGTGTCCACACAGCAGCAAAGTCCTGATGGCAGCAACAGCTGGAGTAACAGGTTGTTCACATCAGAACTGAGGGGCTACTGTGCAGGTATATTACTTTAACATGTCAATGACTCAAGCACCTCTGACTGTACAACCACTGTATGTTAGCTTTAGTGACTTATGGACAAGGACACCCAGGTCTCTTTGTACATCTACACTTTCTAATCTCTCACCATATAGGAAATACTTTGCACACCTGTTCCTCCTCCCAAAGTGGATAACTTCACATTGATGAGGAAACTGACTGTGACTTTATGTTGCTTTCTGCATTTATTGCTAGTCACATGGGAAAAATACTGGGAGTGATTTAGGCCAAAAAAGAGTCGGCAATAGGGTGATGAAAATACTGCTGCAAACGAGACCATGGCTGCATGGAGCAGCAGAGTCAGCTGCTGAAGGTGACAGTGTTTAGATGCTGGTCAGTTTTATTTCTTCCCTGTTGTTAGGTTGATGTAACAAATAAGAGGGTAGGGGGCCTTTAACTTGGTAGCCACCACCAACTTCATGGCTAATCCCTCTCCCACCTGAGCTCCCACCCTAGAAGCCTGGGTGGGCCCAGAGCCCCATTTCCCAACGCTAATTGGCTGTCTCCCTGCTGGGCAGCCGCTAATCTGTTGGCTGACGCTGGATTCACCAAGCTGAGACAGCAGGGTAGAATGAGTGGACCACATACTCCCTGTTCCACCTCCCTCACCCCAGCAGATACCATAAAATCCAGCTGTAAACATCTTGATACATCTGGGAGACAGTTTGGGGGTGGACGGGAACACAGCATCAGACCATGCACTGCATTTTATGGTTCTCCTGTACTTTGATACTCACCAGTGAGAAACCGAAACATTCTGTCCGTGGTGATTCAAGATGTTTACAGCTGGATTTTATGGTATCTGCTGGGGTGAGGGAGGTGGAACAGGGAATATGTGGTCCACTCACTCTACCCTGCTGTCTCAGCTTGGTGAATCCAGCGTCAGCCAACAGATTAGCGGCTGCCCAGCAGGGAGACAGCCAATTAGCGTTGGGAAATGGGGCTCTGGGCCCACCCAGGCGTCTAGGGTGGGAGCTCAGGGAGGAGAGGGATTAGACCATGGAGGTGTTGGGTGGCCTGTCTGCCCTTGGGACTTTTGAGGCTCTTAAGTGGTCAATTAATGGCCACTTAAGTGCCTCATCCTGCCCCTGCCACTATTTTACCCATGGCAGGAGGTGGCCCAAACAATGTGGGCAGCACAGCAGCTTCTGCTTGGTGAACTTACATCGGGAAAGAGCGAGGGGGGTGGTGGGGTTTATCTTGCGGGTCCCTGTGCATCAGTGTTGTTTGGGTCTTGTTCAAGTTCACCACTGGTTTTACACTAGAGCAGAGAAGAATAAGATAGAGACTAATGGGACTAAAAAGTCAACAAATTCAATGGGATTAATATCTTACCCACTAGGATCCTAAAAGAGGTGGCTACAGACATGGTGGAGGCACTGGTTGTGATCTTCCAACTTGTCTTTCTTCTAAAATGGTCCTTTGGATTAGAAGGTGGCAAGTGTGACACTACTGCTCAAGAACAGAGGACAGAGAAAGCAGGGAACTTCAGGCCAGATAGTCATCAGAAAAAATCAGAGACATTTGGGTATCTTTGCACAAGAAAATAGAAAGTTAGCATGCAATCAGGAAGACAGTTGATCTCTTGCCTTCATTACAAGGGTGTTGGAGTACACAAGTTAAGCAGGTCTTGCTACACTTGCACAGGATTTGCTGGGACCACACCTGGAGTACTCTGAACAATTTAAGTCTCATCATTTAAGAGAGCACATACTTGCTTTGGAGTTGGTGCAGTTCATTAATGTGTTTCCCGAGATGAGTTGATTGTTCTATTATGAGAGGCTCAGTAGAATGGGCCTATACTCCCTGGAGTTCAAAAGGATGAGAGGTGATCTCATTGAAATATCTAAGATTCTTAAAGGGCTCGACAGAGTAGCTGTTGACAGCTGGTTTCTCCTGACCAGGGAGCTCAGAACTAGGATGCATAGTCTCAGGACAAACGGTCAATCATCGAAGACAATCATGAGAAAAGATTTCTACACTCTGAGTTTTTAGTTTTGAAATTCTCTACCTCAGGGGACTGCTCAGTATATTTAAGGTGGAGATGGATGGAGTTTTGGGCTCTGGGGGCAGGTTTTTTCAGAAAAGCAGGGTTTCCTGTCCCAACAACCGTACAGTCAGTGGGCAATGTGACCCCACTGATATCAGCTGTCCTTGGCAATGTGTCCCCACCGATATCAGCTGTCCTAGGCAATGTGTCCCCACCAATATCGGCTGTCCTTGGCAATGTGTCCCCACCGATATCAGCTGTCCTTGGCAATGTGTCCCCACCAATATCGGCTGTCCTTGGCAATGTGTCCCCACCGATATCGGCTGTCCTTGGCAATGTGTCCCCACTGATATCGGCTGTCCTTGGCAATGTGTCCCCACCGATATCAGCTGTCCTTGGCAATGTGTCCCCACCGATATCGGCTGTCCTTAGCAACGTGTCCCCACCAATATCGGCTGTCCTTGGCAATGTGACCCCACTGATATCAGCTGTCCTTGGCAATGTGTCCCCACCGATATCAGCTGTCCTTGGCAATGTGTCCCCACCAATATCGGCTGTCCTTGGCAATGTGTCCCCACCGATATCGGCTGTCCTTGGCAATGTGTCCCCACTGATATCGGCTGTCCTTGGCAATGTGTCCCCACCGATATCAGCTGTCCTTGGCAATGTGTCCCCACTGATATCAGCTGTCCTTGGCAATGTGTCCCCACTGATATCGGCTGTCCTTTGTGACCTTAATTACTGACCTGAACAGTGGTGCTGTGAGCATGGCCGGTAATTTTGCCAATGACACTAATTTATGTGGAAGGATTACAAACATACCAATTGGGAGCAGGAGTAGACCACTCGGCCCCTCGAGCCTGCTCCACCATTCAATAGGCCATTGCTGATCTGAATGTAACCTCAACACCACCTTCCTGCCTAACCCCATGACCTTTGCCTTTTTTGATCAGTGTTGAGGTCTCATGTTACTTGGCTCAACATGGAAAACACTGATCACTTGAAGGGAACAATTCTGGAAAAGTTTGAGGGAGAAAATATCTTGGTATATTGTCCACAGACACAATGACCAATGTAAAGAGGCTGTAACTAAAGAGAATAGGTTATTGGCCACTAAAATAAAAGCAAAATACTGCGGCTGCTGGAAATCTGAAACAAAAACAGAAATACCTGGAAAAACTCAGCAGGTCTGACAGCATCTGTGGAGAGGAAGACAGTTAACGTTTCGAGTCCATGTGATTCTTCACCAGAACTAAGGAAATAGAGAAATGAGGTGAAATATAAGCTGGTTGAGGGGGGTGGGACAGGTGGAGCTGGATAGAGGGCCAGTGATAGGTAGAGGCAAAGGAGAGATTGCCAAAGATGTCATAGACAACAGGACAAAGGGGTATTGACGGTGGTGATATTATATTACCATGATATGATTGGAAAGGTCCAGGGGAGATCTAGGAGAATTATTCAAATGTTAAAGAACCTTAAACAATCAGATTTACTTTGCAGCAGTGTAGAGTGAGAAGGGATCTGACATAGCCCTAAGGTTGGATAGCAGGCTTTTCTTTACTGGTTTACGGGATGTGCAAGGCCAGCAATTGTTTCCCATCACCAGTTAAGAGTCAACCACATTGCTGTGGGTCTGGAGCCACCTGGAGGCCAGACTGGGTAAGGACAGCAGGTTTCCTTCCCTAAAAGCGTTAGTGAACAAATGGGTTTTTACAACAATCGATGATGGTTTCATGGTCATCATTACTGAGACTAATTTTCAATTGTAGATTTTATTAATTGAATTGAAATTGCAACAGCTGCTCTGGTGATATTTTAATCCCTACCCCCACAGCAACAGCCGGGATTACCAATCCAGTGACATTAGAACTACACCAGGGGTGCAGTGACAAATTTTGAGATGCCAAAGCTCTAAGAAAATATATTGTACATGTCATTTCTAAATCTACTATCATGTTGTTTTCCTATGTATTAATCAGCTGAGTCCCCATATGTCTGTACAACAATGGTTTTTAAGTGAAAAATATTAGTGCCCCCAATGCCAACAAACTCTTTCACACCCCTCCCTCCTCACCCCCAGCCCCCCACCCACTCCACCCAACCTCCTCCTCATCCTTCCCCCCAACCTCCCGACTCCCCTCCCCAAACATCTCTCCCCCTCCCCCAATATCCTCAGTAGAAGCGCAGTAATGAGTGAAGCTGACCTGACCAAGCACTTTCCAACCATTGGAATTCTCAGGCTGAAAGTGTCAATGTCTTTAAGGCGGTCGGTTAGGTCCCAAGCTCTGGCTGCTCAGTGTCGATGACGAGAACGTTGTTTAAAACAGGCTTGAACAGTCAGTTTACTTGGGAAGGTGGGGGTGGGGGGCCACTTTTCCATTTTGTTCTCAAGGGGCTGATCATCAAATTTCAGAAAGAGAAGGTTCGGCACGACTTGAACTGAGTTTGGAAAAACTGTCGAGGTATTAAGAAAAGAAACTATTGCTGAGCAAAATTAAAGCAATAAGTTGTTAAGTTTAACAAAAAGAGTAATTAATAAAAATGACCGGGAGGTGAGAGGGTCAGAGTGTGTGTGCAGCAGGCTCATTCCCACTCCCATATACACACCCACTCACTCACTCACCCTCACCCGCTGGCAATGGCTGTGTATGTCAGCTGCTGAGGCTAAATGAGAAACCTGAAACTAGCTGTAGGTTAGACAGACAATCACACTCTTACTCTCCCTCATTCACATACATACCCGCCACCCACTTAACTCTGCTCCCCAGGCCACTCTCTACTGGAGCTCAGTTCCCTGGGTGCCCCTCCCCGGCACTCTGCTCCCGAGTATAATGTGGGAAAATGTGAACTTGGGGTCACCCATTTAAGACAGAGATGAAGTGGAATTTCTTCTCTCAGAGGGTAGCGAATCTGTGGAATTCTTTCCCGCAGAGTGTTATAGAAGTTGGGTCATTAAGTATGTGCAAGGCTGAGATAGACAGATTTTTAATCAGTAAGGGAATCAATGGTTATGGGGAAAGGCAGGAAAGTGGAATCGAGGATTATCAGATCAGCCATGATCTCATTGAATGGAGGAGCCGATTCGATGGGCCGAATGGCCCTACTTCTGCACCTACTTCTTATGGTCTTAGTCCACTTTGGCAGTAAGAATAGAAAAGCTGCATATTATCTAAATGGAGAGAGATTGCAGAACGCAGATTTAGAAGGATTTGGGTGCCCTGGTCTCTGAATCACAAGAAGTGAGCATGCGAGTACAGCAAGTGATGAAGGAGGCAAATGGAATATTATTCCAAGAGGAATGGAACATGTTGTTTTGCTACAGTTGTATAGCACAGTGGTGAGGTCACATCTAGAACATTTGTGTACAGTTGTGGTCTCCTTATTTACCAAAGGATATAATTGCATTAGAAGCAGTTCAGAGAAGGTTCATTTGACTAAGATGTGGGATGAGAGGGTTGTCTAATGAGGGAAGGTGGGACAAGGCTGAGCCAGTATCCACTGGAGTTTAGAAGAATGAGGTGATCTTATTTAATCTTATTTAAACATATTAGATCCTGAGGGGACTTGACAGACTAGAAGCTGAGAGGATTTTTCCCCTTGTGGGAGAGAATAGAATAACAGGACACAGTTTAAAAATCAGGGGTCTGCCATTTAACAGAGATGAGGAAAATATTTCTCTCTGAGGGTCGTAAGTCTGTGAAACTATCCTCCCCAGAGCAGAGCAGACGGGGTCATTGAGTATTTTTAAGGATGAGTTAGATGGATTCTTGCCTAACAAGGGAGTCAGTGGTTATCTGGGGAAGGCAGGAAAGTGGCATTGAGGTTACAGTCAGATCAGCCATGATCTTATTGAATGGCAGAGCCAGCTCAAGACTGGAATGGCCTCCTCCTGCCTCCTAATTCATGTTCATATGATCATATGTTTGGCAGATTTAAGAGAGGCTGTAATTGCGTTCAAAGCTGCTTAGAAAAGGTTCACTTGACTAATTCCTGAAATGAAGGGGTTGGCTTAAGAGGAGAGTTTGAGCAGGTTGGGCCTGTCCCTATTAGCGTTTAAAGAATGAAGATGATATTATTGAAACATCCTGAGGGACTTGACAGGGTGGATGCTGAAATCATGTTGCCCTTTGTGGGAGAGTCTAGAACTAGGTGGCACAGTTTAAAAATTAGGTGTCTCTCATTTAAGACTGAGATGAGGAGAATTTATTTTTCTCTCAGAGGATTGTTAATCTGTAGAATTCTCTTCCCTAGGGAGCAGTGGTGGCTGGCTCATGAATATTTTCAAAGCTGAGTCAGACAGATTCTTGATTTGAAAGGAAGTCAAAGGTTATGGGAGCAAGCAGGTAGGCAGAGCTGAGGCGTCAGTCAGATAAGCCATGTCCTTATTGAATGGTGGAGCAGACTAAGGGGTCTGAATTGCCTACTCATGCTCCTAATTCTTGTGTGTCTTGTGTATTCTTAAATTAGGCAAGATTAGAAAAATACATTTGGAGTTCCTTTTTTTCCACACATGCAAAAGGAACACAGGAAGACTCTGGGATGCTTTGTAGGCTGATGTTGTGTATTTATTAGAAATCAAACTAGTAGTAGTGTACTATGGGCTGTGATCCCTGGTTGCTCATTTATTGCCACCATCTAAGATGTATTTCTCCCCACATTTTGATTTACTAACATAGGAATCAAAGCAATTGTTTGTCTCTTAATGCCTCCATCGACAGTAATCTTTCAGCCTGTGTATCCCGCAGCCATAGATACAAGGGCCAGTCAAGACTTGAACTCAGAGACCAATTTGTGAGTATTATCCATTCTCGTTTTGAAACAAACATGAATTATTGAAAATATATTTTTTTTTAATTCATTGAATAGACGTATTACCAATCTCTGTTCCCCTTTACTTGCCTGCTACAGTGACCATCTCAGGCTCGCTGAGTGGGGATTCTAACCATCTTGCTTTGATCGAAGTTCTATAGTTGCACTGGTACAACCCTCCTTGTTTTTTATTGGTAACCAGGAATGTCCCAATGTTGTCCTTTGCAAAGAGTTGACGAGAGGACAGCAGTTTATTATTTCTATAAAAGTAAATGATGCTGTGATATTCCCAGTTCAGAATGCAGATAATGGTGACCATCTCCCCTTCTAGATACACTCCAGTCGGTTGATCAAAAGATATCTCTGGTGACGTTAGTGGATCTGTGGCCAAAGAAATGCAATTAAAAATTGGGAATAAACCTTTAGATTTTCATGAAGACAGTTAAACCAACAACGGTTGTATTTTGCTGACAAGAGGATCAGATCAATGACTAAGATTCCAAAAATGTGCCAATTCACAATTTTGTCATTATAATCAGTAGAAATATAAAGGTTAAAAAAACCCACAGCTCTGGATTCTACTTTCAATATTTAGTCCTGAAATGCCACTGTCAGATACGAGTAGAATAAGGATAATGCACTGATTTGTTTTTCCCAATTTTATTAATTTATTTGAGACACAAAACATGATTGAAAAGTATGAATCAGGTAGAGTCACGCTCTTCAGCAGCACTGACCCACTATGTCTAAGCTGTCCTCGTTCACCATTTTATTTCATCCTTGATCTCATCTGGTGCTTTAATAGAAAACTTTTCTCCTCCTTTCAGGTGTGAAGGGTGGAAAAAGCATCAACAACTCATGGGTCCAACACCGTTCTGGATCTTTTACCCCTTCGCTTTTCTCTGATCCCATCCTTCTCTCAATTGCACCACCAGCTGTGAATTCAAACTACACTCTGACCTTCCTCTCTCTGACCCTGAACAATCTGCTGTTAGCAACTGCCTTAACTTCACTCCCTTATAATCCCATCTCAATAGATCTCAAACTCAGCATGACACTCAGCTCCCCCTTTCTCTTCCCTTCAGCACTCATTTCTTTAACCAGCAGTGTTTCTGCAGCAAAGTGGACAGTTTCGTCCATTTCCACTATTCACCCTCTACCTGGATCCCACCCCTTGGCCTCTTACAATCTTTTCAATGAAGACTACTACCCTCTCAATTTCTCTGCTCTTGTCACTCATGCTAACCTTTCCCTCTCTGATCCTTGAAGCACTTTGTTCTCTGAACCCCAACAGTGTTATCAAATCTGGCATTGTTAATGTCTGGCCTATTGACCTCTACCTTTCAGCAGAAGCTGAATGCCAACTCCCGACACTTCCTTCTGCCTCCCCTGAAAAATGACCTCCCCACTGGAAATCAAGCCATTGTTTCCAAGACTGCTACTGACCTGATCTCCTATGAAGATCTTCTCTCCACTACCACCAAACTCATGATCCCTTTACCACAAACAACCAGCTTCAACCTTCTTCCCAAAATCTACAAACTGGGCTGCTTTGGTAGGCCAATTGTTTCAGGCAGTTCCTGCCCCAGTGAACTGATTTCTTGCTATTTGGGTCTATTTTTCTTCCCTTATTCATCTCTTCCCACCTTTATCTTTAACTCTTACAAAGTCCTCCATCACTTTAGCAGTTTCCAGTTTCATGGCCCTAAATTTTTCCCTTCACCATGGATGACCAATCTCTCTATGCCCACCAGGACGATCTGAGGGTTCTCTGCATCTTCCTTGAATGGAGGCCCAACCAGTCCACATCCACCACCACCATCACCACCAGCCTCCTCTACTCTAGACACTGTGGGATATGTCAAACATTCTTTGCTCCTGTCCTACTCCTATCCTCTTCCTCACTGCTTTTTCCAGTACATTAATGACTACATCGGTGCCATTTCCTGCTATAGCCCTGAACTGGGAAATTGCATCAACTTTCTCGGAGTTTCATATGGTCAATTCCAACACTTCCCTTCCTCAACTTCTCTGTGTTATTTCCAAGGATAGACAATCAACCAATGTTCAGTATAAGCCACTGACTCCCATCTTGTACTGGCTCATTCCCCCACTTGATGGAAGGAGCATGTTCCACGCTCCTAGGTTCCTCCATTGCTTTTGCATCTGTTCTGATGACCCAACCTTCCATATTAGTTCTTATGTGTTTATCTTTCCTTTTTTTCTCAACCAAGGGTACCTCCCTCCACACCACTCTCACCACCAGAGGCCTTCAACCATTTCCATTCCATTTCACACAATTTGTCCCTCAACTGTTCCCTCACTCACAGCATCATGATAGGCTCTTCCTTGTCCTCACCTTCCATCACACCAACCTTCACATTCAATGAATTATCTTCTGCTGTTCTGCTGCCTCCAGTGTGATGCTACCAGAAAACACCTCCTTCCCCTTTCACCACTTGCAAGGGACTGTTCCCTGTATGACTCCCTGATCACCCCCAATCAGCACTAACACTTCCTCCCCTTCCCGTGGCATCTTTCTATGCAAAGCACAGCAGGTACAATCTTCAACTTTGAACTCATCTTGCTGCACCACCAAGATCCCAAATGCTCATTCCAAGTCAAAGTGAAGTTTACTTGTACTTTGTATACTGTATCCACTGTTCAAGAAGTGGTATCTGCTATATTGGGGAGGCTAAATGCACATTCAGTGACTGCTTGGTGGGATACCTGCTTTCAGCTTGTCTGTGTAACCCTCATCTTCCATACTCCTGTTATTTTATTTCCCCAGCTTTCTTCCACTCTGACCTTTCTGTGTTTTGATGGAGATTAATGTAAGCTCAATAAACAGCATTAATTAGACACTTACAGCCTTCCAGATTCAAGCATGTGTTTCCTGCTTTTATTTATCTTGTGTTTCTTTGGAATGCAGCAGTTGGTAATTGTGCTCTTCATATCTCACCTGCTTTCTTTAGTTACTTGTCCAACTGCCATACTTCTGTCTTGCACCATCAATTGTTCTGTCATTTAATCTCTCCTCCCAATCACAGGCTTTCCCTTTGCTCTATTTCCCATCTGTCCCCTCTTCCTGATTCGGTACACTTTACTTGCCTACCCTTTCCCAGTTCTAATCAAACTTCATTCATCTGAAACATTCAGGTGAATTTTCTAGGCCCAATGGGGTCGGGCTGAGAGGCAAAAGAGGTGGCACTAATTATAAGGAGACCAAGACTGTGAACTGAATATCAAAGGGTATTCGCTATTTAGGAAGGACAGACAAAAAGGAAAAGGAGGTGTGGTGGCATTGTTAGGGATGAAATCAGTGCAATAGTGAGAAAGGATATTGACTCGAAAATCTGGATGTAGAATCAGTCTGGTTGGAGCTAAGAAGCAACAAGAGGTGGAAAACATTAGTGGGAGTTGTCTATAGGCCTCCAAACAGTAGTGATAAGGTAGGGGACGGCATTAAACAGGAAATTAGAGATGCATGTAATAAGGGTGCTACAATAATCATGGGTGACTGGGCAAACCAAGTGAGCAATAATATTGTGGTAGATGAATCTCTGGAGTGTGTACAAGATTTTTTTTAGACCAGTACATTGAGGAACCAAGTAGGGAAGAGGCTATCCTAGATTTGGTATTTTGCAATAAGAAAGGGTTAATTAATAGCCTTGTTTTGCAGGCTCCTTTCAGGAAGAGAGACCATAACATGATAGAATTCTTCATTAGGATGGAAAGTGAAATAGTCCGATCCGAAACTAGGGTCCTAAATCGAAACAAAGGAAACTACGAAGGTCTGAAGGTGAGAAGGTGAGTTGCTAAGATAGAATGGGGAGTTTCATTAAAAAAGCGTAACAGTGGCTAGGCAATGGCTAATATTTAAGGAACGAAAATGTATGCACTGCAACAGTTATACATTCCTTTCTGGCACAAAAACACAACAGGAAAAGCGGTCCAACCATGGCTTAGAAAAGAAATTGAGGATTGTATTAGATCCAAAGAGTCGTCATATAAAGTTGCAAGAAAAGTTAAGGGTGAGGATTGACACGTGGAATTATGATATAGTAGCCATCACTGAGACGTGGTTTAGGAAAGGGCAGGATTGGCAGCTCAACATTCCAGGATTATAGAATCTTCAGGTGAGACAGGGGAGGGGGGAAAAGAGGAGGAGGCATTGCATTATTAGTTAAGATGTCGGTTACTGCGGTAAGGAGAAATGATATCTTGAAGGGGGCATCGAATGAAGCTTTGTGGGTAGAGCGTAGGAATAAAAAAGGGGCAGCCACACTGTTAGGTGTTTATTATAAACCCCCAGATAGTCAGTGGGAAATTGAGGAGCAAATATGTGCACAATTTGCAGAGATGTGTAAAAACAATAACAATAGGGTAATTATATTAGGAGATTTCAACTTTCCCAACATTAATTGGGATAGACATAGTGTTCAGGGCTTGGGTGGAGTAGATTTCTTGAAATGTGTTCAGGAGAACTTTTTAGGTCAATATGTAGAGGGTCCAACAAGGGATGGCGCAGTGCTGGACCTAATTCTGGGGAATGAAGCTGGACAGGTGACTGAGGTAGTGGTGGGGGAGCATTTTAGTAATAGTGACCACAACATGGTACAGTTTAAGTTTGTTATGGACAAAGAAATAGACAAGTTGCAAAAAAATGTTTTGGATTGGGGGAGAGTGGACTTTTGTAAAATAAGTCAGGATCTGGCCAAGGTAGACTGGGAACAGTTACTTGTGGGGAAATCTACAGAGGAAGAGTGGGGGGTGTTCAAAAAGGAAATAGGGAGGGTACAGGCTCAATGTGTTCCCTCTAGGGTGATAGGAAGGAGTTACAAGCCCAGAGAACCATGGGTGACCAGAGATATTCAGGATACGATGAGAAGGAAAAGAGAGGCTTTTAGCAGGTACAAGGGAAGTAAATCAACGGAGGCATTAGTGGAGTACAGAAAGTGCAGGGTGGAGCTTAAGAAAGCAATTAGGAGAGCAAAGAGGGGATATGAGAAAGCTCTGGCTGGTAAAAGTAGGGAAAATCCCAAGATATTCTATAAGTATATCAATGGGAAGAGGATAACCAGGGAAAGAGTAGGGCCCATTAGGGACCAAGAGGGAAATCTATGGGTGAAGCCAGAGGACATCGGTAGAGTGTTGAACGAATACTTCACATCCATCTTCACCCAAGAGAATGAGGATGAAGGTATGGAAACGGGGAGAGAGACTGCGAGGTTCTTAAGCAAATTGATATTGGGAGTGACAAGGTATTGGAGGTGTTGGCATGCTTAAAAGTGGACAAATCTCCAGGTCCAGATGATTTGTGTCCCAGACTACCGAGGGAGGCAAGGGAGGAGATCGCAGGGGCTCTGACCCAAATTTTTAATTCCTCTCTGGCCATGGGGGAGGTGCCAGATGACTGGAGAACAGATAATGTGGTTCCGATATTTAAGAAGGGTTGTAGAGATAAGCCAGGGAACTGCAGGCCAGTGAGTCTCACATCAGTGATAGGGAAACTATTGGGGAAAGTTCTGAAGGACAGTATCTATCTCCACTTGGAGAGGCAAGGTTTGATCATAAGACCATAAGACATAGGAGCAGAAATTAGGCCATTCAGCCCATTGAGTCTGCTCCACCATTCAGTCATGGCTGATAGGTTTCTCAACCACATTCTCCCACCTTCTCCCCATAATCTTTGATCCCCTTACTTATCAAGAACCTATCTATCTCGGTCTTAATTACACTCAATGACCTGGCCTCCACAGCCTTCTGTGGCAATGAATTCCATAGATTCACCACTCTCTGGCTAAAGAAGTTCCTCCTCATCTCTGTTCTAAAAGGCCTTCCCTTTATTCTGAGGCTGTGCCCTCGGGTCCTAGTCTCTCCTACTAATGGAAACATCTTCCCCATGTCCACTCTATCCAGGCCTTTCAGTATTCTGTAAGTTTCAATCAGATCCCCCTTCATCTTTCTAAACTCCATCGAGTATAGACCCAGAGTCCTCAAATGTTCCTCATATGTTAAGCCTTTCATTCCAGGGATCATTCTCGTGAACCTCCTCTGGACCCTCTCCTGGGCCAGCACATCCTTCCTGAGATACGGGGCCCAAAATTGCTCACAATATTCTAAATGTGGTCTGACCAGAGCCTTATAAAGCCTCAGCAGCACATCCCTGCTTTTATATTCTAGTCCTCTCAAAATAAATGCCAACATTGCATTTGCCTTCCTAAATACCGACTCAACCTGCAAGTTAACCTTAAGAGAATCCTAGACTAGGACTCCCGAGTCCCTTTGCACTCCAGATTTCTGAATTCTCTCCCCATTTAGAAAATAGTCTATGCCTCTATTCTTCCCACCAAAGTGCATGACCTCACACTTCCCCACATTGTATTCCATCTGCCACTTCTTTGCCCATTCTCCTAACCTGTCCAAATCCTTCTGCAGCCTCCCTGCCTCAATACTACCTGTCCTTCCACCTATCTTTGTATCATCTGCAAACTTAGCCAGGATGCCCTCAGTTCCTTCATCTAGATCATTAATGTATAAAATGAAAAGTTGTGGTCCCAACACTGACCCCTGCGGAACTCCACTAGTCACCGGTCGCCATCCTGAGAAGGACCCCCTTATCCCCACTCTCTGCCTCCTGCCAGACAGCCAATCTTCTATCCATGCTAGTACCTTGCCTCTAACACCATGGGCTCTTATCTTACTGAGCAGCCTCCTGTGTGACACCTTGTCAAAGGCCTTCTGGAAGTCCAAGTAGATAACATCCATTGGTTCTCCTTTGTCTAACCTACTTGTTACCTCCTCAAAGAATTCTAACAGATTTGTCAGGCATGACCTCCCCTTGATGAAACCATGCTGACTTTGCCCTATTTTACCATGCACTGCCAAGCATTCTGAAATCTCATCCTTAATAATGGACTCTAAAATCTTACCAACGACCGAGGTCAGGCTAATTGGCCTGTAATTTCCCGTCTTTTGCCTCACTCCATTCTTAAACAGGGGGGTTACATTAGCGATTTTCCAGTCCTCTGGGATCCTCCCTGACTCTAGTGATTCCTGAAAGATCACCACTAACGCCTCCACTATCTCTTCAGCTATCTCCTTCAGAGCTCTGGGGTGTAATCCATCTGGTCCAGGTGATTTATCCACCTTCAGACCTTTCAGTTTTCCGAGCACCTTCTCCTTGGTAATGGCCACCATACTCACCTCTGCCCCCCGACTCTCTTGAACTTTGGGGATGTCACTCGTGTCTTCCACTGTGAAGACTGAAGCAAAGTACCTATTCAGTTCCTCCGCCATTTCTTTGATCCCCACTACTACTTCTCCAGCGTCATTTTCCAGCGGCCCAATGTCTATTTTTGCCTCTCTCTTACCCTTTATATATCTAAAAAAAAACTCTTGCAATCTTCTTTTATATTACTGGCTAGTTTACCCTCAGTTAATCTTCTCCCTCCTTATTTCTTTTTTAGTTGTTCTCTGTTGGTCTTTGAAGGCTTCCCAATGCTTTCCCACTGCTCTTCGCCACATTGTATGCTTTCTCTTTAGCTTTTATGCTGTCCCTGACTTCCCTTGTCAGCCATGGTTGCCTCATCCTCCCTTTAGTATGCTTCTTCTTCCTAGGGATGAAGTTTTGCCGTGTCTCCCAAATTACTCCCAGAAAATCCTGCCATTGCTGTTCCACTGTCTTTCTTGCTAGGCTCATCTCCCAGTCAATTCTGGCCAGCTCTTCCCTCATGCCTCTGTAGTTGCCTTTATTCAACTGTAATACTGTTACATCTGATTCCAGCTTTTTCCTCTCAAATTGCAGGGTAAATTCTATCATATTATGGTCACTTCCTCCCAAGGGTTCCTTCACCTTAAGCTCCCTTATCAAATCTGCCTCATTACACATCACTAAATCTAGAATTGCCTGTTCCCTAGTGGGCTCCACCACAAGCTGCTCCAAAAAGCCATCTCGTAGACATTCCACAAATTCCTTTTCTTGGAATCCACTACCAACCTGATTTTCCCAGACTACCTGCATATTGAAATCCCCCATGATCACTGTAACCTTGCCTTTCTTACACATCTTTTCTATCTCCTGGTGTATCCTGTGCCCCACATCCTGACTACTGTTTGGAGGCCTGTACATAACTCCCATTATGGTTTTTTAACCTTTGCGGTTCCTCAACTCTACCCACACAGATTCTACATCATCTGACCCTACATTATTTCTTGCTATCAATTTAATTTCATTTCTTACTAACAAAGCAACCCCACCCCCTCTGCCAACCTGCCTATCTTTTCAATAGGATGTATATCCTTGGATGTTTAGCTCCTGATCCCCTTGCAGCCATGTCTCCGTGATGCCCACCACATCATACCTGCCAATTTCAATCTGCGCCACAAGCTCATTTACCTTATTTTGTAAACTGCGTGCATTCAGATACAACACCTTCAGTCCTGTATTTCCCATCCCCTTTCTCATTGTCGTCCCTTTATCTAATGTGCTTGAAGTTAGATTCCTAGCCCTTTCCAAACACTCTGTCCTATTTTGTGTTCTGGAGAATTTAATAGCCTCTCCTGGGCTTTGCTTTCTTTTCAGTTTTTTCATAATTTTCCATGAAGTTGAATCCACCCCCCCACACGCTAACCTGCTGCTTTGTTTCCCATTAGTCATACTTCTTGGAGTTTTACCCTTCCCTCCCACCACCCCACTTTCTAGTTTAAAGTCCTGTTGACCACCCTTTTCACTAGAACATTGGTCAGGGATAGTCAGCATGGCTTTGTCAGAGGGAGGTCATGCCTAACAAATTTGATTGAATTTTTTGAGGAGATGACCAGGTGTGTAGATGAGGGTAGTGCAGTTGATGTAGTTTATATGGATTTCAGCAAAGCCTTTGACAAGGTCCCACATGGGAGACTTATAAAGAAGGCAAATGCACATAGGGTACAGGGTAATTTGATAAGGTGGATTCAAAATTGGCGGAGGGTGATGACAGAAGGATGTTTTACTGACTGGAAGCCAGTGTCCAGTGGCGTACCACAGGGATCTGTGCTGGGTCCCCTATTATTTGTCATTTATTTAAATGACATAGATGACTATGCGGGGGTAGGATTAGTAAGTTTGCAGATGACACAAAGATTGGCCGGGTAGTTTACAGTGAGGTTGAGTGTCTTGGGCTACAGGAAGATATAGACGGGATGGTCAAATGGGCAGATAAGTGGCAGATGGAATTTAACCCTGAGAAGTGTGAGGTGATACACTTTGGAGGGAGTAATTTGACAAGGAAGTATTCAATGAACGGCAAGGCACTAGGAAGTTCTGAGGAACAGAGGGACCTTGGCGTACGTGTCCATAGATCTCTGAAGGCGAAGGTTAGTGGGGTGGTGAAAAAGGCATTTGGGACACTTGCCTTTATCAATCGAGGCATAGATTACAAAAGTAGGGAGTTCATGTTGGAGTTGTATGGAACATTGGTGAGGCCACAGCTGGAGTATTGTGCGCAGTTCTGGTTGCCACATTATAGGAAGGATGTGATTGCACTGGAGGGGGTGCAGAGGAGATTCACCAGGATGTTGCCTGGGATGAAACATTTAAGTTATGAAGAGAGGTTGGATAGACTTGGGTTGTTTTCATTGGAGTAGAGAAGACCGAGGGGCGACCTGATCGAGGTGTACAAGATTATGAGGGGCAAGGATAGGGTGGATAGGGAGCAGCTGTTCCCCTTAGTTGAAGGGTCAGTCATGAGGGGCCTTAAGCTCAAGGTGAGGGGCAGGAGGTTTAGGGGGGATGTGAGGAAAAACTTTTTTACCCAGAGGGTGGTGACGGTCTGGAATGCGCTGCCTGGGAGGGTGGTGGAGGTGGGTTGCCTCACATCCTTTAAAAAGTACCTGGATGAGCACTTGGCAGTCATAACATTCAAGGCTATGGGCTAAGTGCTGGTAAATGGGATTAGGTAGGTAGGTCAGGTGTTTCTCATGTGTTGGTGCAGACTTGATGGGCCGAAGGGCCTCTTCTGCACTGTGGTTCTGTGATTCTGTGTAAAAGTAGCAAGCCTAAGGATTGGAAGCAGGTTAGAATTCAGCAAAGGAGGATCCAGAGATTGATTAAGAGGGACAATATAGAACATGAGAGTAAACTTGAAAGGAACTTGGAAGCAGACTGTAACAGCTTCTATAAGTATGTAAAAATAAAAAGATTAGTGATGGCAAATGTCCAAAACTGGAGAACAAAGAAATGGCAGAGCAATTAAACAGCTTTAGTTCTGTCTTCATGGAGGAAAATACAAATAACTTCCCAGAAATATTAGGTAATCGAAGGTCTAGTGAGAAGGAGGAATTGAACGAAATTAGCATTACTAAAACACTAGTGCTGGAGAAATTAATGGGACTGAAAGCTGATAAATCCCCCGGGCCTGATAATCTATATCCCAGGGTATGAAAGGTGATGGCTATGGAAATAGTGGATGTGTTGGTTGTCATCATCCAAAATTCTGTAGATTCTGGAACAGTCCCAGCAGATTGGAGGGTGGCAAATGTAACCCCACTATTTAAAAAGGAGGGATCAATAAAACAGGAAATTACAGACTGGTTAGGCTGACACCTGTAGTCAGGAAAATGCTAGAGTCTATTATAAAGGATGTGATAACAGGACACTTTGAAAATATCAATGGAATTAGACAAAGTCAACATGGATTTATGAAAGGGAAATCATGTTTGTCAACCTACTGGAGTTTTTTTGAGAATGTAACTAGCAGAATAAATAAGGGAGAACCAGTGGATGTGGTGTATTTGGATTTTCAAAAAGCTTTTCATAAAGTTCCACAAAAGGGGCTAGTGTGTAAAGTTAAAGCACATGGGATTGTGGGTAATATATTGGCATGGACTGAGAATTGGTTAGCAGACAGGAGACAGGAAATAGGAATAAATGGGTCTTATTCAGAATGGCAGGTGACTAGTGGGGTGCTGCAGGGATCAGAACTTGGACCCCAGATATTCATACTGTACATCAATGCAAAACTTGAGGAATTGAGAGTGGTGAGGAGGATGTTAAGAGGCTTCAAGGTGATTTAGGTAAGTTGAGTGAGTGGGCAAATACATGGCAGATGCAGTATGATATAGATAAGTGTGAAGTTATCCACTTCGGTAGGAAAAGCAGAATGGCAGAGTATTATTTAAATGGTGATAGATTGGGAAATGTTAATGTACAAAGGGACCTGGGTGTCCTTGTATACCAGTCACTGAAAGGAAGCATGCAGCTACAGCAAGCAGTTCAGAAGGTAAATGGTATGTTAGCCTTCGTTGTGAAAGGATTTGAGTACAGGAACAAGGATGTCTTACTGCAGCTGTACAGGGTCATTGTGAGACCACACTGGAGTATGGTGCATAGTTTTGGTCTCCTTACCTAAAAGAGGATGTACTTACCATACAGGGAGTGTAGCAAAGGCTCACCAGGCTGATACCTGGGTTGGCAGGATTGTCGTATGAGGAGAGATTGGGCTGATAGGCCTCTAATCATTGGGAGTTTAGAAGAATGAGAGGGGATCTCATTGAAGTGTATAAAATTTTGACAGACTGGATGGAGGGATCATGTTTCCCCTGGCTGGAACAAGGGGTCACAGTCTCAGAATATGGAGAGACCATTAAGGACTGAGGTGAGGAGAAATTTCTTCACTCAGAGGATGAGCCTATGGAATTCTCTACCACAGAGGCTGTGGAGGCCAAGTCACTGAATATATTTAAGAAGGAAATAGATAGATTTCTGGACTCTAAAGGCATCATGGGATATGAGGAAAGTACGAGAGTATGGCATTGATCAGCCATGATCATATTGAATGGCGGAGCAGGCTAGAAGGGCTGAATGGCCTATACTCCTGCTCCTATTTTCTATGCTGGGGCTTGCAAGTCTGACCCTGGTTTCCTCAAAAAACCTCACCTTCTCTTCAAGAACACCTTGCTATTGAAGGACCCTCATCCTGGATTTCCAGTCTTAGCACCATCCACCATTAGCGCTGGCTCTGCCAAGACTGTTGAACTACTGACCCTCTGAGCAGGCAGGTGCTATCCTGAATTGGGTGGTAGCCCTGGCAAAGGCCTGTTAATAGGCCGCTGCTGGTAAAATGGCACCCAGGATTCCGCCACCTTCCTTCTCCTGCTTTCAGCCCTGCTGCAGGACCCGAATGTTCCCTGTAAAATTCAGCCCAGTAGGTCTGTTTCTCTCTCCACAGACATGGCCAGACTTCTTGATTAATTCCAGCATTTTCAGTTTTTATTAAAAACAATCTCTGTTCTCCCACACTTACCTGCTACTGTTAGAGTCACAGCCCTGCTTGGCTGGGACACTAATTGTCTTTTTCCGATGAACGTCCGGTACCGACATTGGTGCCTCCCTCCTTCCTGTCGACTGGCAATAGTGAACGTACCAGTGTTAGCCTTTGTGAGGATTTGATGTGAGGACAGTAGTTTGTTATCTCTGTAAAAGTAGATTGGATGATGATATTCTCTGTTCACAGTGCAGGTAATAGTAACGGTCTCTCCCACTTGATACACCCCAGTTTGTTGATCAAGTGATATCCCTGGCATTGTTGGTGGATCTGTGGTAAAATGTATGAAGAAATCAATTAGAAAAAGCAGTGTTGATTTCCATGTGCAGTACAATGCTGATTGTGCTGTGTGGAGGGGAATTTGAACACATCAGTTTTCTTGAGATCAATCAGTTGGGAACCTGTAAGTGAATAAGCCAGGGGTTCTATTAGCAACATCCCATCCCAGCCGTGAGCACAGGAGACAGGAGACACCATCCGGCTGTTAGTGTCTCTGTGTGCCAGCACTCCACTCTTATTGTGTAGATATTTCAGGAATAACATTAATGTATGCTGGTTTTGAATCGGATCTTATTTAACATTCCCACATTTCTGGATAAAAGAGTCTAGTGGATATAACACATGCTGCCGATTCGCTCTCACCAGCTTTACACCATCCCAAGTAGCAATTTCAGTGTCCGGCATGACCTGGAATCAAATATTATCCGATAATCTTAGTGATAGAAAATAGAGAAAACTTACCCACAACCGTTACCTTAACGGTATCACTTCGCCCAGAGATGATCTCCTGATCTGACACTTCATGTTTATAAACACAGGAATAATCTTCTGACCCGGTCCCCAGTAAATTCGTGATGTTAAAGGTAACTCCGGATTGCGATGACTTCGCTGTGTCCGTTTCGATTGGTGCATTTTGGTCTCTTCTGTACAAATAGAAACGGCTGCCTAAATATGAAGAGGGCGCTTCACAGGTCACCGTGACTGATTCACCTTTCACAAATTCTTGGTCCCGGCGGCTAGTAGATATCGTCGGTTTGGAAGGAAAAGCTGTAATTACAGAGAGAAAACACGACATTAAATGTACAACTCATTGTATCATATGCCAACAGACGGCAACTGTGGTTTTTGGGTCTGGTGTTTGCTCTACGCTTCTGCATATAGGTTAATGCAGAGTAGAAGTTGACAAGGGTGTAAAATAATTGGCAGACGCGACCCCGTAGATCTGCCAAATACATGCCACTGTGACCATCTTCCTGAGCAAGTTTTACCACACTAACCGCGTGGATCTAACGATTTCGCCAGGAAGGTTCGATGTGCTTAGCAAAGTGCCCAGATACATGGTCGCAACATGCAACATTTCCATTATTGCGCTCATTATTCGCTAGGATAAGTTTGAATGTCGTCGTTTCACGATGACCAAGATGGGACCATAAACTCTGTTCAAACTTCAGTGTCATCGGGAGCGAGTGCTGCAGCATGGGGGGTGCGAGACCATTTTATCAGCTCACACTCTGGGTGGTGATGGAGAAGGATCCCTTATCTTTCCCCAATATGCTCCCTTCAACCAAGCCAAGAATGGTAGATGAACTGGTTGGTTTTCCACTAATGTGTTTCGCAACATCAGTCAGTAAAATTCTAAACTGAGCAATCGGCTGAGGAATTCTTTAGTGGATCCCGATCATGTAAACACAATGTTAAGATCTGAATTCTTTTCGAGAACACTGCAGATCCAATATTGGAAATCCCAAAGTACCTGAAACAACTTCTTAACGGGGTTCCAAACAAAGATACATTTTGAATGTTTAGACGGTGGATAAAATGCTGGTTTGGCCAATAGATGCCGACCACAATCCAGCCCTCATTGTTACAGAAATCCAATCAGAAAGTGCTGGAAAAACTCAGCAGGTCTGGCAGCATCTGTGGAGAGAGAAACAGAGTGAACGTTTCGAGTCTGTCTAACTCTTCCGGACTTCAGTTTTTCGAGCACTTTCTGTTTTTATTTCAGATATCCAGGATCTGCAGTATTTTACTTTTATCCCATGGTTACAGGGACCTCCAAAGAGTTGAGAAATATTAACAAAATATATCAGTTACATTTCATCTGTGCATTGAACAGACATATTGATAAACTCTATCCCTGTACCTACCTGCTGTCGTTATCTGCACAGCCTCGCTGAGCTGGGACCATAACCACCTACTTTTGACAGATGCTCCATATCGACATTGGTACCTCTCTCCCTGGTTTGTACCGGTGACCACGAATGTTCCAATATTGTGTGTTGTGTTTATTTCACTAGACGACAACATGCGGCTGTCTCTATAGAAATAGAAAGCTTCACCGGAGTATCCACTCGACATGGTGCAGTTCATTGTGGCTGTCGCTCCTTTCAAATATACTGCACTGGGTTCATCAAGACATAAGGTCGGCTTTCTTAGTGGATCTGTGGCCAAATAAACGACACATACATTCACTAATAGATCTTTAACTTTGAAGGCTAGGAACTTAACGTCGATTCCAATGTTTGAGGAAAAGTTCTTGTATCAACGACGGAAGTTCCATGATAAGACCTCGTGCGAAAATCATGCAAACATGAGAAACATAAAAATACATTTCTGCTGATATTTCCTAAATTTGATTTAATCCACAAATTAAACGGCGGGGAGCGAGTAAAAAGAAATGAATAAACCTGCGATTCCCATTTCTGCTAATGTAGTGTTGGCTTTCATTGCAGACTCGAATGGACACCTCCTTTAAACCCTGAACAATCGCGACACAAACTATCAGTATTGTTTGCAGAAGCGAAAATATTGCTTAACCAAATCTTGCTTCAAATTATTGAATTTGTTGACGAGGTAACAAAGAGTAGACAATGATGCTGTAATAGATGTGACTTATCTAGATTTTAAAAAGGTATAATAAGGTGCTTTAAGATAAGTTAACAGACTAACAAATAAAACCACAGAAAGTGGAATCGGGGATAAGCGGCAGAATGGATTTGTTGTAGGGAGGCTTCAAGACAGAAAGCAGAGTGTGTGAATCGTTATTCAGAATGGCAAAGATGTACAATGATGCTTGGGTCTATATCAGGAAAGAATTGGCACCCTGGGTCTCTGTTGTCATGAAAAAGGAGGCTGAAGAATGACCTTAAAAAGCCTTTAAAATTCTGCAAGATTTCAATGCAGTGGATACAGAGAGTGGGGAACATTATAACTAATGGCCACCACCATAACATCATCACCAGGAAATCCAGTGGCAAACTTATAAGAAACTTCTTTACCCAAAGTTTGGTAAGAATGTGGAACTCACCACTACAGGCCTGGTTGCTGCAAATAGGATAGAAATGTATAAAGGGAAGTCACACAAACATAGGAAGGAGAAGGGAATAGAGTGTTATGACAATGGATTTGGATGAGGAAAGATGGAAGGAAGCTCAAATGGAGCATAAATATCAGCATGGACTGGTTGGGCAGAGTGATTAGTTTATTTGCCATATATCCTATATGCCTGTGTAATCCTTGGTAAATCATGGAGATGACTGTTAATGGGGTCATAAATGTGGAATAATTTCAGGGGCACAATGCCCTGTAAAATTCCGCTTGTGATGAACAGGTACTGAATGGTTTTGTGGGAAACCAAAAAGACAAAAACCATCTCATGAGCAGTTAAAAATCTAAAGGCATAATGGTGGGAGAAACTTAGAACATTCATTATCACTAGAGAAAAAATAATTGGCATACTAATGGGATTAAAGGCTGACAAGTTCCCTGGACTGGACGGTCTGCATTCTAGGGTCTTAAAAGAAGTGGCTGAAGAGATAATGGTGCATTAGTCCTTAGTAAAATTCCATAGATTCTGGAAAGATCCCAGCAGATTAGAAAACTGCAAATGTTCCACCTTTATTCAAGAAAAGAGGAAGCCAGCAAACAGGAAACTACAGGCCAGTCAGCCTAACATTTGTCATTGGGAAAATACTAGAATCCATTATTAAGGAGATACTAGAAGAGCATTTAGAAAATTATAATACAATCAGGCAGAGTCAACATGGTTTTGTGAAAGGGAAATTATGTTTGACAAATTTATTAGAACTCTTTGAGAATATAACAGGCAGGGTGGATAAAAAGGAACCAGTAGATGTAATGTATTTGGGTTTCTAAATAGCTTTCAATAAGGTGCCACATAAAAGGTTACCATACAAGATAATAGCATTTGGTGTAGGTCGTGATATAACAACATGGAAAGAGGACTGGCTAACTAGCAAGAAACAGCCAGAATAAAGGGTCATTTTCAGGTTGGCAAGCTAACTAGTGGCGCGCTGTAAGGATCAGTGCTGGGACCTCAACTAACTACTTACAATCTATATTAATGACTTGGATGAAGGAGCCAAGCATATTGTGGACAAACTTGCTGATGATACAAAGGTAGGTAAGAAAGCATGTTGTGAGGAGGATACAAAGAGTCTGCAAAGGGATGTACATAGGTTATGTGAAAGGGCAAAAAATGGCAGATGGAGTGTATGGGAAACTGTGGAGTTATTTAAAGCAGAGCATGATTTAAATGGAGATTGCAGAGTACTGCAGTAGAGAGGGATCTGGGCGTCTTTGTACATGAATCACAAAAAGCATGCAGGTACAGCAAATAATAAGGAAGACAAATATAATGTTGGCCTTTATTACAAGTGGTTTGGAGTATAAAGTCAGGGAAGTCTTGCTACAACTGTACAGGCATTGGTGAGTCACACCGAGAGAGGGTGCTGTGTGTAGTTTTGGATACTTTACTTAAGGAAGGACGGAGTTGCACTGGAAGCAGTTCAGAGAAGGTTCATCCACTGATTCCTGGCATGAAAGGGTTTGTGTTATGAGGAAAGGTTGAGCAGGTTGGGCCTATACTCATTGGAGTTTAGAAGAATAAGAGGTGATCTTATTGAAACATAAGGTTCTGAGGGGACTTATTAGAGTAGAAGCTGAGAGGATGATTCCCCAGCTGGGAGAAACTAGCACAAGGGAGCACAGTTTTAAAATAAGATGGAGATGAGGAAGAATTTCTTCTTTCAGAGGATCACGAGTCTTTGGAATTCCCTATCTCAGTCAGCTGTACAGGCTGGGTCATTGAGTATATTCAAGGATGCCTTAGGTAGACTTTTGATGGACAAGGCAGTCAAGGGTTATGGGGGACAGGCAGGAAAGTGGAGTTCAGGCCACACTCAGGTTAGCCACAACCTTTATTGACGAGCAGAGCAGGTTCAAAGGCCAACTGGCCGACACTTGCTCCTGTTTCTTATGGCCAGGATTTTATGTCCCCTCTAGCCTGGCAGGATATGGCAGGATATTACAGTTCCATTGAAACAAATGGGGATGTAAATGCCTTGCCGCATCTGCCAGTGGGGGTGGGGGGTCAGTAAAACCCTGGCCTGTGTTAGCTTGGAATGATTTTGCACAGCACCCAGAGATACGATGGCCCAAGCAAGGAGACGCCACCAACACTCGTGTCACCAGATCTTTTCTTTTCTTCCCTTAAAATATCAGAATACTCACAGACGTGAAGCGAGGTGCTGTGCCCACTTTATTTACCCTCATCGCCAGTTGTAATAAACTTGGAGCATACAGAATGGGTTTCTCATTTTATATACCAAGGTCAGGTCATTCAAATGTAGGGTTATGGAATGCTTGAGGACCAATGGTGCTGCACACTGGAACTGCATAATTAGTCCCAATGAGTTCCTTCCTAAACTTGCCATCAGGAGAATGTGCTAGGCAGAATATTGCTGCATTGTCACAGAAACACTCCTTGGATAACTCAAGATAGGATTCAATGGACAGAATATCAAACTAACTGCAAATTTGAAGACAAACCGTAAGGGAGAAATAGAAATTCTCTTAGCTGGTAATACATAACCAGCCAGTATCACATAAGTCGCTTCGGAGCCAGTATTCAGTTATTCTGCAGTTCGTTGGTGAAATCATTTAAATTAATTTGCAATTTCATGGAACTCCTACCCAAGATGAAATGGCATCAGCTTTAATGATTGTGAAAATTTTGAAAATTGAGGACCCACATGATTAGTTGTTAGTGGTCTCTCAGTGTTTCTGAGGGCACAGGTTGTCCATTAATTCACTTCAGCACAGCAACATAGCCTGCTGCTCCCACTTGGGCCTTGAGGTCCCGTCTTATCTGAAAGGCTGCGCCTTCAACAGAGTAGCTCTCCCGCAATACTTTACTGAGAGTAATAGGCTAGATGTCAAAGATTCCATGCCTCCACTTTGAAGAAGATCGAGGAGGTTAGGCCGATCAGTATGTATTTCCGTGTCCTGCATCACATTGTTTTGTGTACGCTCTGGCTATAATAAATTGGCTGCCATGCTTCCCACATTGCAACTGTAACTAAGTTTTGAAAGTGCTTCATTGATTGCTGAACACTTTGTATGATCTAGATGTCCTTAAAGGCACTACATATTGATATAAGTTTATATTGTTTTCATTTACCTGTTACAGTTATTTGAACAGGGTGGCTGTGATGTGTTTTTGAATCCCGACAAGTATACAATCCTCTGTCCCAGTCAGAAATGTAATTGATTCGGAGTCTGGCCCATTGCTGTTTTTGGTCTGAATGAGTCAGTAATTTGCCATTTCTGTAGAAAGTGAATGGGCCGCTGCTATTGTTGGCCACACTGGTACATATTATAGTGGCTGGTTCTCCTTTAATGTACACACCCGAACGCTGGTCCAGAGTAATTCTTGGAATCAGTGGTAGATCTGAAATAAAAATGGCTCAGAGTGTTCTTTTATAGAACCATAGAAAACTATAGCACAGAAAACAGGCTATTCGGCCCTTCTTGTCTGTGCCAAAATATTATTCTGCTAATCCCATTGACCTGCACCCAGTCCATAACCCTCCAGACCTCTCCCAACCATGTATCTATCTAATTTATTCTTAAAACTCAAGAGTGAGCCCGCATTTACCACATCAGATGGTAGCTCGTTCCACACTCTCACCACTCTCTGAGTGAAGAAGTTCCCTATTATTATTTCATATTTATTATATATAATAATATTATATAAAATATATTTGACAAAATTGTTATTATGAAGGTCAGGTATTATTTCACTTCAATCAGTGTACACTGGCAGTAAGTATCTGATCCTTCCTTCCAGTTCAACTGATTCCATTGGCGCACAGGATGATCCTGGATTGGGAAGGACGATGTTCCCAGATTGGGAATTTAGGACAACAGGAACAGGACTAAGACATTTAGTGTTTCAACCCTGTTCTGGCATTTAATTAGATAATGGCTGATCCAAACTTCAACCATGTTTATCCACCTTTAATCTGTATTCTTTGATGACTAAACCCAGCAAACATTTAACCATCTCACTCTTGGAAAGTGCAATTTCACCAGCATCCCCTTTCCTGGAGAGCGAGCTTCAGATTTCTACTACTCCCTATGTGAAGTAGTTCATCCTGATTTTTCATCCTGTATAACTTTGCTCTAATTATAACAGTTAAAAAAACTATTCATCACTGCAGGGAATATAAGTCATGCAACTTGTCCAAATCATGCAATCACCCTCACAAGCCTCAATATCATTCCAGGGACCCTATGCAGCACATTGTCCAAGAAAATAGCTGAGACTCTGAACCCCAAACTGAATGCAGATCTCTAAGTGGGCTGTGTACAACTGCAGCAAAACGTCAGCCCATCCATTTCAGGCCCTTTGAGGCCAATGTCAATGACCTGTTGGAGCGTTTGATTGCTTTTCCTTCCACGAGCTTTTAATGCCAAATCGAATCCGATTCCCCACAATTCCTAGTTTTGCAGCAGTTAGAAAACATTGCAATTTCTCCATAAACTCCTCTCACTTCCTCCAAATAAAGGGTGTGGCTATGGATACCCACATGGGCCCCAGCTATGCCTGTCTCTTTATGGAGTATGTGGAACATTCCTTGTTCCAGTCCTACTCCGGCCCCCTCCCACAAATCTTTCTCCGGTACATCGATGACTGTTTCGGTGCTGCTTCATGCTCTCGCCTGGACCTGGAAAAATTTCTCATTTTTGCTTCCAACTTCCACCCCCTCTCACCTTCTCATGGTCCATCTCCAACAATTCACTTCCCTTCCTTGATCTATGTGTCTCCATTTCTGGTGATAGACTGTCCACCAATATTCACCACAAGCCCATGGACTCCCACATCTACCTTGACTACAGCTCCTCACACCCCGCTTCCTGTAAGGACTCCATCCCATTCTCTCAGTTCCTTCGCCTCCGTTGCATCTGTTCTGATGATGCCACTTTCCAAAACAGTTCCTCTGACATGTCTTCCTTCTTCCTTAACCGAGGTTTTCCACCCACAGTGGTTGACAGGGCTCTCAACCTTGTCTGACTCATCTCCCACGCATCTGCCCTCACACCTTCCTCTCCCTCCCAGAAACATGATAGGGTCCCCCTTGTCCTCACTTATCACCCCACCAGCCTCCGCATTCAAAGGATCATCCTCCACCATTTCCACCAACTCCAGCAGGAAGCCACCACCAAACACATCTTCCCTTCACCACCACCCCCCCCCCCACCCGCCACCGCCCCGGTGGCATTCCGTAGGGATCATTCCCTCCGGGACACCCTGGTCCACTCCTCTATCACACACAACACCTCATCCCCTCCCACGGCACCTTCCCATGCAACTGCATAAGGTGCGACACCTGCCCCATTACTTCCCCCCTCCTTCCTGTCCAAGGGCCCAAACACTCCTTTCAAGTGAAGCAGCATTTCACTTGCACTTCTCTCAATTTAGTCTACTGCATTCGCTGCTCCCAATGCGGTTTCCTCTACATTGGAGAGACCAAACGTAGACTGGGTGACCGCTTTGCAGAACACCTTCGGACTGTCCGCAAGAATGACCCAAACCTCCCTGTCGCTTGCAATTTTAACACTCCACCCTGCTCTCTTGCCCACATGTCTGTCCTTGGCCTGCTGCATTGTTCCAGTGAAGCTCAACGCAAACTGGAGGAACAACACCTCATCTTCTGACTAGGCACTTTACAGTCTTCCTGACTGAATATTGAGTTCAACTATTTTAGATCATGTACTCTCCTCTATCTTCACCCCTTTTTAAGTCCCTTTTCTAAAAAAATATTTTTATTTTTTATTCACTTATTTTTATTTTTATTCATTTATTCATTGTTTTATCCTTTTTTTGTCCAGATTTAAAAACCTTTATTTCTATCCCTTTCCCCCAACCACCATGTGCCCCTCCCCACAGGGCCATCTGTCACTTGTTGTGATGTTTAGCTTTCACAGAGTGCTGATCCTTGTTCTGCTATGAACATATTCTGCTTTCTTACCTGTATGTAACTATCAGCACCTTCTTTAGGCTTCACCACTACCACTAACACTCCTTATGTCTTGTGTCCACGACATCTTTGTCAATCTCTCCTTAGCCCCTACCTGTTGCTGACCTTCTCACCTGCTTTACCTGCTCCACCCCCTCCTTAAACAGTATAAATCCCATCACATTTCTACTTCTCTTTAGCTCTGAGGAAGAGTCATATGGACTCAAAACGCCTCTCCACAGATACTGTCAGGCCTGCTGAGTTTCTCCAGCATTTTCTGTTTTTATTTGCAATTCATCTCTTTTGGATTTGAAGTGTATGTCACCAGGCTTTTCCACAGATTTTCCAACTCCCTTTAACTCACTATGTATCTTTGCAAATTCCTGCTCCAATCTGAATGATATATAACATTTTTAAAGAGTAGTTGTGAATCACAGGCCATTTGAATATGTATCTAGTTGAAGAGAAAGTAGAATATAAACATCCTGGAAATGGAGTAAACTGTAGGGAATAGGGTTAATTTTCTTGTGTACTCACTTGACCTAATTAGCTGACCAGTTTGTCTCTAATGTTATCAGTATGACATCAGCTTATTCTAACATAAACCCCGACAGCAACTAGAAAAGCATCTATGCTGTGTTTGCATTTCATCTTTTTGTATTCAGGGGAACACAACCCTGGTGTCAGTCGAAACAATCTATTCCCAGAATTTGCCACTTTTGGCCCCAGTATTAACCTGGCACTGCGTCACCTCCACGGTCAATGTATCCTTTCTGAGCTGTGCTGCCGAGGTCCGAACACAGGTTTCCCATCCTCATGAAACAAATGCCAACATTCCATTTAACTTTTAAATTACTTTTGTAGCTTTTAACGATTTTTGCACGTTCACTCCCAACTCACTGCTGATCCACAGTTATTAGCTTATCACATGTGGAAAATATTCAGATGTAACAGGTTTAGTGTGCAGAATCTCATTCCATCTTAACCACAATGAACTCAATCTGCAACTACTTTGCCCAGTCACTGAATCTATCAGTATCGGTTTGCAACATTCTGCTTCACTATTTGTTGTGTCATCGAACTTAGTGTCGCCAGCAAGATTAGCAATAGGGTTTTTTATCGCTTTCTCCAAGTTATTTATAAAAACAGTGATAAGTAAAGCCCCACTACCCTATGGGATACCAGTAGCCACAATCTGCCAGTTTGAGGACACAGCCATACACTGTCTCCTGCCTCCTAATTAATCCTCGACCTCAGCCAATTGTCTCCAATTCATCTCATTCCAACTTTTGGTGCCTGTCACTCTCGCCCTAAGATCATGTTATTATAACTTACCCATGGCTGAGAAGTTTAGGCTGATAAGCCTCTAAGTTCCGAGTGTATCTCTCCTACCCTTCTTAAATATTGGAGTGACATTAAAAGCATTTTCAACCCAAGGAAGCAAATACTAATTCAACATAAGTGTGATTACAGCATTCTTTGGCAGCATGCATACTTAGAATTGATGATTCATTGTAACCTGCACACCACCCCCACACCAGAATGATACAATTATTCAGTTTCATTGGTAGTGATATTATCGGCGAAAATCTTGTCCTATTGGGAGATTCATACTTGTCTGAACATCATCATCACATTGGTTGTTGTATTGTTATCTGTTTCTGTTTATTTAGATTTTACTTCAATATTGCAAAACCTCTGCCACATCTCCCTTACGTGTTACCATCACTCATACAGAGTCATTGTGGTTGGGGCATATCAATTCTTCCTTGACCTCATTTATTGGTGATGGAAACCTCTTTAGTAATTTTGATTGGTTGTTTTAATATTTGGCACCATGTTAGCAGTGGGAACCTTCAGTTCTCACTTATATTTGCAAAAAGAGAAACACAGTTATTTGCCACCTGAGTATTTTTTGTTTCTACTGCAGATGATATTGACAGTCACTCTGGGAGGTAATTAAAAAATCAAATTCATATTAAAGAAAGAAATGTTAAGAAGGATCATCTTAAGCTTGTTGACAGTGATAGAATTTAAATAGGTTGTGATTCCATACACAGCTAAGATGTGCTGCAAAAGTCAGGCATGCCAGCAGAGTAAGAGAAGATAAAAGATAGGATTTGATGATTAGGGATATACTGATGTGAGGAGGATGCAGAGATGCTTCAGTGTGATTTGGACAAACTGAGTGAGTGGATAAATGCATGGCAGATGCAGTATAATGTGGATAAATGTGAGGTTATCCATTTTGGTAGCAAAAACAGGAAGGCAGATTATTATCTGAATGGCTATAAATTGAGAGAGGGGAATGTACAATGTGACCTGGGTGTCCTCGTACACCAGTCACTGAAGGTAAGCATGTAGGTGCAGCAGGCGGTAAAGAAGGCAAATGGTATTTTGGCCTTCATAGCCAGAGGATTCGAGTACAGGAACAGGGATGTCTTGCTGCAATTGTACTTGGTGAGACCACACCTGGAGTACTATGTGCAGTTTTGGTCTTCTTATCTGAGGAAGGATGTACTTACTATAGAGGGAATGCAGCGAAGGTTTACCAGACTGATTCCTGGGATGGCAGGACTGACATATGAGGAGAGATTGAGTCGATTAGGATTATATTCGCTGGAGTTCAGAAGAATGAGGGAGGATCTCATAGAAACCTATAAAATTCTAACAGGACTAGACAGGGTAAATGCAGGAAGGATGTTCCCGATGGTGGGGGAGTCCAGAACCAGGGGTCACAGTCTGAGGATATGGGGTAGACCATTTAGGACTGAGATGAGGAGAAATTTCTTCACCCAGAGAGAGTTGATCCTGTGGAATTTGCTACCACAGAAAGTAGTTGAGACCAAAACATTGTATGTTTTCAAAAAGGAGTTAGATATAGCTCTTGGGGCAAAAGGGATCAAAGGATATGGGGAGAAAGTGGGAGCAGGATATTGAGTTGGATGATCAGCCATGATCATAATGAATGGTGGAGCAGGCTCAAAGGGCCAAATGGCCTACTTCTGCTCCTAGTTTCTATGTTTCTATGATGGTTTTGGTGGGCTGATGGTAGAATGTTGTTATGACCAGGTGAGAAGTGATGAACTGGCTCCCCTCTATTCAACCTTCTTTGTTGGTCATATAGGTTTAAGCATTTTTTTCACAAGGAGATGCTTTTTCCAAATCAGAATGCAATGAACTACTTAGGTTGTGAGCAATGAGGAGCTAATCAAGCAAGATTGTCTTGAATTAAAGAAAGAGCAAATTTATTAAGCACTAACCCGAGAAAAATAACAAAAAGATGTCAAGCATTCAGCCCTCATGCAGTCATTTGGGCCCCCCCCCCCCACCCCCCCCTCCCACCCCCCACCCCACCGCCCCCCCCCCCACACACACACACACACATAGCTATCAGAAATAAAGGGAGTTCAAGCCCAATAAAAACATAAAAGAATATATGGTTAAGTGTCCTTTGCCCTTGAGGCATTGATTTTAAAATGCTGTGGCCGATTTGGGTTAGTTGGTTTCTTGGATGTGGTCAGATGTAGAACATGTTCCATTTATCACAAAATCTTGGTTTCCAGTAGGTTTGTGACCTGGCAGCACACATTCCAAAAGAGAGAGAGGGAGAGAGAGCAGCCTCAGCCTGATTCATCCACTGAAGACTTTATTACCATCACCTTTGTCACTTGCAATCTCTCACAAGTGTCTGGCAACCTTTCCTTGAAATACTTTACCTATTGTATAGTTCCAAGAGGCTTTGGGTGGATCTGCCTGTGGCAGCCATTGTTTCAATGTCCAGTACTTCGCAATTTTAGACAGGTACAAGTTTCAATGGAAAAACAGAATTACCTGGAAAAACTCAGCAGGTCTGGCAGCATCGGCGGAGAAGAAAAGAGTTGACGTTTCGAGTCCTCATGACCCTTCGACAGAACTTGAGTTCGAGTCCAGGAAAGAGCTGAAATATAAGCTGGTTTAAGGTGTGTGTGTGGGGGGCGGAGAGATAGAGAGACAGAGAGGTGGAGGGGGTTGGTGTGGTTGTAGCGACAAACAAGCAGTGATAGAAGCAGAATATCAAAAGATGTCAACAACAATAGTACAATAGAACACATAGGTGTTAAAGATAAAGTTGGTGATATTATCTAAACGAATGTGCTAATTAAGAATGGATGGTAGGGCACTCAAGGTATAGCTCTAGTGGGTTTTTTTTTTTATTTTATATAATGGAAATAGGTGGGAAAAGGAAAATCTTTATAATTTATTGGGAGAAAAAAAAAAAAAGAGAAGGGGGAAACAGAAAGGGGGGGGGGATGGGGGAGGGGACTCACGACCTAAAGTTGTTGAATTCAATATTCAGTCCGGAAGGCTGTAAAGTCCCTAGTCGGAAGATGAGGTGTTGTTCCTCCAGTTTGCGTTGGGCTTCACTGGAACAATGCAGCAAGCCAAGGACAGACATGTGGGCAAGAGAGCAGGGTGGAGTGTTAAAATGGCAAGCGACAGGGAGGTTTGGGTCATTCTTGCGGACAGACCGCAGGTGTTCTGCAAAGCGGTCGCCCAGTTTACGTTTGGTCTCTCCAATGTAGAGGAGACCACATTGGGAGCAACGAATGCAGTAGACTAAGTTGGGGGAAATGCAAGTGAAATGCCCCCTTCCACAACTCTTTCTCCGGTACATCGATGATTATTTCGGTGCTGCTTCATGCTCTCGTCAGGACTTGGAAAAATTTATTAATTTTGCTTCCAATCTCCACCCCTCCATCATTTTCACGTGGTCCATCTCTGACACTTCCCTTCCCTTCCTTGACCTCTCTGTCTCAATCTCTGGTGATAGACTGTCCACCAATATCCATTACAAACCCACCGACACCCACAGCTATCTCGACTACAGCTCCTCACACCCCACTTCCTGTAAGGACTCCATCCCATTCTCTCAGTTCCTTCGCCTCCGTCGCATCTGTTCCGATGATGCTACATTCAAAAACAGTTCCTCTGACATGTCCTCCTTCTTCCTTAACCGAGGTTTTCCACCCACGGTCGTTGACAGGGCCCTCAACCGTGTCCGGCCCATCTCCCGCGCATCCGCCCTCACTCCTTCTCCTCCCTCCCAGAAACATGATAGGGTCCCCCTTGTCCTCACTTATCACCCCACCAGCCTCCGCATTCAAAGGATCATCCTCCGCCATTTCCGCCAACTCCAGCATGATGCCACTACCAAACACATCTTCCCTTCACCCCCCTTATCGGCATTCCGTAGGGATCGCTCCCTCCGGGACACCCTGGTCCACTCCTCCATCACCCCCTACTCCTCAACCCCCTCCTATGGCACAACCCCTTGCCCACGCAAAAGATGCAACACCTGCCCCTTCACTTCCTCTCTCCTCACCGTCCAAGGACCCAAACACTCCTTTCAAGTGAAGCAGCATTTCACTTGCATTTCCCCCAACTTAGTCTACTGCATTCGTTGCTCCCAATGTGGTCTCCTCTACATTGGAGAGACCAAACGTAAACTGGGCGACCGCTTTGCAGAACACCTGCGGTCTGTCCGCAAGAATGACCCAAACCTCCCTGTCGCTTGCCATTTTAACACTCCACCCTGCTCTCTTGCCCACATGTCTGTCCTTGGCTTGCTGCATTGTTCCAGTGAAGCCCAACGCAAACTGGAGGAACAACACCTCATCTTCCGACTAGGGACTTTACAGCCTTCCGGACTGAATATTGAATTCAACAACTTTAGGTCGTGAGTCCCCTCCCCCATCCCCACCCCCTTTCTGTTTCCCCCTTCTCTTTTTTTTTTCTCCCAATAAATTATAAAGATTTTCCTTTTCCCACCTATTTCCATTATATAAAATAAAAAAAAAACCCACTAGAGCTATACCTTGAGTGCCCTACCATCCATTCTTAATTAGCACATTCGTTTAGATAATATCACCAACTTTATCTTTAACACCTATGTGTTCTATTGTACTATTGTTGTTGACATCTTTTGATATTCTGCTTCTATCACTGCTTGTTTGTCGCTACAACCACACCAACCCCCTCCACCTCTCTGTCTCTCTATCTCTCCGCCCCCCACACACACACCTTAAACCAGCTTATATTTCAGCTCTTTCCTGGACTCGAACTCAAGTTCTGTCGAAGGGTCATGAGGACTCGAAACGTCAACTCTTTTCTTCTCCGCCGATGCTGCCAGACCTGCTGAGTTTTTCCAGGTAATTCTGTTTTTGTTTTGGATTTCCAGCATCCGCAGTTTTTTTGTTTTTATCTCTGTGTTTAATTGACTGCCACTGCTCTTCAAGAAATGCCTACCTCCTTGAAGAAGTTCTGTTCCTCTCTGCGACAAGATTTCCGGATTTCTCTGTTGCCTTGTTCACCTTCATTGCTTTCCATTTCTCTCCTAGTGTTTGACAAGGTGTTTACTAAAACCCGCTTTCACAGCCATATCTCCTTTCTCAGTGACTGTCTCCGTCTCCGACTTACCCCACATGGATTTCAACTGAAATTCCACCCCTCATGTTTCGAACCCACCCAGGATTACAGGTATCTCCGGGACATAAAACGTTTCTCGGACTGCTGTTCCCGTCACATTCTGAAATCCACTCTCAGTGCCATGCGCCGCCATATGAACACACTCGACCTCTCCCTCCAGCAGCACCGCCGTACCCTTTTTCAAAGCTGCGCGTGCCCCCAGTTTCATTTTATCCTTCGGCTCATCCGACGCCTCAACAAGAAACTTTTTCTCTTTCTCTCAAGTGCTAAGGAACGCAAGCTCCAACAACTCATCGACACCAACACCCATCTAGGACCCTCCACCCCTGCCTGTCCCTCCGTCCCCACCCCATCTTCCAATCCCAACCCCAGCCGTGTATTCACTATACCCCCTGACCTTCCCCTCTCCGATGCTGAACGTTCAGTGCTCAGCAAAGGACTTAGTTTCATACCCTTACGCCCTCACCTCAATGAATTTCGGGCTCGGCATGATACTGAACTCTTCTTCCGCCTTCTTCGTCTCCGGGCTCACTTCTTTGGGCAGGAGTCCTCTCCCAGTTCAACGGATCCTTTTACCCATCTCCAATATTCTCCCTCCACCTGGACCCCTCCCTCTGGATTCTTACCTTCTCTCGATCTTTTCATTGAGAACTGTCGGCGCGACATTAGTCGTCTCAATTTCTCTGCTCCTCTCACCCATTCTAACCTGTCTCTCTCTGAACTTACTGCACTCCATTCTCTCAGGTCCAACCCTGACATTGTCATCAAACCCGCTGACAAGGGTGGTGCTGTTGTTGTCTGGCGCACTGACCTCTACCACGCGGAGGCTGAGCGTCAACTCGCAGACACTTCCTCCTACCTCTCCCTGGACCATGACCCCACCACTGAACATCAAGCCATTGTTTCCAGGACTGTCACTGACCTCATCTCCTCTGGGGATCTCCCTCCCACAGCTTCCAACCTGATAGTTGCCCAACCTCGGACGGCCCGCTTCTATCTCCTACCCAAAATCCACAAACAGAACTGCCCCGGTAGACCGATCGTCTCAGCTTGCTCCTGCCCCACAGAACTCATTTCTCGTTATCTTGACTCCCTTCTCTCTCCCCTTGTCCAGTCCCTTCCCACCTACATCCGTGATTCCTCTGACACCTTACGTCACATCAACAATTTCCAGTTCCCTGGCCCCTACCGCTTCCTCTTCACCATGGACGTCCAATCCCTCTACACCTCCATCCCCCACCAGGATGGTCTGAGGGCCCTTAGCTTCTTCCTCGAACAGAGGCCCGAACAATCCCCATCCACCACTACTCTCCTCCGTCTGGCTGAACTTGTTCTCACGCTGAACAATTTCTCCTTCAACTCCTCTCACTTCCTCCAAATAAAAGGTGTGGCTATGGGTACCCGCATGGGCCCCAGCTATGCCTGTCTCTTTATGGGGTATGTGGAACATTCCTTGTTGCAGTCCTACTCCGGCCCCCTTCCACAACTCTTTCTCCGGTACATCGATGATTATTTCGGTGCTGCTTCATGCTCTCGTCAGGACTTGGAAAAATTTATTAATTTTGCTTCCAATCTCCACCCCTCCATCATTTTCACGTGGTCCATCTCTGACACTTCCCTTCCCTTCCTTGACCTCTCTGTCTCAATCTCTGGTGATAGACTGTCCACCAATATCCATTACAAACCCACCGACACCCACAGCTATCTCGACTACAGCTCCTCACACCCCACTTCCTGTAAGGACTCCATCCCATTCTCTCAGTTCCTTCGCCTCCGTCGCATCTGTTCCGATGATGCTACATTCAAAAACAGTTCCTCTGACATGTCCTCCTTCTTCCTTAACCGAGGTTTTCCACCCACGGTCGTTGACAGGGCCCTCAACCGTGTCCGGCCCATCTCCCGCGCATCCGCCCTCACTCCTTCTCCTCCCTCCCAGAAACATGATAGGGTCCCCCTTGTCCTCACTTATCACCCCACCAGCCTCCGCATTCAAAGGATCATCCTCCGCCATTTCCGCCAACTCCAGCATGATGCCACTACCAAACACATCTTCCCTTCACCCCCCTTATCGGCATTCCGTAGGGATCGCTCCCTCCGGGACACCCTGGTCCACTCCTCCATCACCCCCTACTCCTCAACCCCCTCCTATGGCACAACCCCTTGCCCACGCAAAAGATGCAACACCTGCCCCTTCACTTCCTCTCTCCTCACCGTCCAAGGACCCAAACACTCCTTTCAAGTGAAGCAGCATTTCACTTGCATTTCCCCCAACTTAGTCTACTGCATTCGTTGCTCCCAATGTGGTCTCCTCTACATTGGAGAGACCAAACGTAAACTGGGCGACCGCTTTGCAGAACACCTGCGGTCTGTCCGCAAGAATGACCCAAACCTCCCTGTCGCTTGCCATTTTAACACTCCACCCTGCTCTCTTGCCCACATGTCTGTCCTTGGCTTGCTGCATTGTTCCAGTGAAGCCCAACGCAAACTGGAGGAACAACACCTCATCTTCCGACTAGGGACTTTACAGCCTTCCGGACTGAATATTGAATTCAACAACTTTAGGTCGTGAGTCCCCTCCCCCATCCCCACCCCCTTTCTGTTTCCCCCTTCTCTTTTTTTTTTTCTCCCAATAAATTATAAAGATTTTCCTTTTCCCACCTATTTCCATTATATAAAATAAAAAAAAAAACCCACTAGAGCTATACCTTGAGTGCCCTACCATCCATTCTTAATTAGCACATTCGTTTAGATAATATCACCAACTTTATCTTTAACACCTATGTGTTCTATTGTACTATTGTTGTTGACATCTTTTGATATTCTGCTTCTATCACTGCTTGTTTGTCGCTACAACCACACCAACCCCCTCCACCTCTCTGTCTCTCTATCTCTCCGCCCCCCACACACACACCTTAAACCAGCTTATATTTCAGCTCTTTCCTGGACTCGAACTCAAGTTCTGTCGAAGGGTCATGAGGACTCGAAACGTCAACTCTTTTCTTCTCCGCCGATGCTGCCAGACCTGCTGAGTTTTTCCAGGTAATTCTGTTTTTGTTTTGGATTTCCAGCATCCGCAGTTTTTTTGTTTTTATCTACAAGTTTCAATGGGGTTGCCTGGATTGTAGGAAATGTCCCTCTCTCTATATATTCCCCTGAAGGTGATTTGTTTGTTCCTCAGCTTCTGCTTGGAATGTCCCCTTGTATTTTTAAGCAGTTTGTTCTTTCTCAGTTCAAATTACAACATTTCCAATCGGTTTGAAGTTGAAAAATCATATTTTCAAAAATAAAGGGGCATATTGTTGTAGCAATGTAGAGGCTGTAGGGAAGGCTTCAGTAGGGAAGAAGGTATCACCATTGAGAGCTGAATCTCAGTCATTACCAAAAAGTTAACAACATCTTCAAATTATCCACATGGATGGCAGAGGTCTTGTTGGCAAGTGAATCCTCATTTTGGATGGAAGCGAGGAAGAGTTGTATTTGAGCCACTAAAATGTACAAATGAGCAGTACAACATGGGCTAAATGTAAAGGGAGTTAGATTAGGCATCAATGAGCCTTACTGGTGAAAAGATTTGCAAAAGCAGAGGGGGTTCTCTTGGTGCTGGTGCCTATAGGGAGGGAGGCAGGAACTAGGACGGTCCTTCCCGAGAATGCCAAGCGATGCAGGGAGGCTGCAGAGCTTCTAAAAGGCAAATACAGAGTTTCAAGAATCAGAAGGTGATCGGGAGGAAAGGACAGAGTGATCTTTCAACTCATTCAGTCAATACCAATCTCGCCACTTGCTGGGATTTGGGGTTCGAACAAAATGAAATCCAGAATCGGTTTAAAGAAGCATTGCTAACAGGAATTGGAGGATGGGTGCTGTGTGCAGTTTGGTAAAGCACAGCAGAGGGGGATATGAGTGAACTTTCAGGAACAAGGAGCTCAACAGCAGCTGTGCAGATGCAGACCTGCATTACCTGTAACAGACCTGCATTATCTGTAACAGACCTGCATTACCCGTAACAGACCTGCATTACCCGTAGCAATGCAGCAGCGCAAGTCAAACTCAATTCAATTTATCAGGAGTATAGACAATTGCTGTTCGGGGAACATGTCGACACTAACCTTGAGAAACACTGAGCGGAGTCCCAAAAAACACTAAAAAAAAGAAAACATGAATAAGAAATACAAGTAGACCCCAATAACGCGTCCGCTCTGCACTATTTCCGAAGAAATGTTCAGCTTTCGCTGCCCTGAATCTTGAGCGATGCAATTCCTCTGGTCGGTCACTCCCGGGAGAGCTGGAAGTGCTATAACGTGTTGAATTATCCCCCGTCAGTGCAACAAACCGCTCTCGTACACAGGGGGTTTTACACAGCACATGCACCCAAACTGGATACATTCCCAGGCACTGCTGCAAATTTAACAGAACCAAAGTTTCAGAATCGGAAAAATAAATCTCGGGTTGAAATCATGCTGGAAATGAACGACAACGTCTCGTTGAAAGCAAAACACTGCGGTTGCAGGAGATCGGAAGTAAAATCAGAAACTGCTGCAAGGACCGAGCAGGTCAGGCAGTGTCTGTGTGGAGAGAGAGAGAACGTTACAAAAACAGAAACAGAAATACCTGGAAAAACTTAGCAGGTCTGGCAGTATCGGCGGAGAGAGAAACAGTGTTAACGTTTCTAGTCTGCATGTGCGGAGAGAGACAGAGTTAACGTTTCTAGTCTGTACGTGCGGAGAGAGACAGAGTTAAGGTGTCAAGTCTGTACGTGTGGAGAGAGACAGAGTTAACGTTTCTAGTTTGTACATGCGCTGAGAGACGGAGCTAAAGTTTCTAGTCTGTATGTGCAGAGAGAGAGACAGAGTTAACGTTTCTAGTCTGTATGTGCGGAGAGAGAAAGAGTTAACGTTTCTAGTCTGTATGTGCGGAGAGAGACAGTTAACATTTCTAGTCTGTATGTGCGGAGAGAGACAGAGTTAACGTTTCTAGTCTGTATGTGCGGTGAGAAACAGAGTTAACGTTTCTAGTCTGTATGTGCAGAGAGAGACAGAGTTAACATTTCCAGTCTGTATGTGCGAAGAGAGAGACAGAGTTAACGTTTCTAGTCTGTATGTGTGGAGAGAGACAGAGTTAACGTTTCTAGTCTGTATGTGCGGAGAGAGACAGAGTTAACGTTTCTAGTTTGTATGTGCGGAGGGAGACAGAGTTAACGTTTCCAGTCTGTATGTGCGAAGAGAGAGACAGAGTTAACGTTTCTAGTCTGTATGTGCGGAGAGAGACAGAGTTAACGTTTCTAGTCTGTATGTGCGGAGAGAGACAGAGTTAAGGTGTCAAGTCTGTATGTGCAGAGAGAGACAGAGTTAAGGTGTCAAGTCTGTATGTGTGGAGAGAGACAGAGTTAACGTTTCTAGTTTGTATGTGTGGAGAGAGACAGAGTTAACGTTTCTAGTCTGTACGTGTGGAGAGAGACAGAGTTAACGTTTCTAGTCTGTATGTGCAGAGAGAGAGACAGTGTTAACATTTCTAGTCTGTATGTGCGGAGAGAGACAGAGTTAACGTGTCTAGTCTGTATGTGCAGAGAGAGACAGAGTTAACGTTTCTAGTCTGTATGTGCGGAGAGAGACAGAGTTAACATTTCTAGTCTGTATGTGCGGAGAGAGAGACAGAGTTAACATTTCTAGTCTGTACGTGCGGAGAGAGACAGAGTTAACGTTTCTAGTTTGTATGTGCGGAGAGAGACAGAGTTAACATTTCCAGTCTGTATGTGTGAAGAGAGAGACAGAGTTAACGTTTCTAGTCTGTATGTGCGGAGAGAGACAGAGTTAACGTTTCTAGTTTGTATGTGCGGAGAGAGACAGAGTTAACGTTTCCAGTCTGTATGTGCGAAGAGAGAGACAGAGTTAACGTTTCTAGTCTTTATGTGCAGAGAGAGACAGAGTTAACGTTTCTAGTCTGTATGTGCGGAGAGAGACAGAGTTAACGTGTCAAGTCTGTATGTGCAGAGAGAGACAGAGTTAATGTTTCTAGCCTGTATGTGCGGAGAGAGACAGAGTTAACGTTTCTAGTCTGTATGTGCGGAGAGAGACAGAGTTAACGTTTCTAGTCTGTATGTGCGAAGAGAGAAAGAGTTAATGTTTCTAGTCTGTATGTGCGGAGAGAGACAGAGTTAACATTTCTAGTCTATATGTGCGGAGAGAGACGGAGCTAAAGTTTCTAGTCTGTATGTGCGGAGAGAGAGACAGAGTTAACGTTTCTAGTCTGTATGTGCGGAGAGAAACAGAGTCAACGTTTCTAGTCTGTATATGCGGTGAGAAACAGAGTTAACGTTTCTAGTCTGTATGTGCGGAGAGAGAGACAGTGTTAACATTTCTAGTCTGTATGTGCGGAGAGAGACAGAGTTAACGTGTCTAGTCTGTGCAGAGAGAGACAGAGTTAACGTTTCTAGTCTGTATGTGCGGAGAGAGACAGAGTTAACGTTTCTAGTCTGTATGTGCGGAGTGAGAGACAGAGTTAATGTTTCTAGTTTGTATGTGCCGAGAGAGACAGAGTTAACGTTTCCAGTCTGTATGTGCGAAGAGAGAGACAGAGTTAACGTTTCTAGTCTGTATGTGCGGAGAGAGACAGAGTTAACGTTTCTAGTCTGTATGTGCGGAGAGAGACAGAGTTAACGTGTCAAGTCTGTATGTGCAGAGAGAGACAGAGTTAAGGTGTCAAGTCTGTATGTGTGGAGAGAGACAGAGTTAACGTTTCTAGTTTGTATGTGTGGAGAGAGACAGAGTTAACGTTTCTAGTCTGTACGTGTGGAGAGAGACAGAGTTAACGTTTCTAGTCTGTATGTGCAGAGAGAGAGTCAGTGTTAACATTTCTAGTCTGTATGTGCGGAGAGAGACAGAGTTAACGTGTCTAGTCTGTATGTGCAGAGAGAGACAGAGTTAACGTTTCTAGTCTGTATGTGCGGAGAGAGACAGAGTTAACATTTCTAGTCTGTATGTGCGGAGAGAGAGACAGAGTTAACATTTCTAGTCTGTATGTGCGGAGAGAGACAGAGTTAACGTTTCTAGTTTGTATGTGCGGAGAGAGACAGAGTTAACATTTCCAGTCTGTACGTGTGAAGAGAGAGACAGAGTTAACGTTTCTAGTCTGTATGTGCGGAGAGAGACAGAGTTAACGTTTCTAGTTTGTATGTGTGGAGAGAGACAGAGTTAACGTTTCCAGTCTGTATGTGCGAAGAGAGAGACAGAGTTAACGTTTCTAGTCTGTATGTGCAGAGAGAGACAGAGTTAACGTTTCTAGTCTGTATGTGCGGAGAGAGACAGAGTTAACGTTTCTAGTCTGTATGTGCGAAGAGAGAAAGAGCTAACGTTTCTAGTCTGTATGTGCGGAGAGAGACAGAGTTAACATTTCTAGTCTGTACGTGCGGCGAGAGAAAGAGTTAACGTTTCTAGTCTGTATGTGCGGAGAGAGACAGTTAACGTTTCTAGTCTATATGTGCGGAGAGAGACGGAGCTAAAGTTTCTAGTCTGTATGTGCGGAGAGAGAGACAGAGTTAACGTTTCTAGTCTGTATGTGCGGAGAGAGACAGAGTAAACGTTTCTAGTCTGTATATGCGGTGAGAAACAGAGTTAACGTTTCTAGTCTGTATGTGCAGAGAGAGAGACAGTGTTAACATTTCTAGTCTGTATGTGCGGAGAGAGACAGTGTTAACGTGTCTAGTCTGTATGTGCAGAGAGAGACAGAGTTAACGTTTCTAGTCTGTACGTGTGGAGAGAGACAGAGTTAACGTTTCTAGTCTGTATGTGCAGAGAGAGAGTCAGTGTTAACATTTCTAGTCTGTATGTGCGGAGAGAGACAGAGTTAACGTGTCTAGTCTGTATGTGCAGAGAGAGACAGAGTTAACGTTTCTAGTCTGTATGTGCGGAGAGAGACAGAGTTAACATTTCTAGTCTGTATGTGCGGAGAGAGAGACAGAGTTAACATTTCTAGTCTGTATGTGCGGAGAGAGACAGAGTTAACGTTTCTAGTTTGTATGTGCGGAGAGAGACAGAGTTAACATTTCCAGTCTGTATGTGTGAAGAGAGAGACAGAGTTAACGTTTCTAGTCTGTATGTGCGGAGAGAGACAGAGTTAACCTTTCTAGTTTGTATGTGCGGAGAGAGACAGAGTTAACGTTTCCAGTCTGTATGTGCGAAGAGAGAGACAGAGTTAACGTTTCTAGTCTGTATGTGCAGAGAGAGACAGAGTTAACATTTCTAGTCTGTATGTGCGGAGAGAGACAGAGTTAACGTTTCTAGTCTGTATGTGCGAAGAGAGAAAGAGTTAACGTTTCTAGTCTGTATGTGCGGAGAGAGACGGAGCTAAAGTTTCTAGTCTGTATGTGCGGAGAGAGAGACAGAGTTAACGTTTCTAGTCTGTATGTGCGGAGAGAGACAGAGTCAACGTTTCTAGTCTGTACATGCGGTGAGAAACAGAGTTAACGTTTCTAGTCTGTATGTGCAGAGAGAGAGACAGTGTTAACATTTCTAGTCTGTATGTGCGGAGAGAGACAGAGTTAACGTGTCTAGTCTGTATGTGCAGAGAGAGACAGAGTTAACGTTTCTAGTCTGTATGTGCGGAGAGAGACAGAGTTAACGTGTCAAGTCTGTATGTGCGGAGAGAGACAGAGTTAATGTTTCTAGTCTGTATGTGCGGAGAGAGACAGAGTTAACGTTTCTAGTCTGTATGTGCGGAGAGAGACAGAGTTAACGTGTCAAGTCTGTATGTGCGGAGAGAGACAGAGTTAATGTTTCTAGTCTGTATGTGCGGAGAGAGACAGAGTTAACGTTTCTAGTCTGTATGTGTGGAGAGAGACAGAGTTAACGTGTCAAGTCTGTATGTGCGGAGAGAGACAGAGTTAATGTTTCTAGTCTGTATGTGCGGAGAGAGACAGAGTTAACGTTTCTAGTCTGTATGTGTGGAGAGAGACAGAGTTAACGTGTCAAGTCTGTATGTGCGGAGAGAGACAGAGTTAATGTTTCTAGTCTGTATGTGCGGAGAGAGACAGAGTTAACGTTTCTAGTCTCTATGTGCGGAGAGAGACAGAGTTAACGTTTCTAGTCTGTATGTGCGGAGAGAGACAGAGTTAACGTGTCAAGTCTGTATGTGCGGAGAGAGACAGAGTTAATGTTTCTAGTCTCTATGTGCGGAGAGAGACAGAGTTAACGTTTCTAGTCTGTATGTGCGGAGAGAGACAGAGTTAACGTGTCTAGTCTGTATGTCTTTTCAGCAGAAACAAAGTTTGGTTTTATTTTCTGCATTATTTTCCTTTGTGGAAGTGGCCACTATTTATTCCGACCTCATCCTGCTCAGAATGGATTCTGACAGCGAGTACCCGCTGAACAACACTTTACAGTCACACCGCCAACTAACCCTCAGCCTAAATCACTCAGCTTCTAACACAGATCGCCCAGTGAAAACAGCGCAAACCTGCAGCCCTTCCACCATCTTAATGTGGAACAGGCTCCTCAACAAACTCCGAGTCGCTACTGACCGAGCGTATCTAGCACTCCCCGGACCCAGCCTCACTCCCCCGGACCCAGCCTCACTCCCACTCCCCCTCCCTCGGACCCAGCCTCACTCCCACTCCCCCTCCCCCGGACCCGACATCACCCTCCCCCCCTCCCCCGACCCTGCCCCCTGCCCCAGACCCCCAGACCCTCTCCCCCAGCCCCCGTCCCCCGCTTCCACTTGCCGAACCCCATCAATTTAAAGCATTTTCACCACTCACCAAACAGCACTAGGACACACATGACATCCATATTCTGATAGGATACCGCTGGGAAATCGAGAACTCTCCCGAACTCAGACTGGGTCACAATCCGCTTCACAACAGGATGAATCTCAAAAAAAAAGGCAGCAGCTGTTGGGAGAGAAACAGAGTTAACATTTCAGCCGGTGACATTTCGTCACAAGTTCAGAGTACGACAGATGTAACAGACTGTAAACCGGGGGGACAGGGGAAGAGACACAATGAGGAGCAGCAGCAGCGTCCGCAGTGTCTAAGGATAGAGAGCGCTGGCAGGAAGCGAAACCGAATTCCAAAAGTGAACAAATTACATTTGGTTTTCTACAATGCGAATGACATATGGATCAATGAGTTGCAATGTACAGAATTTGAGGCTTTGAAGATTACACTGTGATAACAAGAAAAATAGCACAGAATGGACCACGGAGTAGGAAAAATGACCTAAATCAATTGCCTTGATTCGACCTTTTACCCTTGTGAAGGTATAGCACCCCCATCCAACAGAGGGGCCAGTCCCGCTTCAAACATTGACTTTAACTCATTCAAAACTCACCCACCTAAACAGAGCATCCCACACAACGGCACAAGGCGAAAAACAAAATGCTTCAAAGCAAAGTAAGGGCTCTTTCCGTGTGATTTTGATAGCAGAGATTCATTACGAGTCCCAGCGGATTAAGTAATTGGCAACTTCCAGAATCTGGTAAGAATGTAATTAAATGGAAATCTCTTAAAATGAATCCACACAGCATGTTTAATGTTTAAAATGAATCCACACAGCATGTTTAATGCTTAAAATGAATCCACACAGCATGTTTAATGTTTAAAATGAATCCACACAGCATGTTTAATGTTTAAAATGAATCCACACAGCATGTTTAATGCTTAAAATGAATCCACACAGCATGTTTAATGCTTAAAATGAATCCACACAGCATGTTTAATGCTTAAAATGAATCCACACAGCATGTTTAATGTTTAAAATGAATCCACACAGCATGTTTAATGTTTAAAATGAATCCACACAGCATATTTAATGTTTAAAATGAATCCACACAGCATGTTTAATGTTTAAAATGAATCCACACAGCATGTTTAATGTTTAAAATGAATCCACACAGCATGTTTAATGCTTAAAATGAATCCACACAGCATGTTTAATGTTTAAAATGAATCCACACAGCATGTTTAATGTTTAAAATGAATCCACACAGCATGTTTAATGCTTAAAATGAATCCACACAGCATGTTTAATGTTTAAAATGAATCCACACAGCATGTTTAATGTTTAAAATGAATCCACACAGCATATTTAATGTTTAAAATGAATCCACACAGCATGTTTAATGCTTAAAATGAATCCACACAGCATGTTTAATGCTTAAAATGAATCCACACAGCATGTTTAATGTTTAAAATGAATCCACACAGCATGTTTAATGCTTAAAATGAATCCACACAGCATGTTTAATGTTTAAAATTAATCCACACAGCATATTTAATCTTACTTGGATTTGGGTGACAGTTTGTGATCAATATTTTAATTCTATCTTCAGTTTGACCAGGTTAAGTAAAGCATCTCATTCGGGAGACACGATTCGGAACCAGCTTTGCGTTGGTGTAAACTAATTTATCCTGGAACTCCCTCCCTAACAGCACAGTGGATGTACCTACACCACAGCAACTGCAGCAGCTCAGCACCACCTACTTGAACAATAAATGCTGTTCTTGGCAGTGACGTCAACATCTCATGAAAGAATAAAGATAAATGGGGATGAGTAACATATGATACACAGAGGAAAAAATGTAAATTCTTGAAATAAAATTTAGTAACCAGAAGTCCTTTTTATAAGATAACATAAGTAGTAGCCAAGTCACGATGGTAAAGAAAAAATTGCTGAAGGAGAATCTGGTTGTGTTTAATACTTATAGAACTTCCTATGGTGAGTGATGCGAACGCCCAATCAGGTATCACCGTTGTGCTTGGTGGACTGCGGTGGATCTAAGTGCATCATTGTCCTCTTTCTTTAAATTGTCGCCCTCGTGTTGAATTTTCATCTGTGCCCTTCCCCCTCCCCCCTCCCTCCTCCCTATCTCTCATTTTGCTCCTCTTCTGCAATCCCAATGCCCTTCACCCCATTTGGGCATTTGGGTGCTGTGGTCTCATTTCAGGAATTCTGTTCCCAAAGATATCAATCTTTTCACCACCATAGCTAAATGAACACTGTCCCCATGCTGCGTTTTGAAATTAATGTATGCATTATGTTAGATTGGCCACAGAAAGGTTACAATTGTGTTTTCTGGCAAAGGTGTTAATTTATGGTTCATTTCAGAGATAAATCTAATTTCTAGACCTTTGAAACAGCTCATTGGATGTACTAAATATAAAAAAATGTTTGAGAATGAAACCTATGATTTGTTGGTGATATGAATATAGCTCTAATCTTACTGTATAGAAATATATCCAAGACAGCTATGCAAATTGCAAAAGAATTTCAGCAATAAAATAGCCATTGAAGGTATTGCAAACTACACTGAAAGCCTAAACCGTGAAGAAAATAACCGGTAGATGAACCACCAGTTCAAATGTGTATCTTTACTTTGTTTTACATTCACATATTTCATCTGCAAAATTGACATGACACTCAGCATGTATTCAACCACAATCTGCAACCTCATTACCATCAAGTTAGGGGCTATATCCTGGTTCAATGAAGAGTGCAGGAGGGCATACCAGTAGCAGCACCAAGTGTACCTAAAAACGAAGCTACAACACAGGACTAAATGTATATTAAACAGTGAAAGCAGCATGCAAGAAAGAGACACAAATGATCCCAGCACCAAAGATCGGATCAAAGCTTGCAGTTCTGCCTCATTCAGGAATGAACGGTGGTGACAATTAAACAACAAACTGGAAGAAAAAGGCTCCACAAACATTCCCGTCTTCAGTGATCAGCACAAATGATTAGACTGAAGCACTTGTAACCATCTTGAACCAGAAGTGCTGAGTGGATGATCCATCCTTGCTTCCTTCTGAGGTCTCCAGCATCATTGATTCTAGTCTATATTTATTTCACATGATATCAAAGAACAGCTGAAGGCACTGGATGCAGTAAAGGCCCCAACAACACATTGGCAGTGCTATTGAAGACTCCAGCTCACTACCACCTTTTCAAGGGCAATTAGAGATGGGCAATAAATGTTGGCCTAGCCAGCGATACCCACATAATAAACAAAAAACTTGCCACGCCTTTAGCCAAGCTGTTCCAGTACAGCTACAACACTAGCATCTGGATCATTCTATACGAATGTCCTGGCCACAAAAAACAGGACAAATCCAATGAGGCTAATTACTACCACAATGTACTCTTGATTCATCAAAGTAACAGAAGGTGTCATCAAAAGTGTTATAAAGTAGCATTATGCAGCAAGAACTTGCTCATCAGTGCTCAGTCTGCACTCCTTCAGGGTTACTTGCCTCTATACCTCAATAGAGGTTGGTGCAAATATGAACAAAAGAGCTGAATTATAAAGAGCTGAGGCGATTGCAAGGCAGTTTTTGACCGAGTGTGACATCAAGGTGCCCAAGCAAAATTGAAATTAATGGGAATCCAGAGGAAAATACTCCACTGGTTGGACTCATGAAGAGCAGAAAGGAAGATGGTTGTCATTCTTGCTGAGAGAGACATGTTGCTGAAGCTTTACATCCTACACTCCTCAGGACAAGCACAAGAATGGCAAATTTCAAACCATCCAATAAGATTATACTAGGGCAGAAAAGCCTGCACATGGTCTCCATGGCAATGCCTCAGCCAATGAGGAACTGTAGGCTTGGCAGTTAATTTTCAGTCATCAGTTAACTGGTGCACTCTCCATGGCAACCAATCAGAATCCACTTGCCAACACTCTTTCTCATGATGTATAAATTGTTGTTCCCTTTACATTTAGTATTCTTGCTCAAATTTTTGAGGTACCTTACCCTTCCAGGGCAATCTGAGCTCAACTGGGCACTTCTCAGAACTGAAAGCGGTCTTAAAAATTTGAGAAACAGGTGAAGCTAGCTGTTTCATGCTGCTACACATATGGTATTTACCACTAGCAGGATGTGGCTGTCAATCCAAAAAGACATTCACCCAAATGAGAAATGTGGTATATGAATTTCAGTGCCAGTGTGTTGATAGGTATGTGGGCTGTACACCCCAAAGGCTGGCAGATTGTATCAAACAGCATGTTCCTTCGGCTGTTCATGATACATGATATTCAAGATGAATAGGAAGCTAGGTAAAGGTGGAGGGGTAGCACTGTTGATCAAGGTGCAATAGTTAGAGATGACCTTGGTTCAGGAGATCAGGATGTAGAATTGGTTTGGGTGGAGATGAGGTATAGCAGGAGAAAAAAGTCATTAGTGGGAGCTGTTTATAAACCCCTAACAGTAACCACAATGTAGGACAAAGCATACAAGGATAAATATTGGTTGCTTGTGATAAAGGCTCAGCAATAATCATGGGTGATTTTAATCTACATATAAACTGGAAAAATCAGATTGGTAGTAGTAGCCTGGTTGAGGAGTTCATAGAATGCTTTTGACATTGCAGCACGTTCTGGAACCAACCAGTGAGCAGGTTATATTAGGCTTGGTATTGTGTAATGTGACAGGATTAATTAATGGCCTCAGAGTGAAGGTACCAATAGGAAGCAGCGATCACAATATGATTGAATTTTATATCCAGTTTGAAAGGGAGTAAGACTAGTTTTTAGATTTAATTAAGGGTAACGATGTGGACATGAAAGCTGAGCCAGCCTAACTGAACTGGGATACTAGGCTGATCAATAGAGAAGCAGTGGCAAACATTATTTAAGGATGTAAATGAGTTAGAGGCGGTTCAGAGGAAGTTTAGTGGAGTGAAACCTGGAATCAGTGGGTTGTCTTATGTGGAATGGTTAGACAGACTAGGCTTATTTCCACTGGAGTTCAGAAGTGAGCGGTGGTTTGATTGAAGTATAAAAGATCCTGAATGGTATTGGCAAGGTGGATGAGGGAAGGATCTTTCCTCTGGTGGGTGAGTCCAGAGCTAGGGGGCACTGTTTTAAAATTAGGGGTCACCCTTTTAGGTCAGAGAGGAGGAGAATTTTTTTCTCTCAGAGGGTTGTGTGGCTTTGGAACTCCGAAGGCGTTGGAGGCAGGGTCACTGAATATTTTTAAGGCAGAGGTAGATTGATTCTTGTTAGGCAAGGGAATCAAAGGTTATTGCGGATAGATAGGAATGTGGAATTCAAAACACAAACAGATCAGCCATGATCTTATTGAGTGGCAGAGCAGACTCGAGGGGCCGAATGGTCTACTTCTGCTCCTTTTTCATATGTTTTGCATGTGCTTATATTTGTATGTTCACAACAGGCAAGGTACCAACCATACCCAACCAGCCTGTGCTTGCAAAACTCAAAACATAGTGTCCAACATTCGATTTGATTCCACAACTGGACAGCAATCCTGATTGTGCTAAGAATTATGCCAGTACCTAATTTAAGATTATCAGTTGCACTCACCTTGTGGATCACTTACGCATGCCAGAAACTACATATATTAATACACAGGGCCTGTTCTTTATAGACAAAAAGAACATGTGCACACACTGCGCTTGTTTCAACTGAATAAAATAGGTGACAGCCATTATCTTGCTCCTTCCCCAGGGCAATGCCTTGACCAGTCAGAATCAACCTGCCAGGTTTGAATTAAACAAGGCTTGGCAGTTAACGGTCAGTTATCAGTTAACTGGTGCATTCTCCATGACAACACCTCTACCAATCAGAGTCCACTTGCCAACCAATTGGCACTCTCTTCTCAAGAAGTATAAATTGTTGTTCCATTTACATTTGGCATTCTTGCAAATTGTCTTGATGAGTGCAAGATGAAAAACTTTGACAACATGTGCCTTTTATCAGCAATACTCAAGTTCTGTACTACCAAACAACTATTTTACAGTATACCTTAAATATAACTTGAGAGAACCATTCTTACTAAGGGAATGTCATGTCACAATTGCTTTAGTGAGAGAAGATTTGCGGTGTGCTGACCTTATTTTCCATAGGTCTATTCTAAGTAGGTAACTCGCGCTACTTTGATTCATGGCTATTCCTGCTCCAGGACACCTGAAGTCCTTTCTGCAATACTCCACTATATGCATTCATTTCCTTCAACAAAAGAGACAAGTTCACCTTGTCGAGATGGTTCAGTTTCCCTAGAAAAGAACAGCCGTTTCTCATGTTAATTCATTTACACTGACACAACTGGTTTATGATCGCAGGCGTTATACAATTAAATGTCACTCCTGATTTGAGTAATTAGCTCACATGACCTTGGCCTAATTAAAGAAGATTCACATCATTATTATCAATTGTAAACCAGTATGTGAGTGAGATTGAACACACACGTGTACATTCATAGAATCATAGAAAGTTCAGAGCACAGAAAGAGGCCACATGACCAATCATGTCAGTCAGTCTAAAAATGAGCCATTCAGCCTAATCGCAATTTCCAGGATTTGGTCCATAGCCCTGCAGGTGGCAGCACTTGAGGTGCATGTTCAGACACCTTTTAAAAGAGTTGAGGGTTTCTGCCTCTACTATCCTTTCAGGCAGCGAGTTCCAGACCCTCTCAATCCACTGGGTGAAAAAGAATCCTCATCTCCCTCAAATCTTTGTACCAATCACTTTAAATCTATCCCCCTCGTCACTGACCTCTCTGCTAAAGTAAATAGGCCCTTCCCGAGCACTCTATCCAGACCCCCCACAATTTTGTGCATCTCAAGCAAATCTTCCCTCATCCTCCTCTGTTCCAAGGAGAACAACCCCAGCCTAACCAATCTTTCCTCATAGCTGCTGCTTTCCAGTTCTGGTAACATCCTCGTAAATCCCCTCTGTACCCTCCTTAATTCTGTGTAAATAAATCATTTCCAGTTGCTGGAGGTTCCAACATTTCTTTAATCCTACTGAATCATCAAACTGAAAAGAAATCCATACAAACACCACCACATATTCAAGCGGCCCCATTAGATGAATGGAAGGTTCGGTGGGTGGGAGATGGGCTAAAGGAGATCATAGGGGTAGAATTGGGTGATGCCGTGAGCAAGTTAAACTTGCGGATGAAAAAATAAACTAGAGGTTGTGGTGGACCAACATCCAATATAATTCTGCAAGATGGTGGATTAATGGGAGGATGGGAGGGACTTAGATTGAACAGCAGATTCAATTAGTGTAAGTACAGATGGAAACGTGTTTGTACTCGAAAGAGTTACAAGGTGCTCCAACACATGCTCGAAAGAGTGGCAGAGGAGGAAGGGGTGCCAGCCAAAGACAGTCTGGACATGAAAAAACAAACTCTCATCTATGCATGAGTCTTTCAGTGGCTTAAGGGTTGATGCAAGATCAGAGAAGGGTAATGTTACTGAAGTTGTCTTTTTACGGAGGATAATGGCTGAGATTCATAACTAAATGTCACAGAACGTGCTACTACTCACCTCAGATAAATAGGCAGCTGTGATTGGAATTGGGGCAAGGATACAAAGATAGTGCCAAGGATGAAAAGTGATAGTTTCAGTCTTACCAATGTTCCAATAGGAAATTGTGACTCATCCAAGAGAGGCTGGTGGACAAGTCATTTTACAGCAGAGACAGTGTGCATGGGTGGTCTTAAAGCAGAGACAGTGTGCATGGGTGGTCTTACAGCAGAGACAGTGTGCATGGGTGGTGTTGATAAGAGTGACACTCAGGTAAAACAGGTGTCATCAGTGTACATGTAAAAGTCATATCATGTCCACAGAAGGTATCACCAAATTAAATGAATGTACCAGGTCTCTTTGGAAATTCAAGAACAGAAGAAATCAAAGGATGATCCATATCAAGATAAAAGGCAATCCCTAAGGTATAATGTATGGGCTTACAAGGCCGTATTGACTGGATATTTAACATTCCACGAACAGGGCTTGTAGAGAAGACATGAAGGTTTAAATATGGACGAGAGCCAATGTCTCAGGACATGTTCACCTCAGTATATTGTTGCTCAGAGATGTAATGAAAGGTAGCTGCATAGTATAAGAATGGGCCACTGCTACTAAAGTTGGAGCACTTTGGTACAGTCAGAAGTTTTGTGTTACACCGGTGGCCCCTTATCACTTTCTTCAGCAGGATGGTTGATACAAATTTTCCTTCTCTTTTGTGATGTTACTGCAATGAGTGATTAAAAAGATGCAGTGTAAACATTCAATATGCAAAATATCATTGAACGTTTTTGCAGTGCAGTGTTTGACAATTTGGAAACTGGAACAATTTGATTTCATTATCAAATAGGAGGTGGAATTTAAAAAAAAACTTCATTCATAAAATATCTGGAAAAACAGTACAAAACATTTCTAAATTGCCATCACAAAAAGTACAATCAGATTCAACTTTTACACATGGATCACGAGGTTCTTCAATACAATCAATGAATATTACAATCATTTCAATATGGTCATTACAGACAGTCAGACAGTGCAACGGTGTTGGAGTTATCAACATGCATCATGTTGCACTCTGAGGTGCTTCAATACAATTATAATTGTCCATGAATTTCACCAAGTGCGTGAAAAAAGGTGTTTTTCCCGCCAGCCACAATGCCAGGTTTTCGTGCGATATCACCCACTTCCCAGAGCATCCTGCCTCATTGATTATGCATGCACAGGAAACATGCTGGATCAGCTTGGATTTGCCTGTCACACCATCACCTCTGCACTTCCTCATTCCAGGCACCCCAGACCAGACCAGACCAGAGGACTGCTCCAGGCCCTGAGAGCAAAGAAGAGGGCAGCCCTCAAATTTAGTGATGTCTCTCTGGGGCACCTGTTGAGTGCAGTGGAAGCCGGCTGTAAACTACTCTCACCCTGCTCTGGGCAGAGACCAGTCACCAAGCTCACCAATCTAGCATGGGATGCAGCAGTGGTGACGGTGGTCAGTGTCAACAACTTCCAAAACAGGACTGCCACCCGGTGCTGCAAGAGGTTGGATTATCTCCTCCAATCCGCCAGGGGAAGTCACTCCATCACCCTCAACGCTCACACTCACAAACCCATCACACATCCACAGGATTCACTCACACTGCCAGCTCAAAGGACATCACCACTCACTCTCTCACACACACCCTCATCTCCCCTGCCCATCGTGTCCTCATGCCCTCCATCGCACCACTCACACTCCACAGGCCCTGCAGACTTCTTGCTTACCTTCCTTCCATCTGTCTCCATGTAGGATAAGCTAGCCTACAACAACAGGGAGATGTCCCAGACTGGTGGAGGATTGCCCAACATCAACGTCCTTACGACCTTTGAAAATAGAGTCATTCGGTGTGCTGAGAATGTGGACCATCCCTGCAGTGGCAATGCAGTTGGCAGCTCTCAACCAAGTGAGGATCCTGCACTGCAACATCCATAACACAACCATACTGTGGGTGATGTCTCCTGTTTCACAGTCCCCTGCCACATATATTAATTCATAAATCACAGGCACATCCGGGAGGCAGCCAAGGGTGCCCACGATCCAGGTCATTGACTCCAGCCCCAAGGGCACCTCACCAAGGCACAGCACTCACCCACACTTGCCACAAGCACTGAGACACACACCTTGGTCAGACCTGGTTCTAGATTAGCCTTTGGGTCACAATCTGGTGTGCACACTGCACAGTCTGATCCACGGCAGGCAAAGCCAGAGAAATCTAAGGGTTCTGGCACTCAGCGGACTGCTGGAGGCCAGGAATCAGCTGATGAGCCTCTGGACTCGGTTCCACCTCAGTTGCTGGAGCTGCAAAGACAAGCTCAGGAACATCAGGAAGGGATGTCCGCTGCACTCCTCAGATTGCAAGGCATGATGGAGGGGTCCGTCCGCCTTCAGTCTGAGGTGATATTGTTGGCATGTCAATGCACTGAGGTCGACACCGGTAGGATGGTGGCCACCTTGGAGACCTTGGTGCAGGACATCGGCCCTGCGCTGCTGCAGGAGCTGCATTCCATCAGTGAGGCACTTGCTGGCATCCATCAGTGTCAATGTGAGGAGTGGGGGCAGGGCATCTCAAACTCATTTAGTTGCCTCCTCTGCTCAAGGAGTCAGCCAGGGGCCCCCGTGCACTCATCGGGAGGAGGATCAGCAGGTACATGCCCCAGGGCCACCACCCAGGAAACTCTGGGAATGTCCAGCCCATCCGATCCCCCTCTTCCTGCTGCACATCCACAGGGTGAGGAGGGTGCCACTGCCACACCACAGTACCCCAAAATCGGGACAGTGCCCTCCAGGTCTCAGCCCTCAAGAGGATCACATACAGGATGTAACAGTCTGCAGGCTGCCTCCACCTCCACCTCCACCTCCGAGTCAAAACAAATAAACTGGGTGTGATTTCCACCCTGCGCCACAAAAGGGGCATCCCCCCCAGTTGCAATACTCTTCCCCAGGACCCCCACATAGTCGCTCCCCAGGACATCCCAGAATGCCCTGAAGAACTCCGCAGTCAGCCTGTCCAGCCCCGGGGATTTGCCCCTGGAGAGGCGGTCGAAGACGCCGGTCAGCTCCCCCAGACTTAAAGGGGACTCAAGCTTTCTAGTGCCCTCCAGGCTGACCTGCAGCAGGTCCTCCCACAAAACTCTGCGAGCATCCTCGCTGGACGGAACTGGAGAGAACAGGGCAGTGTAATAGGTTTTGGCAATGGCCCTTATGCCCTCGGGATCAGAGACAAGGGATCCTTCATCGAGCAGTGTAAGGAGCTGCTGACAGACCCCGTGCCTTTTTTCCAGCAAGCAGAAGAAGGGGGAGCTGGTCCAGGTCCTGGAGGAACTGGATCCGTGACCTCACATATGCGCCGCGGGACCCGACGAGTTGCAGGTCCCACAGCGCGCCCTCCTTCTCATCGTACACCAGCTGCAGGGCCGGGTCGACGTTGGGCTGATGGAGACGTGACTCCAGGTCCCGCAGCGCGCCCTCCTTCTCATCGTACACCAGCTGCAGGGCCGGGTCGACATTGGGCTGATGGAGACGTGACTCCAGGTCCCGCAGCGCGCACTCCTTCTCATCATACACCAGCTGCGGGGCCGGGTCGACGTTGGGCTGATGGAGACGTGACTCCAGGTCCCGCAGCGCGCCCTCCCTCTCATCGTACAGCAGCTGCGGGGCCGGTCCCACGTTGGGCTGATGGAGACGTGACTCCAGGTCCCGCAGCGCGCCCTCCTTCTCATCGTACACCAGCTGCAAGGCCGGGTCGACGTCGGGCTGATGGAGACGTGACTCCAGGTCCCGCAGCGCGCCCTCCTTCTCATCGTACACCAGCTGCGGGGCCGGGTGGACATTGGGCTGATGGAGACGTGACTCCAGGTCCCGCAGTGCGCCCTCCTTCTCATCGTACAGCAGTGGAAGCAGGAGCAGAAGAGGCCACCAGGTAGGTGGACGGAGCAGGCCCCAACACCACGAAAGTCATTGACGCCATCAGGGAGTGACACAGCCACCGGAGAGTGACAAAGCCATCGGGGAGTGACACAGCCACCGGAGAGTGACACAGCCATCGGGGAGTGACACAGCCACAGCCACCGGGGAGTGACACAGCCACAGCCACCGGGGAGTGACACAACCACAGCCACCGGGGAGTGACACAGCCACAGCCATCGGGGAGTGACACAGCCACCGGGGAGTGACACAGCCATCGGGGAGTGACACAGCCACAGCCATCGGGGAGTGACACAGCCACAGCCACCGGGGAGTGACAAAGTCACCGGGGAGTGACACAGCCGTCGGGGAGTGACACAGTCACAGCCATCGGGGAGTGACACAGCCGTCGGGGAGTGACACAGTCACAGCCAGCGAGGAGTGACACAGCCGTCGGGGAGTGACACAGCCACCGGGGAGTGACACAGCCACAGCCCCCGGGGAGTGACACAGCCCCCGGGGAGTGACACAGCCCCCGGGGAGTGACACAGCCATCGGGGAGTGACACAGCCACTGGGGAGTGACACAGCCACCGGGGAGTGACACAGCCATCGGCGAGTGACACAGCCACTGGGGAGTGACACAGCCACCGGGGAGTGACACAGCCATCGGGGAGTGACACAGCCACCGGTGAATGACACAGCCATAGGGGAGTGACACAGCCCCCGGGGAGTGACACAGCCACCGGGGAGTGACACAGCCGCTGGGGAGTGACACAGCCATCGGCGAGTGACACAGCCACCGGGGAGTGACACAGGCACTGGGGTGTGACACAGCCACAGCAACCGGGGAGTGACACAGCCACAGCCACCGGGGAGTGACACAGCCACTGGGGAGTGACACAGCCATCGGGGAGTGACACAGCCACAGCCACCGGGGAGTGACACAGCCACCGGGGAGTGACACAGCCATCGGGGAGTGACACAGCGATCAGGGAGTGACACAGGCACAGCCATCGGGGAGTGACACAGACACCGGGGAGTGACACAGCCACCGGGGAGTGACACAGCCACAGCCACCGGGGAGTGACACAGCCACAGCTACCGGGGAGTGACACAGCCACCGGGGAGCGAAACAGCCACCGGAGAGTGACACAGCCACCAGAGAGTGACACAGCCACAGCCATCGGGGAGTGACACAGCCATCGAGGAGTGACACAGCCACAGCCATCGGGGAGTGACACAGCCACCGGGGAGTGACACAGCCACAGCCATCGGGGAGTGACACAGCCACTGGGGAGTGACACAGCCATCGGGGAGTGACACAGCCACAGCCACCGGGGAGTGACACAGCCATCGGGGAGTGACACAGTCATCAGGGAGTGACACAGCCACCGGGGAGTGACACAGCCATCGGGGAGTGACACAGCCACCGGGGAGTGACACAGCCATCGGGGAGTGACACAGTCATCAGGGAGTGACACAGCTATCGGGGAGTGACACAGCCCCCGGGGAGTGACACAGCCAACGGGCAGTGACACAGCCATCGGGGAGTGACACAGCCACCGGGGAGTGACACAGCCCCCGGGAAGTGACACAGCCATCGGGGAGTGACACAGCCACAGCAATCGGGCAGTGACACAGCCACAGCCACCGGGGAGTGACACAGCCACAGCCACCGGGGAGTGACACAGCCACAGCCACCGGGGAGTGACACAGCCACCGGGGAGTGACACAGACACCGGGGAGTGACACAGCCACAGCCACTGGGGAGTGACACAGCCACTGGGGAGAGACACAGCCATCAGGGAGTGACACAGCCGCTGGGGAGTGACACAGCCATCGGGGAGTGACACAGCCCCCGGGGAGTGACACAGCCACTGGGGAGTGACAAAGCCACTGGGGACTGACACAGCCCCCGGGGAGTGACACAGCCACCGGGGAGTGACACAGCCACAGCCAGCGGGGAGTGACACAGCCACCGGGGAGTGACACAGCCACAGCGATCGGGGAGTGACAAAGCCACCGGGGAGTGACACAGCCACAGCGATCAGGGAGTGACACAGCCACCGGGGAGTGACACAGCCACAGCCACCGGGGTGTGACACAGCCACCAGGGAGTGACACAGCCACAGCCCCCGGGGAGTGACACAGCCACCGGGGAGTGACACAGCCACCGGGGAGTGACACAGCCACCGGGGAGTGACACAGCCACAGCCATCGGGGAGTGACACAGCCATCGGGGAGTGACACAGCCACTGGGGAGTGACACAGCCACCGGGGAGTGACACAGCCACTGGGGAGTGACACAGCCACAGCCACCGGGGAGTGACACAGCACCGGGGAGTGACACAGCCACAGCCATCGGGGAGTGACACAGCCATCGGGGAGTGACACAGCCACTGGGGAGTGACACAGCCACCGGGGAGTGACACAGCCACCGGGGAGTGACACAGCCACCGGTGAGTGACACAGCCATCGGGGAGTGACACAGCCCCCGGGGAGTGACACAGCCATCGGGGAGTGACACAGCCGCTGGGGAGTGACACAGCCATCGGCGAGTGACACAGCCACCGGGGAGTGACACAGGCACTGGGGTGTGACAGAGCCACAGCCACCGGAGAGTGACACAGACACAGCCACCGGGGAGTGACACAGCCACTGGGGAGAGACACAGCCATCGGGGAGTGACACAGCCACAGCCACTGGTGAGTGACACAGCCACCAGGGAGTGACACAGCCATCGGGGAGTGACACAGCCATCGAGGAGTGAAACAGCCACAGCCATCGGGGAGTGACACAGCCACCGGGGAGTGACACAGCCACAGCCATCGGGGAGTGACACAGCCACTGGGGAGAGACACAGCCATCGGGGAGTGACACAGCCACCGGGGAGTGACACAGCCACCGGGGAGTGACACAGCCACAGCCATCGGGGAGTGACACAGCCATCGGGGAGTGACACAGCCACTGGGGAGTGACACAGCCACCGGGGAGTAACACAGCCACTGGGGAATGACACAGCCACAGCCACCGGGGAGTGACACAGCACCGGGGAGTGACACAGCCACAGCCATCGGGGAGTGACACAGCCATCGGGGAGTGACACAGCCACTGGGGAGTGACACAGCCACCGGGGAGTGACACAGCCACCGGGGAGTGACACAGCCATCGGCGAGTGACACAGCCACCGGGGAGTGACACAGGCACTGGGGTGTGACACAGCCACAGCAACCGGGGAGTGACACAGCCACAGCCACCGGGGAGTGACACAGCCACTGGGGAGAGACACAGCCAACGGGGAGTGACACAGCCACAGCCACCGGGGAGTGACACAGCCACCGGGGAGTGACACAGCCATCGGGGAGTGACACAGCCACCGGGGAGTGACACAGCCACAGCCATCGGGGAGTGACACAGCCACCGGGGAGTGACACAGCCACAGCCATCGGGGAGTGACACAGCCACTGGGGAGAGACACAGCCATCGGGGAGTGACACAGCCACAGCCACCGGGGAGTGACACAGCCATCGGGGAGTGACAAAGCCACTGGGGAGTGACACAGCCACCGGGGAGTGACACAGCCATCGGGGAGTTACAAAGCCACCGGGGAATGACACAGCCATCGGGGAGTGACACAGCCCCCAGGGAGTGACACAGCTATCGGGGAGTGACACAGCCCCCGGGGAGTGACACAGCCATAGGGGAGTGACACAGCCATCGGGGAGTGACACAGCCACAGCCACCGGGGAGTGACACAGCCACTGGGGAGAGACACAGCCATCGGGGAGTGACACAGCCACAGCCAAAGGGGAGTGACACAGCCACAGCCACCGGGGAGTGACACAGCCACAGCCACCGGGGAGTGACACAGCCACTGGGAAGTGACACAGACACCGGGGAGTGACACAGCCACAGCCACTGGGGAGTGACACAGCCACTGGGGAGAGACACAGCCATCAGGGAGTGACACAGCCACCGGGGAATGTCACAGCCATCGGAGAGTGACACAGCCCCCGGGGAGTGACACAGCCACTGGGGAGTGACAAAGCCACTGGGGACTGACACAGCCCCCGGGGAGTGACACAGCCACTGGAGAGTGACACAGCCACCGGGGAGTGACACAGCCACCGGGGAGTGACACAGCCACAGCCATCGGGGAGTGACACAGCCACCGGGGAGTGACACAGCCACAGCGATCGGGGAGTGACAAAGCCACCGGGGAGTGACACAGCCACAGCGATCAGGGAGTGACACAGCCACCGGGGAGTGACACAGCCACAGCCACCGGGGTGTGACACAGCCACCAGGGAGTGACACAGCAACAGCCCCCGGGGAGTGACACAGCCACCGGGGAGTGACACAGCCACCGGGGAGTGACACAGCCACCGGGGAGTGACACAGCCACAGCCATCGGGGAGTGACACAGCCATCGGGGAGTGACACAGCCACTGGGGAGTGACACAGCCACCGGGGAGTAACACAGCCACTGGGGAATGACACAGCCACAGCCACCGGGGAGTGACACAGCACCGGGGAGTGACACAGCCACAGCCATCGGGGAGTGACACAGCCATCGGGGAGTGACACAGCCACTGGGGAGTGACACAGCCACCGGGGAGTGACACAGCCACCGGGGAGTGACACAGCCACCGGTGAATGACACAGCCATCGGGGAGTGACACAGCCCCCGGGGAGTGACACAGCCATCGGGGAGTGACACAGCCGCTGGGGAGTGACACAGCCATCGGCGAGTGACACAGCCACCGGGGAGTGACACAGGCACTGGGGTGTGACAGAGCCACAGCCACCGGAGAGTGACACAGACACAGCCACCGGGGAGTGACACAGCCACTGGGGAGAGACACAGCCATCGGGGAGTGACACAGCCACAGCCACTGGTGAGTGACACAGCCACCAGGGAGTGACACAGCCATCGGGGAGTGACACAGCCATCGAGGAGTGAAACAGCCACAGCCATCGGGGAGTGACACAGCCACCGGGGAGTGACACAGCCACAGCCATCGGGGAGTGACACAGCCACTGGGGAGAGACACAGCCATCGGGGAGTGACACAGCCACCGGGGAGTGACACAGCCACCGGGGAGTGACACAGCCACAGCCATCGGGGAGTGACACAGCCACTGGGGAGTGACACAGCCACCGGGGAGTAACACAGAAACTGGGGAATGACACAGCCACAGCCACCGGGGAGTGACACAGCACCGGGGAGTGACACAGCCACAGCCATCGGGGAGTGACACAGCCATCGGTGAGTGACACAGCCACTGGGGAGTGACACAGCCACCGGGGAGTGACACAGCCACCGGGGAGTGACACAGCCACCGGTGAATGACACAGCCATCGGGGAGTGACACAGCCCCCGGGGAGTGACACAGCCATCGGGGAGTGACACAGCCGCTGGGGAGTGACACAGCCATCGGCGAGTGACACAGCCACCGGGGAGTGACACAGGCACTGGGGTGTGACAGAGCCACAGCCACCGGAGAGTGACACAGACACAGCCACCGGGGAGTGACACAGCCACTGGGGAGAGACACAGCCATCGGGGAGTGACACAGCCACAGCCACTGGTGAGTGACACAGCCACCAGGGAGTGACACAGCCATCGGGGAGTGACACAGCCATCGAGGAGTGAAACAGCCACAGCCATTGGGGAGTGACACAGCCACCGGGGAGTGACACAGCCACAGCCATCGGGGAGTGACACAGCCACTGGGGAGTGACACAGCCATCGGGGAGTGACACAGCCACAGCCACCGGGGAGTGACACAGCCACTGGGGAGTGACACAGCCACCGGGGAATGACACAGCCACAGCCACCGGGGAGTGACACAGCACCGGGGAGTGACACAGCCACAGCCATCAGGGAGTGACACAGCCATCGGGGAGTGACACAGCCACTTGGGAGTGACACAGCCACCGGGGAGTGACACAGCCACCGGTGAATGACACAGCCATCGGGGAGTGACACAGCCCCCGGGGAGTGACACAGCCATCGGGGAGTGACACAGCCGCTGGGGAGTGACACAGCCATCGGCGAGTGACACAGCCACCGAGGAGTGACACAGGCACTGGGGTGTGACACAGCCACAGCCACTGGGGAGTGACACAGCCATCGGGGAGTGACACAGCCCCCGGGGAGTGACACAGCCATCGGGGAGTGACACAGCCCCCAGCGAGTGACACAGCCACCGGGGAGTGACACAGCCACCGGGGAGTGACACAGCCACAGCGATCGGGGAGTGACAAAGCCACCGGGGAGTGACACAGCCACAGCGATCAGGGAGTGACACAGCCACCGGGGAGTGACACAGCCACAGCCACCGGGGTGTGACACAGCCACCAGGGAGTGACACAGCCACAGCCCCCGGGGAGTGACACAGCCACCGGGGAGTGACACAGCCACCGGGGAGTGACACAGCCACCGGGGAGTGACACAGCCACAGCCATCGGGGAGTGACACAGCCATCGGGGAGTGACACAGCCACTGGGGAGTGACACAGCCACCGGGGAGTAACACAGCCACTGGGGAATGACACAGCCACAGCCACCGGGGAGTGACACAGCACCGGGGAGTGACACAGCCACAGCCATCGGGGAGTGACACAGCCATCGGGGAGTGACACAGCCACCGGGGAGTGACACAGCCACCGGGGAGTGACACAGCCACCGGGGAGTGACACAGCCACCGGGGAGTGACACAGCCATCGGGGAGTGACACAGCCCCCGGGGAGTGACACAGCCATCAGGGAGTGACACAGCCGCTGGGGAGTGACACAGCCATCGGCGAGTGACACAGCCACCGGGGAGTGACACAGGCACTGGGGTGTGACAGAGCCACAGCCACCGGAGAGTGACACAGACACAGCCACCGGGGAGTGACACAGCCACTGGGGAGAGACACAGCCATCGGGGAGTGACACAGCCACAGCCACTGGTGAGTGACACAGCCATCAGGGAGTGACACAGTCATCGGGGAGTGACACAGCCATCGGGGAGTGACACAGCCATCGGGGAGTGACACAGCCACCGGGGAGTGACACAGCCACAGCCATCGGGGAGTGACACAGCCACTGGGGAGAGACACAGCCATCGGGGAGTGACACAGCCATCGGGGAGTGACACAGCCACCGGGGAGTGACACAGCCACCGGGGAGTGACACAGCCACAGCCATCGGGGAGTGACACAGCCATCGGGGAGTGACACAGCCACCGGGGAGTGACACAGCCACCGGGGAGTGACACAGCCACTGGGGAATGACACAGCCACAGCCACCGGGGAGTGACACAGCCACCGGGGAGTGACACAGCCACAGCCATCGGGGAGTGACACAGCCATCGGGGAGTGACACAGCCACTGGGGAGTGACACAGCCACCGGGGAGTGACACAGCCACCGGGGAGTGATACAGCCACCGGTGAATGACACAGCCATAGGGGAGTGACACAGCCCCCGGGGAGTGACACAGCCATCGGGGAGTGACACAGCCGCTGGGGAGTGACACAGCCATCGACGAGTGACACAGCCACCGGGGAGTGACACAGGCACTGGGGTGTGACACAGCCACAGCCACCGGAGAGTGACACAGACACAGCCACCGGGGAGTGACACAGCCACTGGGGAGAGACACAGCCATCGGGGAGTGACACAGCCACAGCCACTGGTGAGTGACACAGCCACCAGGGAGTGACACAGCCATCGGGGAGTGACACAGCCATCGAGGAGTGAAACAGCCACAGCCATCGGGGAGTGACACAGCCACCGGGGAGTGACACAGCCACAGCCATCGGGGAGTGACACAGCCACTGGGGAGAGACACAGCCATCGGGGAGTGACACAGCCACAGCCACCGGGGAGTGACACAGCCAATGGGGAGTGACACAGCCACCAGGGAATGACACAGCCACAGCCACCGGGGAGTGACACAGCACTGCGGAGTGACACAGCCACAGCCATCAGGGAGTGACACAGCCATCGGGGAGTGACACAGCCACTTGGGAGTGACACAGCCACCGGGGAGTGACACAGCCACCGGTGAATGACACAGCCATCGGGGAGTGACACAGCCCCCGGGGAGTGACACAGCCATCGGGGAGTGACACAGCCGCTGGGGAGTGACACAGCCATCGGCGAGTGACACAGCCACCGGGGAGTGACACAGGCACTGGGGTGCGACACAGCCACAGCCACTGGGGAGTGACACAGCCATCGGGGAGTGACACAGCCCCCGGGGAGTGACACAGCCTTCGGGGAGTGACACAGCCCCCAGCGAGTGACACAGTCACCGGGGAGTGACACAGCCATCGGGGAGTGACACAGCCATCGGGTAGTGACACAGCCATCGGGGAGTGACACAGCCACCGGGGAGTGACACATTCATCAGGGAGTGACACAGCCACCGGGGAGTGAAACAGCCATCGGGGAGTGACACAGCCACTGGGGAGTGACACAGCCATCGGGGAGTGACACAGCCATCGGGGAGTGACACAGCCACCGGGGAGTGACACAGCCACAGCCACCGGGGAGTGACACAGCCACTGGGGAGTGACACAGCCACAGCCATCGGAGAGTGACACAGCCATCGGGGAGTGACACAGCCACAGCCACTGGGGAGTGACACAGCCACCGGGGAATGACACAGCCATCGGGGAGTGACACAGCCACAGCCAACAGGGAGTGACACAGCCACAGCCACCGGGGAGTGACACAGTTATTGGGAAGTGACACAGACACCGGGGAGTGACACAGCCACAGCCACTGGGGAGTGACACAGACAATGGGGAGAGACACAGCCATCAGGGAGTGACACAGCCACCGGGGAATGACACAGCCATCGGGGAGTGACACAGCCCCCGGGGAGTGACACAGCCAGTGGGGAGTGACACAGCCACAGGGGACTGACACAGCCCCCGGGGAGTGACACAGCCACTGGAGAGTGACACAGTCACCGGGGAGTGACACAGCCATCGAGGAGTGACACAGCCACTGGGGAATGACACAGCCACCGGGGAGTGACACAGCCAGCGGAGAGTGACACAGCCACCGGGGAGTGACACAGCCACAGACATCGGGGACTCACACAGCCACCGGGGAGTGACACAGCCACCGGGGAGTGACACAGCCACAGCCATCGGGGAGTGACACAGCCATCGGGGAGTGACACAGCCACTGGGGAGTGACACAGACACCGGGGAGTAACACAGCCACTGGGGAATGACACAGCCACAGCCACCGGGGAGTGACACAGCACCGGGGAGTGACACAGCCACAGCCATCGGGGAGTGACACAGCCATCGGGGAGTGACACAGCCACTGGGGAGTGACACAGCCACCGGGGAGTGACACAGCCACCGGGGAGTGACACAGCCACCGGTGAATGACACAGCCATCGGGGAGTGACACAGCCCCCGGGGAGTGACACAGCCATCGGGGAGTGACACAGCCGCTGGGGAGTGACACAGCCATCGGCGAGTGACACAGCCACCGGGGAGTGACACAGGCACTGGGGTGTGACACAGCCACAGCCACCGGAGAGTGACACAGACACAGCCACCGGGGAGTGACACAGCCACTGGGGAGAGACACAGCCAACGAGGAGTGACACAGCCACAGCCACTGGAGAGTGACACAGCCACCAGGGAGTGACACAGCCATCGGGGAGTGACACAGCCATCGAGGAGTGAAACAGCCACAGCCATTGGGGAGTGACACAGCCACTGGGGAGTGACACAGCCACAGCCATCGGGGAGTGACACAGCCACTGGGGAGTGACACAGCCATCGGGGAGTGACACAGCCACCGGGGAGTGACACAGCCACTGGGGAGTGACACAGCCACCGGGGAATGACACAGCCACAGCCACCGGGGAGTGACACAGCACCGGGGAGTGACACAGCCACAGCCATCAGGGAGTGACACAGCCATCGGGGAGTGACACAGCCACTTGGGAGTGACACAGCCACCGGGGAGTGACACAGCCACCGGTGAATGACACAGCCATCGGGGAGTGACACAGCCCCCGGGGAGTGACACAGCCATCGGGGAGTGACACAGCCGCTGGGGAGTGACACAGCCATCGGCGAGTGACACAGCCACCGGGGAGTGACACAGCCACTGGGGAGTGACACAGCCATCGGGGAATGACACAGCCCCCGGGGAGTGACACAGCCATCGGGGAGTGACACAGCCCCCAGCGAGTGACACAGCCACCGGGGAGTGACACAGCCACCGGGGAGTGACACAGCCACAGCGATCGGGGAGTGACAAAGCCACCGGGGAGTGACACAGCCACAGCGATCAGGGAGTGACACAGCCACCGGGGAGTGACACAGCCACAGCCACCGGGGTGTGACACAGCCACCAGGGAGTGACACAGCCACAGCCCCCGGGGAGTGACACAGCCACCGGGGAGTGACACAGCCACCGGGGAGTGACACAGCCACAGCCATCGGGGAGTGACACAGCCATCGGGGAGTGACACAGCCACTGGGGAGTGACACAGCCACAGCCACTGGGGAATGACACAGCCACAGCCACCGGGGAGTGACACAGCGATCGGGGAGTGACACAGCCACAGCCATCGGGGAGTGACACAGCCACCGGGGAGTGACACAGCCACCGGGGAGTGACACAGCCACCGGGGAGTGACACAGCCACCGGAGAGTGACACAGCCATCGGGGAGTGACACAGCCCCCGGGGAGTGACACAGCCATCGGGGAGTGACACAGCCACTGGAGAGTGACACAGCCATCGGAGAGTGACACAGCCACCGGGGAGTGACACAGGCACTGGGGTGTGACAGAGCCACAGCCACCGGAGAGTGACACAGACACAGCCACCGGGGAGTGACACAGCCACTGGGGAGAGACACAGCCATCGGGGAGTGACACAGCCACAGCCACTGGGAGTGACACAGCCACCGGGGAGTGACACAGTCATTGGGGAGTGACACAGCCATCGGGGAGTGACACAGCCACAGCCACTGGGGAGTGACACAGCCACCGGGGAGTGACACAGCCACAGCCAATGGAGAGTGACACAGCCATCGGGGAGAGACACAGCCACTGGAGAGTGACACAGCCATCGGGGAGTGACACAGCCACCGGGGAGTGACACAGCCACCGGGGAGTGACACAGCCACAGCCATCGGGGAGTGACACAGCCATCGGGGAGTGACACAGCCACTGGGGAGTGACACAGCCACCGGGGAGTGACACAGCCACTGGGGAATGACACAGCCACAGCCACCGGGGAGTGACACAGCACCGGGGAGTGACACAGCCACAGCCATCGGGGAGTGACACAGCCATCGGGGAGTGACACAGCCACTGGGGAGTGACACAGCCACCGGGGAGTGACACAGCCACCGGGGAGTGATACAGCCACCGGTGAATGACACAGCCATAGGGGAGTGACACAGCCCCCGGGGAGTGACACAGCCATCGGGGAGTGACACAGCCGCTGGGGAGTGACACAGCCATCGACGAGTGACACAGCCACCGGGGAGTGACACAGGCACTGGGGTGTGACACAGCCACAGCCACCGGAGAGTGACACAGACACAGCCACCGGGGAGTGACACAGCCACTGGGGAGAGACACAGCCATCGGGGAGTGACACAGCCACAGCCACTGGTGAGTGACACAGCCACCAGGGAGTGACACAGCCACCGGGGAGTGACACAGCCATCGAGGAGTGAAACAGCCACAGCCATCGGGGAGTGACACAGCCACCGGGGAGTGACACAGCCACAGCCATCGGGGAGTGACACAGCCACTGGGGAGAGACACAGCCATCGGGGAGTGACACAGCCACAGCCACCGGGGAGTGACACAGCCAATGGGGAGTGACACAGCCACCAGGGAATGACACAGCCACAGCCACCGGGGAGTGACACAGCACTGCGGAGTGACACAGCCACAGCCATCAGGGAGTGACACAGCCATCGGGGAGTGACACAGCGCTTGAGAGTGACACAGCCACCGGGGAGTGACACAGCCACCGGTGAATGACACAGCCATCGGGGAGTGACACAGCCCCCGGGGAGTGACACAACCATCGGGGAGTGACACAGCCGCTGGGGAGTGACACAGCCATCGGCGAGTGACACAGCCACCGGGGAGTGACACAGGCACTGGGGTGCGACACAGCCACAGCCACTGGGGAGTGACACAGCCATCGGGGAGTGACACAGCCCCCGGGGAGTGACACAGCCTTCGGGGAGTGACACAGCCCCCAGCGAGTGACACAGTCACCGGGGAGTGACACAGCCATCGGGGAGTGACACAGCCATCGGGTAGTGACACAGCCATCGGGGAGTGACAAAGCCACTGGGGAGTGACACAGCCATCAGGGAGTGACAAAGCCACCGGGGAATGACACAGCCATCGGGGAGTGACACAGCCCCCGGGGAGTGACACAGCCATCGGGGAGTGACACAGCCATCGGGGAGTGACACAGCCACCGGGGAGTGACACAGCCACAGCCACCGGGGAGTGACACAGCCACTGGGGAGTGACACAGCCACAGCCACCGGGGAGTGACACAGCCACCGGAGAGTGACACAGCCACAGCCACCGGGGAGTGACACAGCCACTGGGGAGAGACACAGCCATCGGGGAGTGACACAGCCACAGCCAAAGGGGAGTGACACAGCCACAGCCACCGGGGAGTGACACAGTTATTGGGAAGTGACACAGACACCGGGGAGTGACACAGACACAGCCACTGGGGAGTGACACAGACAATGGGGAGAGACACAGCCATCAGGGAGTGACACAGCCACCGGGGAATGACACAGCCATCGGGGAGTGACACAGCCCCCGGGGAGTGACACAGCCAGTGGGGAGTGACACAGCCACTGGGGACTGACACAGCCCCCGGGGAGTGACACAGCCACTGGAGAGTGACACAGTCACCGGGGAGTGACACAGCCATCGAGGAGTGACACAGCCACTGGGGAATGACACAGCCACCGGGGAGTGACACAGCCAGCGGAGAGTGACACAGCCACCGGGGAGTGACACAGCCACAGACATCGGGGACTCACACAGCCACCGGAGAGTGACACAGCCACCGGGGAATGACACAGCCACAGCCACCAGGGAGTGACACAGCCACCGGGGAGTGACACAGCCATGGGGGAGTGACACAGCCATCGGGGAGTGACACAGCCACCGGGGAGTGAAACAGCCACTGGGGAATGACACAGCCACAGACACCGGGGAGTGACACAGCCACCGGAGAGTGACACAGCCACCTGGGAGTGACACAGCCAAAGCCATCGGGGAGTGACACAGCCACCAGGGAGTGACACAGCCACAGCCACCGGGGAGTGACACAGCCACTGGGGAGTGACACAGCCACCGGGGAGTGGCACAGCCATCGGGGAGAGACACAGCCATCGGGGAGTGACACAGCCATCGGGGAGTGACACAGCAACCGGGGAGTCACAGCCACAGACACCGGGGAGTGACACAGCCACCGGAGAGTGACACAGCCATCGGGGAGTGACACAGCCATCGGGGAGTGACACAGCCACCGGGGAGTGACACAGCCACTGGGGAGTGACACAGCCACAGACACCGGGGAGTGACACAGCCACCGGAGAGTGACACAGCCACCGGGGAGTGACACAGCCACAGCCATCGGGCAGTGACACAGCCACCAGGGAGTGACACAGCCACAGCCACCGGGGAGTGACACAGCTACTGGGGAGTGACACAGCCACCGGGGAGTGACACAGCCATCGGGGAGTGGCACTGACATCGGGGGGTGACACAGCATCCGGGGAGTCACAGCCACAGACACCGGGGAGTGACACAGCCACCGGAGAGTGACACAGCCACAGCCACCGGGGAGTGACACAGCCACTGGGGAGAGAGACAGCCACCGGAAAGTGACACAGCCACCGGGGAGTGACACAGCCACTGGGGAGTGACACAGCCACAGCCACTGGGGAGTGACACAGCCACCGGGAAGTGACACAGCCACAGACATCGGGGAGTGACACAGCCACAGCCACCGGGGAGTGACACAGCCACAGCCACCGGAGAGTGACACAGCCATCGGGGGGCGACACAGCCATCGGGGAGTGACACAGCCACCGGGGAGTGTCACAGCCATCGGGGAGTGACACAGCCCCCAGCGAGTGACACAGCCACCGGGGAGTGACACAGCGACTGGGGAGAGACACAGCCATCTGGGAGTGACACAGCCAAAGGGGAGTGACACAGCCACAGCCACCGGGGAGTGACACAGCCACTGGGAAGTGACACAGACACTGGGCAGTGACACAGCCACAGCCACCGGGGAGTGATACAGCCATCGGGGGGCGACACAGCCATCGGGGATTGACACAGCCACCGGGGAGTGTCACAGCCATCGGGGAGTGACACAGCCCCCAGCGAGTGACACAGCCACCGGGGAGTGACACAGCCATCGGGGAGTGACACAGCCATCGGGGAGCGACACAGCCACAGCCACCGGGGAGTGAAACAGCCACTGGGGAGAGACACAGCCATCGGGGAGTGACACAGCCACAGCCAAAGGGGAGTGACACAGCCACAGCCACCGGGGAGTGACACAGCCACTGGGAAGTGACACAGACACCGGGCAGTGACACAGCCACAGCCACTGGGGAGAGACAAAGCCACTGGGGAGAGACACAGCCATCAGGGAGTGACACAGCCACCGGGGAATGACACAGCCATCGGGGAGTGACACAGCCACTGGAGAGTGACACAGCCACGGGGGAATGGCACAGCCACCGGGGAGTGACACAGCCACAGCCATCGGGGAGTGACACAGCCACCGGGGAGTGACACAGCCACAGCGATAGGGGAGTGACACAGCCACCGGGGAGTGACACAGCCACAGCGATCAGGGAGTGACACAGCCACCGGGGAGTGACACAGCCACAGCCCCCGGGGAGTGACACAGCCACCGGGGAGTGACACAGCCACCGGGGAGTGACACAGCCACAGCCATCGGGGAGTGACACAGCCATCGGGGAGTGACACAGCCACTGGGGAGTGACACAGCCACCGGGGAGTGACACAGCCACTGGGGAGTGACACAGCCACCGGGGAGTTACACAGCCACCGGGGAATGACACAGCCACAGCCACCGGGGAGTGACACAGCCATCGGGGAGTGACACAGCCACCGGAGAGTGACACAGCCACAGCCCCCGGGGAGTGACACAGCCACAGCCCCCGGGGAGTGATACAGCCACAGCCCCCGGGGAGTGACACAGCCACAGCCATCGGGGAGTGACCCAGCCGTCGGGCAGTGACACAGCCACAGCCACCGGGGAGTGACACAGCCACCGGAGAGTGACACAGCCACCGGAGAGTGACACAGCCACAGCCACCGGGGAGTGACACAGCCAACGGCGAGTGACACTGCCACCGGAGTTTGACACAGCCACAGCCACCGGGGAGTGACACAGCCATCGAGGAGTGACACAGCCACTGGGGAGTGACACAGCCACCGGGGAGTGACACAGCCAGCGGAGAGTGACACAGCCACCGGGGAGTGACACAGCCACAGACATCGGGGAGTGACACAGCCACCGGAAAGTGAAACAGCCCAGGGGAATGACACAGCCACAGCCACCGGGGAGTGACACAGCCAGCGGGGAGTGACACAGCCACTGGGGAGTGACACAGCCACCGGGGAGTGACACAGCCACAGACACCGGGGAGTGACACAGCCACCGGAGAGTGACACAGCCACCGGGGAGTGACACAGCAACAGCCATCGGGGAGTGACACAGCCACCAGGGAGTGACACAGCCACAGCCACCGGGGAGTGACACAGCCACTGGGGAGTGATACAGCCATCGGGGAGTGACACAGCCATCGGGGAGTGACACAGCAACCGGGGAGCCACAGCCAAAGACACCGGGGAGTGACACAGACACCGGAGAGTGACACAGCCATCGGGGAGTGACACAGCCATCGGGGAGTGACACAGCCACCGGGGAGTGACACAGCCACTGGGGAGTGACACAGCCACAGACACCGGGGAGTGACACAGCCACTGGAGAGTGACACAGCCACCGGGGAGTGACACAGCCACAGCCATCGGGGAGTGACACAGCCACAGCCACTGGAGAGTGACACAGCCATCGGGGAGTGACACAGCCACCGGGGAGTGACACAGCCATCGGGGAGTGACACAGCCACCGGGGAGTGACACAGCCACTGGGGAGTGACACAGCCACAGCCACTGGGGAGTGACACAGCCACCGGGAAGTGACACAGCCACAGACATCAGGGAGTGACACAGCCACAGCCACCGGGGAGTGACACAGTCACTGCGGAATGACAAGCCTTCGGAGACTGACACAGCAACAGCCACCGGGGAGTGACACAGCCACAGCCACCGGGGAGTGATACAGCCACTGGGAAGAGACACAGCCACCGGGGAGTGATACAGCCACTGGGGAGAGACACAGCCACCGGGGAGTGACACAGCCACAGCCACCGGGGAATTACACAGCCACTGGGGAGAGACACAGCCACTGGGGATCGACACAGCCACAGCCACCGGAGAGTGACACAGCCATCGGGGGGCGACACAGCCATCGGGGAGTGACACAGCCACCGGGGAGTGTCACAGCCATCAGGGAGTGACACAGCCCCCAGCGAGTGACACAGCCACCGGGGAGTGACACAGCCATCGGGGAGTGACAAAGCCATCGGGGAGTGACACAGCCACAGCCACCGGGGAGTGACACAGCCACTGGGGAGAGACACAGCCATCGGGGAGTGACACAGCCACAGCCAAAGGGGAGTGACACAGCCACAGCCACCGGGGAGTGACACAGCCACTGGGAAGTGACACAGACACCGGGCAGTGACACAGCCACAGCCACTGGGGAGAGACAAAGCCACTGGGGAGAGACACAGCCATCAGGGAGTGACACAGCCACCGGGGAATGACACAGCCATCTGGGAGTGACACAGCAACTGGAGAGTGACACAGCCACGGGGGAGTGGCACAGCCACCGGGGAGTGACACAGCCACAGCCATCGGGGAGTGACACAGACACCGGGGAGTGACACAGCCACAGCGATAGGGGAGTGACACAGCCACCGGGGAGTGACACAGCCACAGCGATCAGGGAGTGACACAGCCACCGGGGAGTGACACAGCCACAGCCACCGGGGTGTGACACAAACACCGGGGAGTGACACAGCCACCAGGGAGTGACACAGCCACAGCCCCCGGGGAGTGACACAGCCACTGGGGAGTGACACAGCCACCGGGGAGTGACACAGCCACCGGGGAGTGACACAGCCACAGCCATCGGGGAGTGACACAGCCAACGGGGAGTGAAACAGCCACTGGGGAGTGACACAGCCACCGGGGAGTGACACAGCCACTGGGGAGTGACACAGCCACCGTGGAGTTACACAACCACCGGGGAATGACACAGCCACAGCCACCGGGGAGTGACACAGCCATCGGGGAGTGACACAGCCACCGGAGAGTGACACAGCCACAGCCCCCGGGGAGTGACACAGCCACAGCCCCCGGGGAGTGATACAGCCACAGCCCCCAGGGAGTGACACAGCCACTGCCATCGGGGAGTGACACAGCCGTCGGGCAGTGACACAGCCACAGCCACCGGGGAGTGACACAGCCACCGGAGAGTGACACAGCCACCGGAGAGTGACACAGCCACAGCCACCGGAGAGTGACACAGCCACCGGAGAGTGACACAGCCACAGCCACCGGGGAGTGACACAGCCAACGGCGAGTGACACAGCCACCGGAGTTTGACACAGCCACAGCCACCGGGGAGTGACACAGCCATCGAGGAGTGACACAGCCACTGGGGAGTGACACAGCCACCGGGGAGTGACACAGCCAGCGGAGAGTGACACAGCCACCGGGGAGTGACACAGCCACAGACATCGGGGAGTGACACAGCCACCGGAGAGTGACACAGCCCAGGGGAATGACACAGCCACAGCCACCGGGGAGTGACACAGCCAGCGGGGAGTGACACAGCCACCGGGGAGTGACACAGCCACCGGGGAGTGACACAGCCACAGACACCGGGGAGTGACACAGCCACCGGAGAGTGACACAGCCACCGGGGAGTGACACAGCAACAGCCATCGGGGAGTGACACAGCCACCAGGGAGTGACACAGCCACAGCCACCGGGGAGTGACACAGCCACTGGGGAGTGACACAGCCATCGGGGAGTGACACAGCCATCGGGGAGTGACACAGCAACCGGGGAGCCACAGCCACAGACACCGGGGAGTGACACAGACACCGGAGAGTGACACAGCCATCGGGGAGTGACACAGCCATCGGGGAGTGACACAGCCACCGGGGAGTGACACAGCCACTGGGGAGTGACACAGCCACAGACACCGGGGAGTGACACAGCCACCGGAGAGTGACACAGCCACCGGGGAGTGACACAGCCACAGCCATCGGGGAGTGACACAGCCACAGCCACCGGGGAGTGACACAGCCACTGGGGAGTGACACAGCCACCGGGGAGTGACACAGCCACCGGGGAGTGACACAGCCACAGCCACCGGGGAGTGACACAGCCATCGGGGAGTGACACAGCCACCGGAGAGTGACACAGCCACAGCCCCCGGGGAGTGACACAGCCACAGCCCCCGGGGAGTGATACAGCCACAGCCCCCGGGGAGTGACACAGCCACAGCCATCGGGGAGTGACCCAGCCGTCGGGCAGTGACACAGCCACAGCCACCGGGGAGTGACACAGCCACCGGAGAGTGACACAGCCACCGGAGAGTGACACAGCCACAGCCACCGGGGAGTGACACAGCCAACGGCGAGTGACACAGCAACCGGAGTTTGACACAGCCACAGCCACCGGGGAGTGACACAGCCATCGAGGAGTGACACAGCCACAGGGGAGTGACACAGCCACCGGGGAGTGACACAGCCACCGGAGAGTGACACAGCCACCGGGGAGTGACACAGCCACAGACATCGGGGAGTGACACAGCCACCGGAGAGTGAAACAGCCCAGGGGAATGACACAGCCACAGCCACCGGGGAGTGACACAGCAATCGGGGAGTGACACAGCCACTGGGGAGTGACACAGCCACCGGGGAGTGACACAGCCACAGCCACTGGAGAGTGACACAGCCATCGGGGAGTGACACAGCCACCGGGGAGTGACACAGCCACAGCCATCGGGGAGTGACACAGCCACCGGAGAGTGACACAGCCACAGCCACCGGGGAGTGACACAGCCACTGGGGAGTGATACAGCCATCGGGGAGTGACACAGCCATCGGGGAGTGACACAGCAACCGGGGAGCCACAGCCAAAGACACCGGGGAGTGACACAGACACCGGAGAGTGACACAGCCATCGGGGAGTGACACAGCCATCGGGGAGTGACACAGCCACCGGGGAGTGACACAGCCACTGGGGAGTGACACAGCCACAGACACCGGGGAGTGACACAGCCACTGGAGAGTGACACAGCCACCGGGGAGTGACACAGCCACAGCCATCGGGGAGTGACACAGCCACAGCCACCGGAGAGTGACACAGCCACTGGGGAGTGACACAGCCACCGGGGAGTGACACAGCCATCGGGGAGTGACACAGCCACCGGGGAGTGACACAGCCACTGGGGAGTGACACAGCCACAGCCACTGGGGAGTGACACAGCCACCGGGAAGTGACACAGACACAGACATCAGGGAGTGACACAGCCACAGCCACCGGGGAGTGACACAGTCACTGCGGAATGACAAGCCTTCGGAGACTGACACAGCAACAGCCACCGGGGAGTGACACAGCCACAGCCACCGGGGAGTGATACAGCCACTGGGGAGAGACACAGCCACCGGGGAGTGATACAGCCACTGGGGAGAGACACAGCCACCGGGGAGTGACACAGCCACAGCCACCGGGGAATTACACAGCCACTGGGGAGAGACACAGCCACTGGGGATCGACACAGCCACAGCCACCGGAGAGTGACACAGCCATCGGGGGGCGACACAGCCATCGGGGAGTGACACAGCCACCGGGGAGTGTCACAGCCATCAGGGAGTGACACAGCCCCCAGCGAGTGACACAGCCACCGGGGAGTGACACAGCCATCGGGGAGTGACAAAGCCATCGGGGAGTGACACAGCCACAGCCACCGGGGAGTGACACAGCCACTGGGGAGAGACACAGCCATCGGGGAGTGACACAGCCACAGCCAAAGGGGAGTGACACAGCCACAGCCACCGGGGAGTGACACAGCCACTGGGAAGTGACACAGACACCGGGCAGTGACACAGCCACAGCCACTGGGGAGAGACAAAGCCACTGGGGAGAGACACAGCCATCAGGGAGTGACACAGCCACCGGGGAATGACACAGCCATCTGGGAGTGACACAGCAACTGGAGAGTGACACAGCCACGGGGGAGTGGCACAGCCACCGGGGAGTGACACAGCCACAGCCATCGGGGAGTGACACAGCCACCGGGGAGTGACACAGCCACAGCCATTGGAGAGTGACACAGCCACCGGGGAGTGACACAGCCACCGGAGAGTGACACAGCCACCGGGGAGTGACACAACCACAGCCATCGGGGAGTGACACAGCCACCGGGGAGTGAGACAGCCACCGGGGAGTGACACAGCCACAGCCACCGGGGAGTGATACAGCCACTGGGGAGAGACAGAGCCACCGGGGAGTGACACAGCCACCGGGGAGTGACACAGCCACAGCCATCGGGGAGTGACACAGCCAACGGGGAGTGACACAGCCACTGGGGAGTGACACAGCCACCGGGGAGTGACACAGCCACTGGGGAGTGACACAGCCACCGTGGAGTTACACAACCACCGGGGAATGACACAGCCACAGCCACCGGGGAGTGACACAGCCATCGGGGAGTGACACAGCCACCGGAGAGTGACACAGCCACAGCCCCCGGGGAGTGACACAGCCACAGCCCCCGGGGAGTGATACAGCCACAGCCCCCAGGGAGTGACACAGCCACTGCCATCGGGGAGTGACACAGCCGTCGGGCAGTGACACAGCCACAGCCACCGGGGAGTGACACAGCCACCGGAGAGTGACACAGCCACCGGAGAGTGACACAGCCACAGCCACCGGAGAGTGACACAGCCACCGGAGAGTGACACAGCCACAGCCACCGGGGAGTGACACAGCCAACGGCGAGTGACACTGCCACCGGAGTTTGACACAGCCACAGCCACCGGGGAGTGACACAGCCATCGAGGAGTGACACAGCCACTGGGGAGTGACACAGCCACCGGGGAGTGACACAGCCAGCGGAGAGTGACACAGCCACCGGGGAGTGACACAGCCACAGACATCGGGGAGTGACACAGCCACCGGAGAGTGACACAGCCCAGGGGAATGACACAGCCACAGCCACCGGGGAGTGACACAGCCAGCGGGGAGTGACACAGCCACCGGGGAGTGACACAGCCATCGGGGAGTGACACAGCCACAGCCACCGGGGAGTGACACAGCCACCGGAGAGTGACACAGCCACCGGGGAGTGACACAGCCAGAGCCATCGGGGAGTGACACAGCCCCCAGGGAGTGACACAGCCACAGCCACCGGGGAGTGACACAGCCACTGGGGAGTGATACAGCCATCGGGGAGTGACACAGCCATCGGGGAGTGACACAGCAACCGGGGAGCCACAGCCAAAGACACCGGGGAGTGACACAGACACCGGAGAGTGACACAGCCATCGGGGAGTGACACAGCCATCGGGGAGTGACACAGCCACCGGGGAGTGACACAGCCACTGGGGAGTGACACAGCCACAGACACCGGGGAGTGACACAGCCACTGGAGAGTGACACAGCCACCGGGGAGTGACACAGCCACAGCCATCGGGGAGTGACACAGCCACAGCCACCGGGGAGTGACACAGCCACTGGGGAGTGACACAGCCACCGGGGAGTGACACAGCCATGGGGGAGTGACACAGCCACCGGGGAGTGACACAGCCACTGGGGAGTGACACAGCCACAGCCACTGGGGAGTGACACAGCCACCGGGAAGTGACACAGCCACAGACATCAGGGAGTGACACAGCCACAGCCACCGGGGAGTGACACAGTCACTGCGGAATGACAAGCCTTCGGAGACTGACACAGCAACAGCCACCGGGGAGTGACACAGCCACAGCCACCGGGGAGTGATACAGCCACTGGGGAGAGACACAGCCACCGGGGAGTGATACAGCCACTGGGGAGAGACACAGCCACCGGGGAGTGACACAGCCACAGCCACCGGGGAATTACACAGCCACTGGGGAGAGACACAGCCACTGGGGATCGACACAGCCACAGCCACCGAAGAGTGACACAGCCATCGGGGGGCGACACAGCCATCGGGGAGTGACACAGCCACCGGGGAGTGTCACAGCCATCAGGGAGTGACACAGCCCCCAGCGAGTGACACAGCCACCGGGGAGTGACACAGCCATCGGGGAGTGACAAAGCCATCGGGGAGTGACACAGCCACAGCCACCGGGGAGTGACACAGCCACTGGGGAGAGACACAGCCATCGGGGAGTGACACAGCCACAGCCAAAGGGGAGTGACACAGCCACAGCCAAAGGGGAGTGACACAGCCACAGCCACCGGGGAGTGACACAGCCACTGGGAAGTGACACAGACACCGGGCAGTGACACAGCCACAGCCACTGGGGAGAGACAAAGCCACTGGGGAGAGACACAGCCATCAGGGAGTGACACAGCCACCGGGGAATGACACAGTCATCTGGGAGTGACACAGCCACTGGAGAGTGACACAGCCACGGGGGAGTGGCACAGCCACCGGGGAGTGACACAGCCACAGCCATCGGGGAGTGACACAGCCACCGGGGAGTGACACAGCCACAGCGATAGGGGAGTGACACAGCCACCGGGGAGTGACACAGCCACAGCGATCAGGGAGTGACACAGCCACCGGGGAGTGACACAGCCACAGCCACCGGGGTGTGACACAACCACCGGGGAGTGACACAGCCACCAGGGAGTGACACAGCCACAGCCCCCGGGGAGTGACACAGCCACCGGCGAGTGACACAGCCACCGGGGAGTGACACAGCCACAGCCATCGGGGAGTGACACAGCCAACGGGGAGTGACACAGCCACTGGGGAGTGACACAGCCACCGGGGAGTGACACAGCCACTGGGGAGTGACACAGCCACCGTGGAGTTACACAACCACCGGGGAATGACACAGCCACAGCCACCGGGGAGTGACACAGCCATCGGGGAGTGACACAGCCACCGGAGAGTGACACAGCCACAGCCCCCGGGGAGTGACACAGCCACAGCCCCCGGGGAGTGATACAGCCACAGCCCCCAGGGAGTGACACAGCCACTGCCATCGGGGAGTGACACAGCCGTCGGGGAGTGACACAGCCCCGGGGAATGACACAGCCACAGCCACCGGGGAGTGACACAGCCAGCGGGGAGTGACACAGCCACTGGGGAGTGACACAGCCACCGGGGAGTGACACAGCCACAGACACCGGGGAGTGACACAGCCACCGGAGAGTGACACAGCCACCGGGGAGTGACACAGCAACAGCCATCGGGGAGTGACACAGCCACCAGGGAGTGACACAGCCACAGCCACCGGGGAGTGACAAAGCCACTGGGGAGTGACACAGCCATCGGGGAGTGACACAGCCATCGGGGACTGACACAGCCATCGGGGAGTGACACAGCAACCGGGGAGTCACAGCCACAGACAGCGGGGAGTGACACAGACACCGGAGAGTGACACAGCCATCGGGGAGTGACACAGCCATCGGGGAGTGACACAGCCACCGGGGAGTGACACAGCCATTGGGGAGTGACACAGCCACAGACACCGGGGAGTGACACAGCCACCGGAGAGTGACACAGCCACTGGGGAGTGACACAGCCAGAGCCATCGGGGAGTGACACAGCCACAGCCACCGGGGAGTGACACAGCCACTGGGGAGTGACACAGCCACCGGGGAGTGACACAGCCATCGTGGAGTGGCACAGCCATCGGGGAGTGACACAGCAACCGGGGAGTCACAGCCACAGAAACTGGGGAGTGACACAGCCACCGGAGAGTGACACAGCCACAGCCACCGGGGAGTGACACAGCCACTGGGGAGAGAGACAGACACCGGGGAGTGACACAGCCACCGGGGAATGACACAGCCACAGCCACTGGGCAGTGACACAGCCACCGGGAAGTGACACAGCCACAGACATCGGGGAGTGACACAGCCACAGCCACCGGGGAGTGACACAGCCACTGCAGAGTGACACAGCCTCCGGAGACTGACACAGCCACAGCCACCGGGGAGTGACACAGCCACAGCCACCGGGGAGTGATACAGCCACTGGGGAGAGACACAGCCACCGGGGAGTGATACAGCCACTGGGGAGAGACACAGCCACCGGGGAATGACACGGCCACAGCCACCGGGGAATTACACAGCCACTGGGGAGAGACACAGCCACCGGGGATCGACACAGCCACAGCCACCGGAGAGTGACACAGCCAGCGGGTAGTGACACAGCCACAGAAACTGGGAGTGACACAGCCACAGCCACCAGGGAGTGACACAGCCATTGGGGAGTGACACAGCCACTGGAGAGCGACACAGCCACCGGGGAGTGACACAGCCACAGCCACCGGGGAGTGACACAGCCAATGGGGAGTGACACAGCCACAGCCATCGGGCAGTGACACAGCCCCGGGCAGTGACACAGCCATCGGGGAGTGAAACAGCCCACGGGGAGTGACACTGCCAGTGGGGAGTGATGCTGCCACTGGGGAGTGACACAGCCATCGGGGAGTGACACAGCCACCGGGGAGTGACACAGCCATCGGGGAGTGACACAGCCACCGGGGAGTGACACAGCCATCGGCGAGTGACACAGCCACTGGGGAGTGACACAGCCACCGGGGAGTGACACAGCCATCGGGGAGTGACACAGCCACCGGTGAATGACACAACAATAGGGGAGTGACACAGCCCCCGGGGAGTGACACAGCCACCGGGGAGTGACACAGCCGCTGGGGAGTGACACAGCCATCGGCGAGTGACACAGCCACCGGGGAGTGACACAGGCACTGGGGTGTGACACAGCCACAGCAACCGGGGAGTGACACAGCCACAGCCACCGGGGAGTGACACAGCCACTGGGGAGAGACACAGACATCGGGGAGTGACACAGCCACAGCCACCGGGGAGTGACACAGCCACCGGGGAGTGACACAGCCATCGGGGAGTGACACAGCCATCGAGGAGTGACACAGCCACAGCCATCGGAGAGTGACACAGCCACCGGGGAGTGACACAGCCACAGCCATCGGGGAGTGACACAGCCACTGGGGAGAGACACAGCCATCGGGGAGTGACACAGCCACAGCCACCGGGGAGTGACACAGCCATCGGGGAGTGACAAAGCCACTGGGGAGTGACACAGCCATCGGGGAGTGACAAAGCCACCGGGGAATGACACAGCCATCGGGGAGTGACACAGCCCCCAGGGAGTGACACAGCTATCGGGGAGTGACACAGCTATCGGGGAGTGACACAGCCCCCGGGGAGTGACACAGCCATAGGGGAGTGACACAGCCATCGGGGAGTGACACAGCCACAGCCACCGGGGAGTGACACAGCCACTGGGGAGAGACACAGCCATCGGGGAGTGACACAGCCACAGCCAAAGGGGAGTGACACAGCCACAGCCACCGGGGAGTGACACAGCCACAGCCACCGGGGAGTGACACAGCCACTGGGAAGTGACACAGACACCGGGGAGTGACACAGCCACAGCCACTGGGGAGTGACACAGCCACTGGGGAGAGACACAGCCATCAGGGAGTGACACAGCCACCGGGGAATGACACAGCCATCGGGGAGTGACACAGCCCCCGGGGAGTGACACAGCCACTGGGGAGTGACAAAGCCACTGGGGACTGACACAGCCCCCGGGGAGTGACACAGCCACTGGAGAGTGACACAGCCACCGGGTAGTGACACAGCCACCGGGGAGTGACACAGCCACAGCCATCGGGGAGTGACACAGCCACCGGGGAGTGACACAGCCACAGCGATCAGGGAGTGACACAGCCACCGGGGAGTGACACAGCCACAGCCACCGGGGTGTGACACAGCCACCAGGGAGTGACACAGCCACAGCCCCCGGGGAGTGACACAGCCACCGGGGAGTGACACAGCCACCGGGGAGTGACACAGCCACAGCCATCGGGGAGTGACACAGCCATCGGGGAGTGACACAGCCACTGGGGAGTGACACAGCCACCGGGGAGTAACACAGCCACTGGGGAATGACACAGCCACAGCCATCGGGGAGTGACACAGCACCGGGGAGTGACACAGCCACAGCCATCGGGGAGTGACACAGCCATCGGGGAGTGACACAGCCACTGGGGAGTGACACAGCCACCGGGGAGTGACACAGCCACCGGGGAGTGACACAGCCACCGGTGAATGACACAGCCATCGGGGAGTGACACAGCCCCCGGGGAGTGACACAGCCATCGGGGAGTGACACAGCCGCTGGGGAGTGACACAGCCATCGGCGAGTGACACAGCCACCGGGGAGTGACACAGGTACTGGGGTGTGACAGAGCCACAGCCACCGGAGAGTGACACAGACACAGCCACCGGGGAGTGACACAGCCACTGGGGAGAGACACAGCCATCGGGGAGTGACACAGCCACAGCCACTGGTGAGTGACACAGCCACCAGGGAGTGACACAGCCATCGGGGAGTGACACAGCCATCGAGGAGTGAAACAGCCACAGCCATCGGGGAGTGACACAGCTTCCGGGGATTGACACAGCCACAGCCATCGGGGAGTGACACAGCCACTGGGGAGAGACTCAGCCACCGGGGAGTGACACAGCCACAGCCATCAGGGAGTGACACAGCCATCGGGGAGTGACACAGCCACTGGGGAGTGACACAGCCACCGGGGAGTAACACAGCCACAGGAGAGTGACACAGCCACAGCCACTGGGGAGTGACACAGCCACAGGAGAGTGACACAGCCACAGCCATCGGGAAGTGACACAGCCATCGGGGAGTGACACAGCCACTGGGGAGTGACACAGCCATAGGGAAGTGACACAGCCATCGGGGAGTGACACAGCCATCGGCGAGTGACACAGCCACCGGGGAGTGACACAGGCACTGGGGTGTGACACAGCCACAGCAACCGGGGAGTGACACAGCCACAGCCACCGGGGAGTGACACAGCCACTGGGGAGAGACACAGACATCGGGGAGTGACACAGCCACAGACACCGGGGAGTGACACAGCCACCGGGGAGTGACACAGCCATCGGGGAGTGACACAGCCATCGAGGAGTGACACAGCCACCTGGGAGTGACACAGCCACAGACATCGGGGAGTGACACAGCCACCGGGGAGTGACACAGCCACAGCCATCGGGGAGTGACACAGCCATCGGGGAGGGAGACAGCCAATGGGGAGTGACACAGCCATAGCCACCGGGGAGTGACACAGCCATCGGGGAGTGACACAGCCACCGGGGAGTGACACAGCCACCGGGGAGTGACACAGCCATCGGGGAGTGACACAGCCACATCCACCGGGGAATGACACAGCCATCGGGGAGTGACACAGCCCCCTGGGAGTGACACAGCTATCGGGGAGTGACACAGCCACTGGTGAGTGACACAGCCATAGGGGAGTGACACAGCCATCGGGGAGTGACACAGCCACAGCCACCGGGGAGTGACACAGCCACCGGAGAGTGACACAGCCATCGGGGAGTGACACAGCCACAGCCACCGGGGAGTGACACAGCCACAGCCACCGGGGAGTGACACAGCCACAGCCACCGGGGAGTGACACAGCCACCGGAGAGTGACACAGACACCGGGGAGTGACACAGCCACAGCCACTGGGGAGTGACACAGCCACTGGGGAGAGACACAGCCATCAGGGAGTGACACAGCCACCGGGGAGTGACACAGCCATCGGGGAGTGACACAGCCACCGGGGAGTGACACAGCCACTGGGGAGTGACACAGCCACTGGGGAGTGATAGAGCCCCCGGGGAGTGACACAGCCACTGGAGAGTGACACAGCCACCGGGGAGTGACACAGCCACCGGGGAGTGACACAGCCACAGCCATCGGGGAGTGACACAGCCACCGGGGAGTGACACAGCCACAGCCATCGGGGAGTGACACAGCCACCGGGGAGTGACACAGCCACCGGGGAGTGACACAGCCACCGGGGAGTGACACAGCCACAGCCACCGGGGTGTGACACAGCCACCAGGGAGTGACACAGCCACAGCCCCCGGGGAGTGACACAGCCACCGGGGAGTGACACAGCCACCGGGGAGTGACACAGCCACCGGGGAGTGACACAGCCACTGGGGAGTGACACAGCCACCGGGGAGTGACACAGCCACTGGGGAATGACACAGCCACAGCCACCGGGGAGTGACACAGCCACCGGGGAGTGACACAGCCACAGCCATCGGGGAGTGACACAGCCATCGGGGAGTGACACAGCCACCGGGGAGTGACACAGCCACCGGGGAGTGACACAGCCACCGGGGAGTGACACAGCCACCAGGGAGTGACACAGCCATCGGGGAGTGACACAGCCCCCGGGGAGTGACACAGTCACCGGGGAGTGACACAGCCACCGGAGAGTGACACAGCCATCGGGGAGTGACACAGCCACCGGGGAGTGACACAGCCACTGGGGTGTGACAGAGCCACAGCCACCGGGGAGCGTCACAGACACAGCCACCGGGGAGTGACACAGCTACCGGGGAGTGTCACAGCCATCGGGGAGTGACACAGCCACAGCCACTGCGAGTGACACAGCCACCGAAGAGTGACACAGCCATCGGGGAGTGACACAGCCATCGGGGAGTGACACAGCCACAGCCATCGGGGAGTGACACAGCCACCGGGGAGTGACACAGCCACAGCCATCGGGGAGTGACACAGCCACTGGGGAGAGACACAGCCATCGGGGAGTGACACAGCCACCGGGGAGTGACAAAGCCACCGGGGAGTGACACAGCCACAGCCATCGGGGAGTGACACAGCCATCGGGGAGTGACACAGCCACTGGGGAGTGACACAGCCACCGGGGAGTAACATAGCCACTGGGGAATGACACAGCCACAGCCACCGGGGAGTGACACAGCACCGGGGAGTGACACAGCCACAGCCATCGGGGAGTGACACAGCCATCGGGGAGTGACACAGCCACTGGGGAGTGACACAGCCACCGGGGAGTGACACAGCCACCGGTGAATGACACAGCCATCGGGGAGTGACACAGCCCCCGGGGAGTGACACAGCCATCGGGGAGTGACACAGCCGCTGGGGAGTGACACAGCCATCGACGAGTGACACAGCCACCGGGGAGTGACACAGGCACTGGGGTGTGACACAGCCACAGCCACCGGAGAGTGACACAGACACAGCCACCGGGGAGTGACACAGCCACTGGGGAGAGGCACAGCCATCGGGGAGTGACACAGCCACAGCCACTGGTGAGTGACACAGCCACCAGGGAGTGACACAGCCATCGGGGAGTGACACAGCCATCGAGGAGTGAAACAGCCACAGCCATCGGGGAGTGACACAGCCACCGGGGAGTGACACAGCCACAGCCATCGGGGAGTGACACAGCCACTGGGGAGAGACACAGCCATCGGGGAGTGACACAGCCACAGCCACCGGGGAGTGACACAGCCAATGGGGAGTGACACAGCCACCAGGGAATGACACAGCCACAGCCACCGGGGAGTGACACAGCACCGGGGAGTGACAGCCACAGCCATCAGGGAGTGACACAGCCATCGGGGAGTGACACAGCCACTTGGGAGTGACACAGCCACCGGGGAGTGACACAGCCACCGGTGAATGACACAGCCATCGGGGAGTGACACAGCCCCCGGGGAGTGACACAGCCATCGGGGAGTGACACAGCCGCTGGGGAGTGACACAGCCATTGGCGAGTGACACAGCCACCGGGGAGTGACACAGGCACTGGGGGGTGACACAGCCACAGCCACTGGGGAGTGACACAGCCATCGGGGAGTGACACAGCCCCCGGGGAGTGACACAGCCATCGGGGAGTGACACAGCCCCCAGCGAATGACACAGTCACCGGGGAGTGACACAGCCATCGGGGAGTGACACAGCCATCGGGGAGTGACACAGTCATCGGGGAGTGACACAGCCACTGGGGAGTGACACAGCCATCGGGGAGTGACAAAGCCACCGGGGAGTGACACAGTCATCAGGGAGTGACATAGCCACCGGGGAGTGACACAGCCATCGGGGAGTGACACAGCCATCGGGGAGTGACACAGCCACCGGGGAGTGACACAGCCACAGCCACCGGGGAGTGACACAGCCACAGGGGAGTGACACAGCCACAGCCACCGGGGAGTGACACAGCCACCGGTGAGTGACACAGCCACAGCCACCGGGGAGTGACACAGCCACTGGGGAGAGACACAGCCATCGGGGAGTGACACAGCCACAGCCAAAGGGGAGTGACACAGCCACAGCCACCGGGGAGTGACACAGTTATTGGGAAGTGACACAGACACCGGGGAGTGACACAGCCACAGCCACTGGGGAGTGACACAGACAATGGGGAGTGACACAGCCATCAGGGAGTGACACAGCCACCGGGGAATGACACAGCCATCGGGGAGTGACACAGCCCCCGGGGAGTGACACAGCCAGTGGGGAGTGACACAGCCACTGGGGACTGACACAGCCCCCGGGGAGTGACACAGCCACTGGAGAGTGACACAGTCACCGGGGAGTGACACAGCCATCGAGGAGTGACACAGCCACTGGGGAATGACACAGCCACCGGGGAGTGACACAGCCAGCGGAGAGTGACACAGCCACCGGGGAGTGACACAGCCACAGACATCGGGGAGTGACACAGCCACCGGAGAGTGACACAGCCACCGGGGAATGACACAGCCACAGCCACCGGGGAGTGACACAGCCACCGGGGAGTGACACAGCCATTGGGGAGTGACACAGCCATTGGGAAGTGACACAGCCACCGGGGAGTGACACAGCCACCGGGGAGTGACACAGCCACAGACACCGGGGAGTGACACAGCCACCGGAGAGTGACACAGCCACCTGGGAGTGACACAGCCAAAGCCATCGGGGAGTGACACAGCCACCAGGGAGTGACACAGCCACAGCCACCGGGGAGTGACACAGCCACTGGGGAGTGACACAGCCACCGGGGAGTGGCACAGCCATCGGGGAGTGACACAGCCATCGGGGAGTGACACAGCAACCGGGGAGTCACAGCCACAGACACCGGGGAGTGACACAGCCACCGGAGAGTGACACAGCCATCGGGGAGTGACACAGCCACCGGGGAGAGACACAGCCACCGGGGAGTGACACAGCCACTGGGGAGTGACACAGCCACAAACATCGGGGAGTGACACAGCCACCGGAGAGTGACACAGCCACCGGGGAGTGACACAGCCACAGCCATCGGGGAGTGACACAGCCACCGGAGAGTGACACAGCCACAGCCACCGGGGAGTGACACAGCCACCGGAGAGTGACACAGCCACCGGGGAGTGACACAGCCACCGGAGAGTGACACAGCCACCGGAGAGTGACACAGCCACAGCCACCGGGGAGTGACACAGCCATCGGGGAGTGGCACTGACATCGGGGGGTGACACAGCATCCGGGGAGTCACAGCCACAGACACCGGGGAGTGACACAGCCACCGGAGAGTGACACAGTCACAGCCACCGGGGAGTGACACAGCCACTGGGGAGAGAGACAGCCACCGGAAAGTGACACAGCCACCGGGGAGTGACACAGCCACTGGGGAGTGACACAGCCACAGCCACTGGGGAGTGACACAGCCACCGGGAAGTGACACAGCCACAGACATCGGGGAGTGACACAGCCACAGCCACCGGGGAGTGACACAGCCACAGCCACAGGGGAGTGACACAGCCATCGGGGGGCGACACAGCCATCGGGGAGTGACACAGCCACTGGGGAGTGTCACAGCCATCGGGGAGTGACACAGCCCCCAGCGAGTGACACAGCCACCGGGGAGTGACACAGCCACTGGGGAGAGACACAGCCATCTGGGAGTGACACAGCCAAAGTGGAGTGACACAGCCACAGCCACCGGGGAGTGACACAGCCACTGGGAAGTGACACAGACACTGGGCAGTGAAACAGCCACAGCCACCGGGGAGTGATACAGCCATCGGGGGGCGACACAGCCATCGGGGAGTGACACAGCCACCGGGGAGTGTCACAGCCATCGGGGAGTGACACAGCCCCCAGCGAGTGACACAGCCACCGGGGAGTGACACAGCCATCGGGGAGTGACACAGCCATCGGGGAGCGACACAGCCACAGCCACCGGGGAGTGAAACAGCCACTGGGGAGAGACACAGCCATCGGGGAGTGACACAGCCACAGCCAAAGGGGAGTGACACAGCCACAGCCACCGGGGAGTGACACAGCCACTGGGAAGTGACACAGACACCGGGCAGTGACACAGCCACAGCCACTGGGGAGAGACAAAGCCACTGGGGAGAGAAACAGCCATCAGGGAGTGACACAGCCACCGGGGAATGACACAGCCATCGGGGAGTGACACAGCCACTGGAGAGTGACACAGCCACGGGGGAGTGGCACAGCCACCGGGGAGTGACACAGCCACAGCCATCGGGGAGTGACACAGCCACCGGGGAGTGACACAGCCACAGCGATAGGGGAGGGACACAGCCACCGGGGAGTGACACAGCCACAGCGATCAGGGAGTGACACAGCCACCGGGGAGTGACACAGCCACAGCCCCCGGGGAGTGACACAGCCACCGGGGAGTGACACAGCCACCGGGGAGTGACACAGCCACTGGGGAGTGACACAGCCACCGGGGAGTTACACAGCCACCGGGGAATGACACAGCCACAGCCACCGGAGAGTGACACAGCCATCGGGGAGTGACACAGCCACCGGAGAGTGACACAGCCACAGCCCCCGGGGAGTGACACAGCCACAGCCCCCGGGGAGTGATACAGCCACAGCCCCCGGGGACTGACACAGCCACAGCCATCGGGGAGTGACCCAGCCGTCGGGCAGTGACACAGCCACAGCCACCGGGGAGTGACACAGCCACCGGAGAGTGACACAGCCACCGGAGAGTGACACAGCCACAGCCACCGGGGAGTGACACAGCCATCGGGGAGTGGCACTGACATCGGGGGGTGACACAGCCACCGGGGAGTCACAGCCACAGACACCGGGGAGTGACACAGCCACCGGAGAGTGACACAGCCACAGCCACCGGGGAGTGACACAGCCACTGGGGAGAGAGACAGCCACCGGAAAGTGACACAGCCACCGGGGAGTGACACAGCCACCGGGGAGTGACACAGCCACAGCCACTGGGGAGTGACACAGCCACCGGGAAGTGACACAGCCACAGACATCGGGGAGTGACACAGCCACAGCCACCGGGGAGTGACACAGCCACAGCCACCGGAGAGTGACACAGCCATCGGGGGGCGACACAGCCATCGGGGAGTGACACAGCCACCGGGGAGTGTCACAGCCATCGGGGAGTGACACAGCCCCCAGCGAGTGACACAGCCACCGGGGAGTGACACAGCCACTGGGGAGAGACACAGCCATCTGGGAGTGACACAGCCAAAGTGGAGTGACACAGCCACAGCCACCGGGGAGTGACACAGCCACTGGGAAGTGACACAGACACTGGGCAGTGACACAGCCACAGCCACCGGGGAGTGATACAGCCATCGGGGGGCGATACAGCCATCGGGGAGTGACACAGCCACCGGGGAGTGTCACAGCCATCGGGGAGTGACACAGCCCCCAGCGAGTGACACAGCCACCGGGGAGTGACACAGCCATCGGGGAGTGACACAGCCATCGGGGAGCGACACAGCCACAGCCACCGGGGAGTGAAACAGCCACTGGGGAGAGACACAGCCATCGGGGAGTGACACAGCCACAGCCAAAGGGGAGTGACACAGCCACAGCCACCGGGGAGTGACACAGCCACTGGGAAGTGACACAGACACCGGGCAGTGACACAGCCACAGCCACTGGGGAGAGACAAAGCCACTGGGGAGAGACACAGCCATCAGGGAGTGACACAGCCACCGGGGAATGACACAGCCATCGGGGAGTGACACAGCCACTGGAGAGTGACACAGCCACTGGAGAGTGACACAGCCACGGGGGAGTGGCACAGCCACCGGGGAGTGACACAGCCACAGCCATCGGGGAGTGACACAGCCACCGTGGAGTGACACAGCCACAGCGATAGGGGAGTGACACAGCCACCGGGGAGTGACACAGCCACAGCGATCAGGGAGTGACAGAGCCACCGGGGAGTGACACAGCCACAGCCCCCGGGGAGTGACACAGCCACAGCCCCCGGGGAGTGATACAGCCACAGCCCCCGGGGACTGACACAGCCACAGCCATCGGGGAGTGACCCAGCCGTCGGGCAGTGACACAGCCACAGTCACCGGGGAGTGACACAGCCACCGGAGAGTGACACAGCCACCGGAGAGTGACACAGCCACAGCCACCGGGGAGTGACACAGCCAACGGTGAGTGACACTGCCACCGGAGTTTGACACAGCCACAGCCACCGGGGAGTGACACAGCCATCGAGGAGTGACACAGCCACTGGGGAGTGAAACAGCCACCGGGGAGTGAAACAGCCAGCGGAGAGTGACACAGCCACCGGGGAGTGACACAGCCACAGACATCGGGGAGTGACACAGCCACCGGAGAGTGAAACAGCCCAGGGGAATGACACAGCCACAGCCACCGGGGAGTGACACAGCCAGCGGGGAGTGACACAGCCACTGGGGAGTGACACAGCCACCGGGGAGTGACACAGCCACAGACACCGGGGAGTGACACAGCCACCGGAGAGTGACACAGCCACCGGGGAGTGACACAGCAACAGCCATCGGGGAGTGACACAGCCACCAGGGAGTGACACAGCCACAGCCACCGGGGAGTGACACAGCCACTGGGGAGTGATACAGCCATCGGGGAGTGACACAGCCATCGGGGAGTGACACAGCAACCGGGGAGCCACAGCCAAAGACACCGGGGAGTGACACAGACACCGGAGAGTGACACAGCCATCGGGGAGTGACACAGCCATCGGGGAGTGACACAGCCACCGGGGAGTGACACAGCCACAGCGATAGGGGAGTGACACAGCCACCGGGGAGTGACACAGCCACAGCCATCTGGGAGTGACACAGCCACCGGGGAGTGACACAGCCACAGCCCCCGGGGAGTGACACAGCCACCGGGGAGTGACACAGCCACCGGGGAGTGACACAGCCACAGCCATCGGGGAGTGACACAGCCATCGGGGAGTGACACAGCCACTGGGGAGTGACACAGCCACCGGGGAGTGACACAGCCACTGGGGAGTGACACAGCCACCGGGGAGTTACACAGCCACCGGGGAATGACACAGCCACAGCCACCGGGGAGTGACACAGCCATCGGGGAGTGACACAGCCACCGGAGAGTGACACAGCCACAGCCCCCGGGGAGTGACACAGCCACAGCCCCCGGGGAGTGATACAGCCACAGCCCCCGGGGACTGACACAGCCACAGCCATCGGGGAGTGACCCAGCCGTCGGGCAGTGACACAGCCACAGCCACCGGGGAGTGACACAGCCACCGGAGAGTGACACAGCCACCGGAGAGTGACACAGCCACAGCCACCGGGGAGTGACACAGCCAACGGTGAGTGACACTGCCACCGGTGTTTGACACAGCCACAGCCACCGGGGAGTGACACAGCCATCGAGGAGTGACACAGCCACTGGGGAGTGACACAGCCACCGGGGAGTGACACAGCCAGCGGAGAGTGACACAGCCACCGGGGAGTGACACAGCCACAGACATCGGGGAGTGACACAGCCACCGGAGAGTGAAACAGCCCAGGGGAATGACACAGCCACAGCCACCGGGGAGTGACACAGCCAGCGGGGAGTGACACAGCCACTGGGGAGTGACACAGCCACCGGGGAGTGACACAGCCACAGACACCGGGGAGTGACACAGCCACCGGAGAGTGACACAGCCACCGGGGAGTGACACAGCAACAGCCATCGGGGAGTGACACAGCCACCAGGGAGTGACACAGCCACAGCCACCGGGGAGTGACACAGCCACTGGGGAGTGACACAGCCATCGGGGAGTGACACAGCCATCGGGGAGTGACACAGCAACCGGGGAGCCACAGCCAAAGACACCGGGGAGTGACACAGACACCGGAGAGTGACACAGCCATCGGGGAGTGACACAGCCATCGGGGAGTGACACAGCCATCGGGGAGTGACACAGCCATCGGGGAGTGACACAGCAACCGGGGAGCCACAGCCACAGACACCGGGGAGTGACACAGACACCGGAGAGTGACACAGCCATCGGGGAGTGACACAGCCATCGGGGAGTGACACAGCCACCGGGGAGTGACACAGCCACAGCGATAGGGGAGTGACACAGCCACCGGGGAGTGACACAGCCACAGCGATCAGGGAGTGACACAGCCACCGGGGAGTGACACAGCCACAGCCCCCGGGGAGTGACACAGCCACCGGGGAGTGACACAGCCACCGGGGAGTGACACAGCCACAGCCATCGGGGAGTGACACAGCCATCGGGGAGTGACACAGCCACTGAGGAGTGACACAGCCACCGGGGAGTGACACAGCCACTGGGGAGTGACACAGCCACCGGGGAGTTACACAGCCACCGGGGAATGACACAGCCACAGCCACCGGGGAGTGACACAGCCATCGGGGAGTGACACAGCCACCGGAGAGTGACACAGCCACAGCCCCCGGGGAGTGACACAGCCACAGCCCCCGGGGAGTGATACAGCCACAGCCCCCGGGGACTGACACAGCCACAGCCATCGGGGAGTGACCCAGCCGTCGGGCAGTGACACAGCCACAGCCACCGGGGAGTGACACAGCCACCGGAGAGTGACACAGCCACCGGAGAGTGACACAGCCACAGCCACCGGGGAGTGACACAGCCAACGGTGAGTGACACTGCCACCGGAGTTTGACACAGCCACAGCCACCGGGGAGTGACACAGCCATCGAGGAGTGACACAGCCACTGGGGAGTGACACAGCCACCGGGGAGTGACACAGCCAGCGGAGAGTGACACAGCCACCGGGGAGTGACACAGCCACAGACATCGGGGAGTGACACAGCCACCGGAGAGTGACACAGCCCAGGGGAATGACACAGCCACAGCCACCGGGGAGTGACACAGCCAGCGGGGAGTGACACAGCCACTGGGGAGTGACACAGCCACCGGGGAGTGACACAGCCACAGACACCGGGGAGTGACACAGCCACCGGAGAGTGACACAGCCACCGGGGAGTGACACAGCAACAGCCATCGGGGAGTGACACAGCCACCTGGGAGTGACACAGCCACAGCCACCGGGGAGTGACACAGCCACTGGGGAGTGATACAGCCATCGGGGAGTGACACAGCCATCGGGGAGTGACACAGCAACCGGGGAGCCACAGCCAAAGACACCGGGGAGTGACACAGACACCGGAGAGTGACACAGCCATCGGCGAGTGACACAGCCATCGGGGAGTGACACAGCCACCGGGGAGTGACACAGCCACTGGGGAGTGACACAGCCACAGACACCGGGGAGTGACACAGCCACAGGAGAGTGACACAGCCACCGGGGAGTGACACAGCCACAGCCATCGGGGAGTGACACAGCCACAGCCACCGGAGAGTGACACAGCCACTGGGGAGTGACACAGCCACCGGGGAGTGACACAGCCATCGGGGAGTGACACAGCCACCGGGGAGTGAAACAGCCACTGGGGAGTGACACAGCCACAGCCACTGGGGAGTGACACAGCCACCGGGAAGTGACACAGCCACAGACATCAGGGAGTGACACAGCCACAGCCACCGGGGAGTGACACAGTCACTGCGGAATGACAAGCCTTCGGAGACTGACACAGCAACAGCCACCGGGGAGTGACACAGCCACAGCCACCGGGGAGTGATACAGCCACTGGGGAGAGACACAGCCACCGGGGAGTGATACAGCCACTGGGGAGAGACACAGCCACCGGGGAGTGACACAGCCACAGCCACCGGGGAATTACACAGCCACTGGGGAGAGACACAGCCACCGGGGATCGACACAGCCACAGCCACCGGAGAGTGACACAGCCATCGGGGGGCGACACAGCCATCGGGGAGTGACACAGCCACCGGGGAGTGTCACAGCCAGCGGGGAGTGACACAGCCCCCAGCGAGTGACACAGCCACCGGGGAGTGACACAGCCATCGGGGAGTGACACAGCCATCGGGGAGTGACACAGCCACAGCCACCGGGGAGTGACACAGCCACTGGGGAGTGACACAGCCATCGGGGAGTGACACAGCCACAGCCAACGGGGAGTGACACAGCCACAGCCACCGGGGAGTGACACAGCCACTGGGAAGTGACGCAGCCACCGGGCAGTGACACAGCCACAGCCACTGGGGAGAGACAAAGCCACTGGGGAGAGACACAGCCATCAGGGAGTGACACAGCCACCGGGGAATGACACAGCCATCGGGGAGTGACACAGCCACTGGAGAGTGACACAGCCACGGGGGAGTGGCACAGCCACCGGGGAGTGACACAGCCACAGCCATCGGGGAGTGACACAGCCACCGGGGAGTGACACAGCCACAGCCATTGGGGAGTGACACAGCCGTCGGGGAGTGACACAGCCACCGGGGAGTGACACAGCCACCGGGGAGTGACACAGCCACAGCCATCGGGGAGTGACACAGCCATCGGGGAGTGACACAGCCACTGGGGAGTGACACAGCCACCGGGGAGTGACACAGCCACTGGGGAGTGACACAGCCACCGGGGAGTTACACAGCCACCGGGGAATGACACAGCCACAGCCACCGGGGAGTGACACAGCCATCGGGGAGTGACACAGCCACCGGAGAGTGACACAGCCACAGCCCCCGGGGAGTGACACAGCCACAGCCCCCGGGGAGTGATACAGCCACAGCCCCCGGGGACTGACACAGCCACAGCCATCGGGGAGTGACCCAGCCGTCGGGCAGTGACACAGCCACAGCCACCGGGGAGTGACACAGCCACCGGAGAGTGACACAGCCACCGGAGAGTGACACAGCCACAGCCACCGGGGAGTGACACAGCCATCGGGGAGTGGCACTGACATCGGGGGGTGACACAGCATCCGGGCAGTCACAGCCACAGACACCGGGGAGTGACACAGCCACCGGAGAGTGACACAGCCACAGCCACCGGGGAGTGACACAGCCACTGGGGAGAGAGACAGCCATCGGGGAGTGACACAGCCACCGGGGAGTGACACAGCCACTGGGGAGTGACACAGCCACAGCCACTGGGGAGTGACACAGCCACAGGAGAGTGACACAGCCACAGACATCGGGGAGTGACACAGCCACAGGAGAGTGACACAGCCACAGCCATCGGGGAGTGACACAGCCACCGGGGAGTGACACAGCCACAGCCATCGGGGAGTGACACAGCCACTGGGGAGAGACACAGCCATCGGGGAGTGACACAGCCATAGCAACCGGGGAGTGACACAGCCATCGGGGAGTGACAAAGCCACTGGGGAGTGACACAGCCACCGGGGAGTGACACAGCCATCGGGGAGTGACAAAGCCACCGGGGAATGACACAGCCATCGGGGAGTGACACAGCCCCCAGGGAGTGACACAGCTATCGGGGAGTGACACAGCCCCCGGGGAGTGACACAGCCATAGGGGAGTGACACAGCCATCGGGGAGTGACACAGCCACAGCCACCGGGGAGTGACACAGCCACTGGGGAGTGACACAGCCATCGGGGAGTGACACAGCCACAGCCACAGGGGAGTGACACAGCCACAGCCACCGGGGAGTGACACAGCCACAGCCACCGGGGAGTGACACAGCCACCGGGGAGTGACACAGACACCGGGGAGTGACACAGCCACAGCCACTGGGGAGTGACACAGCCACTGGGGAGAGACACAGCCATCAGGGAGTGACACAGCCACCGGGGAATGACACAGCCATCGGGGAGTGACACAGCCCCCGGGGAGTGACACAGCCACAGCCACTGGGGACTGACACAGCCCCCGGGGAGTGACACAGCCACTGGAGAGTGACACAGCTTCCGGGGAGTGACACAGCAACGTGGGAGTGACACAGCCACAGCCATCGGGGAGTGACACAGCCACCGGGGAGTGACACAGCCACAGCCATTGGGGAGTGACAAAGCCACCGGGGAGTGACACAGCCACAGCGATCAGGGAGTGACACAGCCACCGGGGAGTGACACAGCCACAGCCACCGGGGTGTGACACAGCCACCAGGGAGTGACACAGCCACAGCCCCCGGGGAGTGACACAGCCACCGGGGAGTGACACAGCCACCGGGGAGTGACACAGCCACTGGGGAGTGACACAGCCACCGGGGAGTAACACAGCCACTGGGGAATGACACAGCCACAGCCACCGGGGAGTGACACAGCACCGGGGAGTGACACAGCCACAGCCATCGGGGAGTGACACAGCCATCGGGGAGTGACACAGCCACCGGGGAGTGACACAGCCACCGGGGAGTGACACAGCCACCGGGGAGTGACACAGCCACCGGTGAATGACACAGCCATCGGGGAGTGACACAGCCCCCGGGGAGTGACACAGCCATCGGGGAGTGACACAGCCGCTGGGGATTGACACTGCCATCGGCGAGTGACACAGCCACCGGGGAGTGACACAGGCACTGGGGTGTGACAGAGCCACAGCCACCGGAGAGTGACACAGACACAGCCACCGGGGAGTGACACAGCCACTGGGGAGAGACACAGCCATCGGGGAGTGACACAGCCACAGCCACTGGTGAGTGACACAGCCACCAGGGAGTGACACAGCCATCGGGGAGTGACACAGCCATCGAGGAGTGAAACAGCCACAGCCATCGGGGAGTGACACAGCCACCGGGGAGTGACACAGCCACAGCCATCGGGGAGTGACACAGCCACTGGGGAGAGACACAGCCATCGGGGAGTGACACAGCCACCGGGGAGTGACAAAGCCACCGGGGAGTGACACAGCCACAGCCATCGGGGAGTGACACAGCCATCGGGGAGTGACACAGCCACTGGGGAGTGACACAGCCACCGGGGAGTAACATAGCCACTGGGGAATGACACAGCCACAGCCACCGGGGAGTGACACAGCACCGGGGAGTGACACAGCCACAGCCATCGGGGAGTGACACAGCCATCGGGGAGTGACACAGCCACTGGGGAGTGACACAGCCACCGGGGAGTGACACAGCCACCGGTGAATGACACAGCCATCGGGGAGTGACACAGCCCCCGGGGAGTGACACAGCCATCGGGGAGTGACACAGCCACTGGGGAGTGACACAGCCATCGACGAGTGACACAGCCACCGGGGAGTGACACAGGCACTGGGGTGTGACACAGCCACAGCCACCGGAGAGTGACACAGACACAGCCACCGGGGAGTGACACAGCCACTGGGGAGAGACACAGCCATCGGGGAGTGACACAGCCACAGCCACTGGTGAGTGACACAGCCACCAGGGAGTGACACAGCCATCGGGGAGTGACACAGCCATCGAGGAGTGAAACAGCCACAGCCATCGGGGAGTGACACAGCCACCGGGGAGTGACACAGCCACAGCCATCGGGGAGTGACACAGCCACTGGGGAGAGACACAGCCATCGGGGAGTGACACAGCCACAGCCACCGGGGAGTGACACAGCCAATGGGGAGTGACACAGCCACCAGGGAATGACACAGCCACAGCCACCGGGGAGTGACACAGCACCGGGGAGTGACACAGCCACAGCCATCAGGGAGTGACACAGCCATCGGGGAGTGACACAGCCACTTGGGAGTGACACAGCCACCGGGGAGTGACACAGCCACCGGTGAATAACACAGCCATCGGGGAGTGACACAGCCCCCGGGGAGTGACACAGCCATCGGGGAGTGACACAGCCGCTGGGGAGTGACACAGCCATCGGCGAGTGACACAGCCACCGGGGAGTGACACAGGCACTGGGGGGTGACACAGCCACAGCCACTGGGGAGTGACACAGCCATCGGGGAGTGACACAGCCCCCGGGGAGTGACACAGCCATCGGGGAGTGACACAGCCCCCAGCGAATGACACAGTCACCGGGGAGTGACACAGCCATCGGGGAGTGACACAGCCATCGGGGAGTGACACAGCCATCGGGGAGTGACAAAGCCACTGGGGAGTGACACAGCCATCGGGGAGTGACACAGCCACCGGGGAATGACACAGCCATCGGGGAGTGACACAGCCCCCGGGGAGTGACACAGCCATCGGGGAGTGACACAGCCATCGGGGAGTGACACAGCCACCGGGGAGTGACACAGCCACAGCCACCGGGGAGTGACACAGCCACCGGGGAGTGACACAGCCACAGCCACCGGGGAGTGACACAGCCACCGGTGAGTGACACAGCCACAGCCACCGGGGAGTGACACAGCCACTGGGGAGAGACACAGCCAACGGGGAGTGACACAGCCACAGCCAAAGGGGAGTGACACAGCCACAGCCACCGGGGAGTGACACAGTTATTGGGAAGTGACACAGACACCGGGGAGTGACACAGCCACAGCCACTGGGGAGTGACACAGACAATGGGGAGAGACACAGCCATCAGGGAGTGACACAGCCACCGGGGAATGACACAGCCATCGGGGAGTGACACAGCCCCCGGGGAGTGACACAGCCAGTGGGGAGTGACACAGCCACTGGGGACTGACACAGCCCCCGGGGAGTGACACAGCCACTGGAGAGTGACACAGTCACCGGGGAGTGACACAGCCATCGAGGAGTGACACAGCCACTGGGGAATGACACAGCCACCGGGGAGTGACACAGCCACCGGGGAGTGACACAGCCACCGGGGAGTGACACAGCCACAGACATCGGGGACTCACACAGCCACCAGAGAGTGACACAGCCACCGGGGAATGACACAGCCACAGCCACCAGGGAGTGACACAGCCACCGGGGAGTGACACAGCCATGGGGGAGTGACACAGCCATCGGGGAGTGACACAGCCACCGGGGAGTGAAACAGCCACTGGGGAATGACACAGCCACAGACACTGGGGAGTGACACAGCCACCGGAGAGTGACACAGCCACCTGGGAGTGACACAGCCAAAGCCATCGGGGAGTGACACAGCCACCAGGGAGTGACACAGCCACAGCCACCGGGGAGTGACACAGCCACTGGGGAGTGACACAGCCACCGGGGAGTGGCACAGCCATCGGGGAGTGACACAGCCATCGGGGAGTGACACAGCAACCGGGGAGTCACAGCCACAGACACCGGGGAGTGACACAGCCACCGGAGAGTGACACAGCCATCGGGGAGTGACACAGCCATCGGGGAGTGACACAGCCACCGGGGAGTGACACAGCCACTGGGGAGTGACACAGCCACAGACACCGGGGAGTGACACAGCCACCGGAGAGTGACACAGCCACCGGGGAGTGACACAGCCACAGCCATCGGGGAGTGACACAGCCACCAGGGAGTGACACAGCCACAGCCACCGGGGAGTGACACAGCTACTGGGGAGTGACACAGCCACCGGGGAGTGACACAGCCACCGGAGAGTGACACAGCCACCGGAGAGTGACACAGCCACAGCCACCGGGGAGTGACACAGCCATCGGGGAGTGGCACTGACATCGGGGGGTGACACAGCATCCGGGGAGTCACAGCCACAGACACCGGGGAGTGACACAGCCACCGGAGAGTGACACAGCCACAGCCACCGGGGAGTGACACAGCCACTGGGGAGAGAGACAGCCACCGGAAAGTGACACAGCCACCGGGGAGTGACACAGCCACTGGGGAGTGACACAGCCACAGCCACTGGGGAGTGACACAGCCACCGGGAAGTGACACAGCCACAGACATCGGGGAGTGACACAGCCACAGCCACCGGGGAGTGACACAGCCACAGCCACCGGAGAGTGACACAGCCATCGGGGGGCGACACAGCCATCGGGGAGTGACACAGCCACTGGGGAGTGTCACAGCCATCGGGGAGTGACACAGCCCCCAGCGAGTGACACAGCCACCGGGGAGTGACACAGCCACTGGGGAGAGACACAGCCATCTGGGAGTGACACAGCCAAAGTGGAGTGACACAGCCACAGCCACCGGGGAGTGACACAGCCACTGGGAAGTGACACAGACACTGGGCAGTGACACAGCCACAGCCACCGGGGAGTGATACAGCCATCGGGGGGCGACACAGCCATCGGGGAGTGACACAGCCACCGGGGAGTGTCACAGCCATCGGGGAGTGACACAGCCCCCAGCGAGTGACACAGCCACCGGGGAGTGACACAGCCATCGGGGAGTGACACAGCCATCGGGGAGCGACACAGCCACAGCCACCGGGGAGTGAAACAGCCACTGGGGAGAGACACAGCCATCGGGGAGTGACACAGCCACAGCCAAAGGGGAGTGACACAGCCACAGCCACCGGGGAGTGACACAGCCACTGGGAAGTGACACAGACACCGGGCAGTGACACAGCCACAGCCACTGGGGAGAGACAAAGCCACTGGGGAGAGACACAGCCATCAGGGAGTGACACAGCCACCGGGGAATGACACAGCCATCGGGGAGTGACACAGCCACTGGAGAGTGACACAGCCACGGGGGAGTGGCACAGCCACCGGGGAGTGACACAGCCACAGCCATCGGGGAGTGACACAGCCACCGGGGAGTGACACAGCCACAGTGATAGGGGAGTGACACAGCCACCGGGGAGTGACACAGCCACAGCGATCAGGGAGTGACACAGCCACCGGGGAGTGACACAGCCACAGCCCCCGGGGAGTGACACAGCCACCGGGGAGTGACACAGCCACCGGGGAGTGACACAGCCACAGCCATCGGGGAGTGACACAGCCATCGGGGAGTGACACAGCCACTGGGGAGTGACACAGCCACCGGGGAGTGACACAGCCACTGGGGAGTGACACAGCCACCGGGGAGTGACACAGCCACCGGGGAATGACACAGCCACAGCCACCGGGGAGTGACACAGCCATCGGGGAGTGACACAGCCACCGGAGAGTGACACAGCCACAGCCCCCGGGGAGTGACACAGCCACAGCCCCCGGGGAGTGATACAGCCACAGCCCCCGGGGACTGACACAGCCACAGCCATCGGGGAGTGACCCAGCCGTCGGGCAGTGACACAGCCACAGCCACCGGGGAGTGACACAGCCACCGGAGAGTGACACAGCCACCGGAGAGTGACACAGCCACAGCCACCGGGGAGTGACACAGCCATCGGGGAGTGGCACTGACATCGGGGGGTGACACAGCATCCGGGGAGTCACAGCCACAGACACCGGGGAGTGACACAGCCACCGGAGAGTGACACAGCCACAGCCACCGGGGAGTGACACAGCCACTGGGGAGAGAGACAGCCACCGGAAAGTGACACAGCCACCGGGGAGTGACACAGCCACTGGGGAGTGACACAGCCACAGCCACTGGGGAGTGACACAGCCACCGGGAAGTGACACAGCCACAGACATCGGGGAGTGACACAGCCACTGGTGAGTGTCACAGCCATCGGGGAGTGACACAGCCCCCAGCGAGTGACACAGCCACCGGGGAGTGACACAGCCACTGGGGAGAGACACAGCCATCTGGGAGTGACACAGCCAAAGTGGAGTGACACAGCCACAGCCACCGGGGAGTGACACAGCCACTGGGAAGTGACACAGACACTGGGCAGTGACACAGCCACAGCCACCGGGGAGTGACACAGCCATCGGGGGGCGACACAGCCATCGGGGAGTGACACAGCCACCGGGGAGTGTCACAGCCATCGGGGAGTGACACAGCCCCCAGCGAGTGACACAGCCACCGGGGAGTGACACAGCCATCGGGGAGTGACACAGCCACCGGGGAGCGACACAGCCACAGCCACCGGGGAGTGAAACAGCCACTGGGGAGAGACACAGCCACCGGGGAGTGACACAGCCACAGCCAACGGGGAGTGACACAGCCACAGCCACCGGGGAGTGACACAGCCACTGGGAAGTGACACAGACACCGGGCAGTGACACAGCCACAGCCACTGGGGAGAGACAAAGCCACTGGGGAGAGACACAGCCATCAGGGAGTGACACAGCCACCGGGGAATGACACAGCCATCGGGGAGTGACACAGCCACTGGAGAGTGACACAGCCACGGGGGAGTGGCACAGCCACCGGGGAGTGACACAGCCACAGCCATCGGGGAGTGACACAGCCACCGGGGAGTGACACAGCCACAGTGATAGGGGAGTGACACAGCCACCGGGGAGTGACACAGCCACAGCGATCAGGGAGTGACACAGCCACCGGGGAGTGACACAGCCACAGCCCCCGGGGAGTGACACAGCCACCGGGGAGAGACACAGCCACCGGGGAGTGACACAGCCACAGCCATCGGGGAGTGACACAGCCATCGGGGAGTGACACAGCCACTGGGGAGTGACACAGCCACCGGGGAGTGACACAGCCACTGGGGAGTGACACAGCCACCGGGGAGTTACACAGCCACCGGGGAATGACACAGCCACAGCCACCGGGGAGTGACACAGCCATCGGGGAGTGACACAGCCACCGGAGAGTGACACAGCCACAGCCCCCGGGGAGTGACACAGCCACAGCCCCCGGGGAGTGATACAGCCACAGCCCCCGGGGACTGACACAGCCACAGCCATCGGGGAGTGACCCAGCCGTCGGGCAGTGACACAGCCACAGCCACCGGGGAGTGACACAGCCACCGGAGAGTGACACAGCCACCGGAGAGTGACACAGCCACAGCCACCGGGGAGTGACACAGCCATCGGGGAGTGGCACTGACATCGGGGGGTGACACAGCATCCGGGGAGTCACAGCCACAGACACCGGGGAGTGACACAGCCACCGGAGAGTGACACAGCCACAGCCACCGGGGAGTGACACAGCCACTGAGGAGAGAGACAGCCACCGGAAAGTGACACAGCCACCGGGGAGTGACACAGCCACTGGGGAGTGACACAGCCACAGCCACTGGGGAGTGACACAGCCACCGGGAAGTGACACAGCCACAGACATCGGGGAGTGACACAGCCACAGCCACCGGGGAGTGACACAGCCACAGCCACCGGAGAGTGACACAGCCATCGGGGGGCGACACAGCCATCGGGGAGTGACACAGCCACCGGGGAGTGTCACAGCCATCGGGGAGTGACACAGCCCCCAGCGAGTGACACAGCCACCGGGGAGTGACACAGCCACTGGGGAGAGACACAGCCATCTGGGAGTGACACAGCCAAATTGGAGTGACACAGCCACAGCCACCGGGGAGTGACACAGCCACTGGGAAGTGACACAGACACTGGGCAGTGACACAGCCACAGCCACCGGGGAGTGATACAGCCATCGGGGGGCGACACAGCCATCGGGGAGTGACACAGCCACCGGGGAGTGTCAGAGCCATCGTGGAGTGACACAGCCCCCAGCGAGTGACACAGCCACCGGGGAGTGACACAGCCATCGGGGAGTGACACAGCCATCGGGGAGCGACACAGCCACAGCCACCGGGGAGTGAAACAGCCACTGGGGAGAGACACAGCCATCGGGGAGTGACACAGCCACAGCCAAAGGGGAGTGACACAGCCACAGCCACCGGGGAGTGACACAGCCACTGGGAAGTGACACAGACACCGGGCAGTGACACAGCCACAGCCACTGGGGAGAGACAAAGCCACTGGGGAGAGACACAGCCATCAGGGAGTGACACAGCCACCGGGGAATGACACAGCCATCGGGGAGTGACACAGCCACTGGAGAGTGACACAGCCACTGGAGAGTGACACAGCCACGGGGGAGTGGCACAGCCACCGGGGAGTGACACAGCCACAGCCATCGGGGAGTGACACAGCCACCGGGGAGTGACACAGCCACAGCGATAGGGGAGTGACACAGCCACCGGGGAGTGACACAGCCACAGCGATCAGGGAGTGACACAGCCACCGGGGAGTGACACAGCCACAGCCCCCGGGGAGTGACACAGCCACAGCCCCTGGGGAGTGATACAGCCACAGCCCCCGGGGACTGACACAGCCACAGCCATCGGGGAGTGACCCAGCCGTCGGGCAGTGACACAGCCACAGTCACCGGGGAGTGACACAGCCACCGGAGAGTGACACAGCCACCGGAGAGTGACACAGCCACAGCCACCGGGGAGTGACACAGCCAACGGTGAGTGACACTGCCACCGGAGTTTGACACAGCCACAGCCACCGGGGAGTGACACAGCCATCGAGGACTAACACAGCCACTGGGGAGTGAAACAGCCACCGGGGAGTGACACAGCCAGCGGAGAGTGACACAGCCACCGGGGAGTGACACAGCCACAGACATCGGGGAGTGACACAGCCACCGGAGAGTGAAACAGCCCAGGGGAATGACACAGCCACAGCCACCGGGGAGTGACACAGCCAGCGGGGAGTGACACAGCCACTGGGGAGTGACACAGCCACCGGGGAGTGACACAGCCACAGACACCGGGGAGTGACACAGCCACCGGAGAGTGACACAGCCACCGGGGAGTGACACAGCAACAGCCATCGGGGAGTGACACAGCCACCAGGGAGTGACACAGCCACAGCCAACGGGGAGTGACACAGCCACTGGGGAGTGATACAGCCATCGGGGAGTGACACAGCCATCGGGGAGTGACACAGCAACCGGGGAGCCACAGCCAAAGACACCGGGGAGTGACACAGACACCGGAGAGTGACACAGCCATCGGGGAGTGACACAGCCATCGGGGAGTGACACAGCCACCGGGGAGTGACACAGCCACAGCGATAGGGGAGTGACACAGCCACCGGGGAGTGACACAGCCACAGCGATCAGGGAGTGACACAGCCACCGGGGAGTGACACAGCCACAGCCCCCGGGGAGTGACACAGCCACCGGGGAGTGACACAGCCACCGGGGAGTGACACAGCCACAGCCATCGGGGAGTGACACAGCCATCGGGGAGTGACACAGCCACTGGGGAGTGACACAGCCACCGGGGAGTGACACAGCCACTGGGGAGTGACACAGCCACCGGGGAGTTACACAGCCACCGGGGAATGACACAGCCACAGCCACCGGGGAGTGACACAGCCATCGGGGAGTGACACAGCCACCGGAGAGTGACACAGCCACAGCCCCCGGGGAGTGACACAGCCACAGCCCCCGGGGAGTGATACAGCCACAGACCCCGGGGACTGACACAGCCACAGCCATCGGGGAGTGACCCAGCCGTCGGGCAGTGACACAGCCACAGCCACCGGGGAGTGACACAGCCACCGGAGAGTGACACAGCCACCGGAGAGTGACACAGCCACCGGAGAGTGACACAGCCACAGCCACCGGGGAGTGACACAGCCAACGGCGAGTGACACTGCCACCGGAGTTTGACACAGCCACAGCCACCGGGGAGTGACACAGCCATCGAGGAGTGACACAGCCACTGGGGAGTGACACAGCCACCGGGGAGTGACACAGCCAGCGGAGAGTGACACAGCCACCGGGGAGTGACACAGCCACAGACATCGGGGAGTGACACAGCCACCGGAGAGTGAAACAGCCCAGGGGAATGACACAGCCACAGCCACCGGGGAGTGACACAGCCAGCGGGGAGTGACACAGCCACTGGGGAGTGACACAGCCACCGGGGAGTGACACAGCCACAGCCACCGGGGAGTGACACAGCCACAGACACCGGGGAGTGACACAGCCACTGGGGAGTGACACAGCCACCGGGGAGTGACACAGCCACAGCCACTGGAGAGTGACACAGCCAGCGGGGAGTGACACAGCCACCGGGGAGTGACACAGCAACAGCCATCGGGGAGTGACACAGCCACCAGGGAGTGACACAGCCACAGCCACCGGGGAGTGACACAGCCACTGGGGAGTGATACAGCCATCGGGGAGTGACACAGCCATCGGGGAGTGACACAGCAACCGGGGAGCCACAGCCAAAGACACCGGGGAGTGACACAGACACCGGAGAGTGACACAGCCATCGGGGAGTGACACAGCCATCGGGGAGTGACACAGCCACCGGGGAGTGACACAGCCACCGGGGAGTGACACAGCCACAGCCATCGGGGAGTGACACAGCCATCGGGGAGTGACACAGCCACTGGGGAGTGACACAGCCACCGGGGAGTGACACAGCCACTGGGGAGTGACACAGCCACCGGGGAGTGACACAGCCACCGGGGAATGACACAGCCACAGCCACCGGGGAGTGACACAGCCATCGGGGAGTGACACAGCCACCGGAGAGTGACACAGCCACAGCCCCCGGGGAGTGACACAGCCACAGCCCCCGGGGAGTGATACAGCCACAGCCCCCGGGGACTGACACAGCCACAGCCATCGGGGAGTGACCCAGCCGTCGGGCAGTGACACAGCCACAGCCACCGGGGAGTGACACAGCCACCGGAGAGTGACACAGCCACCGGAGAGTGACACAGCCACAGCCACCGGGGAGTGACACAGCCAACGGTGAGTGACACTGCCACCGGAGTTTGACACAGCCACAGCCACCGGGGAGTGACACAGCCATCGAGGAGTGACACAGCCACTGGGGAGTGACACAGCCACCGGGGAGTGACACAGCCAGCGGAGAGTGACACAGCCACCGGGGAGTGACACAGCCACAGACATCGGGGAGTGACACAGCCACCGGAGAGTGAAACAGCCCAGGGGAATGACACAGCCACAGCCACCGGGGAGTGACACAGCCAACGGGGAGTGACACAGCCACTGGGGAGTGACACAGCCACCGGGGAGTGACACAGCCACAGACACCGGGGAGTGACACAGCCACAGACACCGGGGAGTGACACAGCCAGCGGGGAGTGACACAGCCACCGGGGAGTGACACAGCCACAGACACCGGGGAGTGACACAGCCAGCGGGGAGTGACACAGCCACCGGGGAGTGACACAGCAACAGCCATCGGGGAGTGACACAGCCACCAGGGAGTGACACAGCCACAGCCACCGGGGAGTGACACAGCCACTGGGGAGTGATACAGCCATCGGGGAGTGACACAGCCACCGGGGAGTGACACAGCAACCGGGGAGCCACAGCCAAAGACACCGGGGAGTGACACAGACACCGGAGAGTGACACAGCCATCGGGGAGTGACACAGCCATCGGGGAGTGACACAGCCACCGGGGAGTGACACAGCCACTGGGGAGTGACACAGCCACAGACACCGGGGAGTGACACAGCCACTGGAGAGTGACACAGCCACCGGGGAGTGACACAGCCACAGCCATCGGGGAGTGACACAGCCACAGCCACCGGAGAGTGACACAGCCACTGGGGAGTGACACAGCCACCGGGGAGTGACACAGCCATCGAGGAGTGACACAGCCACTGGGGAGTGACACAGCCACCGGGGAGTGACACAGCCAGCGGAGAGTGACACAGCCACCGGGGAGTGACACAGCCACAGACATCGGGGAGTGACACAGCCACCGGAGAGTGAAACAGCCCAGGGGAATGACACAGCCACAGCCACCGGGGAGTGACACAGCCAGCGGGGAGTGACACAGCCACTGGGGAGTGACACAGCCACCGGGGAGTGACACAGCCACAGACACCGGGGAGTGACACAGCCACAGACACCGGGGAGTGACACAGCCAGCGGGGAGTGACACAGCCACCGGGGAGTGACACAGCCACAGACACCGGGGAGTGACACAGCCAGCGGGGAGTGACACAGCCACCGGGGAGTGACACAGCCACAGCCATCGGGGAGTGACACAGCCACCAGGGAGTGACACAGCCACAGCCACCGGGGAGTGACACAGCCACTGGGGAGTGATACAGCCATCGGGGAGTGACACAGCCATCGGGGAGTGACACAGCAACCGGGGAGCCACAGCCAAAGACACCGGGGAGTGACACAGACACCGGAGAGTGACACAGCCATCGGGGAGTGACACAGCCATCGGGGAGTGACACAGCCACCGGGGAGTGACACAGCCACCGGGGAGTGACACAGTCACTGGGGAGTGACACAGCCATCGGGGAGTGACACAGCCACTGGGGAGTGACACAGCCACCGGGGAGTGACACAGCCACTGGGGAGTGACACAGCCACTGGGGAGCGACACAGACATCGGGGAGTGACACAGCCACAGCCACCGGGGAGTGACACAGCCATCGGGGAGTGACACAGCCACCGGAGAGTGACACAGCCACAGCCCCCGGGGAGTGACACAGCCACAGCCCCCGGGGAGTGATACAGCCACAGCCCCCGGGGACTGACACAGCCACAGCCATCGGGGAGTGACCCAGCCGTCGGGCAGTGACACAGCCACTGCCACCGGGGAGTGACACAGCCACCGGAGAGTGACACAGCCACCGGAGAGTGACACAGCCACAGCCACCGGGGAGTGACACAGCCAACGGTGAGTGACACTGCCACCGGAGTTTGACACAGCCACAGCCACCGGGGAGTGACACAGCCATCGAGGAGTGACACAGCCACTGGGGAGTGACACAGCCACCGGGGAGTGACACAGCCAGCGGAGAGTGACACAGCCACCGGGGAGTGACACAGCCACAGACATCGGGGAGTGACACAGCCACCGGAGAGTGAAACAGCCCAGGGGAATGACACAGCCACAGCCACCGGGGAGTGACACAGCCAGCGGGGAGTGACACAGCCACTGGGGAGTGACACAGCCACCGGGGAGTGACACAGCCACAGACACCGGGGAGTGACACAGCCACAGACACCGGGGAGTGACACAGCCAGCGGGGAGTGACACAGCCACCGGGGAGTGACACAGCCACAGACACCGGGGAGTGACACAGCCAGCGGGGAGTGACACAGCCACCGGGGAGTGACACAGCAACAGCCATCGGGGAGTGACACAGCCACCAGGGAGTGACACAGCCACAGCCACCGGGGAGTGACACAGCCACTGGGGAGTGATACAGCCATCGGGGAGTGACACAGCCATCGGGGAGTGACACAGCAACCGGGGAGCCACAGCCAAAGACACCGGGGAGTGACACAGACACCGGAGAGTGACACAGCCATCGGGGAGTGTCACAGCCATCGGGGAGTGACACAGCCACCGGGGAGTGACACAGCCACTGGGGAGTGACACAGCCACAGCCACCGGGGAGTGACACAGCCACTGGAGAGTGACACAGCCACCGGGGAGTGACACAGCCACAGCCATCGGGGAGTGACACAGCCACAGCCACTGGAGAGTGACACAGCCACTGGGGAGTGACACAGCCACCGGGGAGTGACACAGCCATCGGGGAGTGACACAGCCACCGGGGAGTGACACAGCCACCGGGGAGTGACACAGCCACAGCCACTGGGGAGTGACACAGCCACCGGGAAGTGACACAGCCACAGACATCAGGGAGTGACACAGCCACAGCCACCGGGGAGTGACACAGTCACTGCGGAATGACAAGCCTTCGGAGACTGACACAGCAACAGCCACCGGGGAGTGACACAGCCACAGCCACCGGGGAGTGATACAGCCACTGGGGAGAGACACAGCCACCGGGGAGTGATACAGCCACTGGGGAGAGACACAGCCACCGGGGAGTGACACAGCCACAGCCACCGGGGAATTACACAGCCACTGGGGAGAGACACAGCCACTGGGGATCGACACAGCCACAGCCACCGGAGAGTGACACAGCCATCGGGGGGCGACACAGCCATCGGGGAGTGACACAGCCACCGGGGAGTGTCACAGCCATCAGGGAGTGACACAGCCCCCAGCGAGTGACACAGCCACCGGGGAGTGACACAGCCATCGGGGAGTGACAAAGCCATCGGGGAGTGTCACAGCCACAGCCACCGGGGAGTGACACAGCCACTGGGGAGAGACACAGCCATCGGGGAGTGACACAGCCACAGCCAAAGGGGAGTGACACAGCCACAGCCACCGGGGAGTGACACAGCCACTGGGAAGTGACACAGACACCGGGCAGTGACACAGCCACAGCCACTGGGGAGAGACAAAGCCACTGGGGAGAGACACAGCCATCAGGGAGTGACACAGCCACCGGGGAATGACACAGCCATCTGGGAGTGACACAGCCACTGGAGAGTGACACAGCCACGGGGGAGTGGCACAGCCACCGGGGAGTGACACAGCCACAGCCATCGGGGAGTGACACAGCCACCGGGGAGTGACACAGCCACAGCGATAGGGGAGTGACACAGCCACCGGGGAGTGACACAGCCACAGCGATCAGGGAGTGACACAGCCACCGGGGAGTGACACAGCCACAGCCACCGGGGTGTGACACAAACACCGGGGAGTGACACAGCCACCAGGGAGTGACACAGCCACAGCCCCCGGGGAGTGACACAGCCACCGGGGAGTGACACAGCCACCGGGGAGTGACACAGCCACCGGGGAGTGACACAGCCACAGCCATCGGGGTGTGACACAGCCAACGGGGAGTGACACAGCCACTGGGGAGTGACACAGCCACCGGGGAGTGACACAGCCACTGGGGAGTGACACAGCCACCGTGGAGTTACACAACCACCGGGGAATGACACAGCCACAGCCACCGGGGAGTGACACAGCCACCGGAGAGTGACACAGCCACAGCCCCCGGGGAGTGACACAGCCACAGCCCCCTGGGAGTGATACAGCCACAGCCCCCAGGGAGTGACACAGCCACTGCCATCGGGGAGTGACACAGCCGTCGGGCAGTGAGACAGCCACAGCCACCGGGGAGTGACACAGCCACCGGAGAGTGACACAGCCACCGGAGAGTGACACAGCCACAGCCACCGGAGAGTGACACAGCCACCGGAGAGTGACACAGCCACAGCCACCGGGGAGTGACACAGCCAACGGCGAGTGACACTGCCACCGGAGTTTGACACAGCCACAGCCACTGGGGAGTGACACAGCCACCGGGGAGTGACACAGCCAGCGGAGAGTGACACAGCCACCGGGGAGTGACACAGCCACAGACATCGTGGAGTGACACAGCCACCGGAGAGTGAAACAGCCCAGGGGAATGACACAGCCACAGCCACCGGGGAGTGACACAGCCAGCGGGGAGTGACACAGCCACTGGGGAGTGACACAGCCACCGGGGAGTGACACAGCCACAGACACCGGGGAGTGACACAGCCACCGGAGAGTGACACAGCCACCGGGGAGTGACACAGCAACAGCCATCGGGGAGTGACACAGCCACCAGGGAGTGACACAGCCACAGCCACCGGGGAGTGACACAGCCACTGGGGAGTGATACAGCCATCGGGGAGTGACACAGCCATCGGGGAGTGACACAGCAACCGGGGAGCCACAGCCAAAGACACCGGGGAGTGACACAGACACCGGAGAGTGACACAGCCATCGGGGAGTGACACAGCCATCGGGGAGTGACACAGCCACCGGGGAGTGACACAGCCACTGGGGAGTGACACAGCCACAGACACCGGGGAGTGACACAGCCACTGGAGAGTGACACAGCCACCGGGGAGTGACACAGCCACAGCCATCGGGGAGTGACACAGCCACAGCCACCGGGGAGTGACACAGCCACTGGGGAGTGACACAGCCACCGGGGAGTGACACAGCCATCGGGGAGTGACACAGCCACCGGGGAGTGACACAGCCACTGAGGAGTGACACAGCCACAGCCACTGGGGAGTGACACAGCCACCGGGAAGTGACACAGCCACAGACATCAGCGAGTGACACAGCCACAGCCACCGGGGAGTGACACAGTCACTGCGGAATGACAAGCCTTCGGAGACTGACACAGCAACAGCCACCGGGGAGTGACACAGCCACAGCCACCGGGGAGTGATACAGCCACTGGGGAGAGACACAGCCACCGGGGAGTGATACAGCCACTGGGGAGACACACAGCCACCGGGGAGTGACACAGCCACAGCCACCGGGGAATTACACAGCCACTGGGGAGAGACACAGCCACTGGGGATCGACACAGCCACAGCCACCGGAGAGTGACACAGCCATCGGGGGGCGACACAGCCATCGGGGAGTGACACAGCCACCGGGGAGTGTCACAGCCATCAGGGAGTGACACAGCCCCCAGCGAGTGACACAGCCACCGGGGAGTGACACAGCCATCGGGGAGTGACAAAGCCATCGGGGAGTGACACAGCCACAGCCACCGGGGAGTGACACAGCCACTGGGGAGAGACACAGCCATCGGGGAGGGACACAGCCACAGCCAAAGGGGAGTGACACAGCCACAGCCACCGGGGAGTGACACAGCCACTGGGAAGTGACACAGACACCGGGCAGTGACACAGCCACAGCCACTGGGGAGAGACAAAGCCACTGGGGAGAGACACAGCCATCAGGGAGTGACACAGCCACCGGGGAATGACACAGCCATCTGGGAGTGACACAGCCACTGGAGAGTGACACAGCCACGGGGGAGTGGCACAGCCACCGGGGAGTGACACAGCCACAGCCATCGGGGAGTGACACAGCCACCGGGGAGTGACACAGCCACAGCGATAGGGGAGTGACACAGCCACCGGGGAGTGACACAGCCACAGCGATCAGGGAGTGACACAGCCACCGGGGAGTGACACAGCCACAGCCACCGGGGTGTGACACAACCACCGGGGAGTGACACAGCCACCAGGGAGTGACACAGCCACAGCCCCCGGGGAGTGACACAGCCACCGGGGAGTGACACAGCCACCGGGGAGTGACACAGCCACAGCCATCGGGGAGTGACACAGCCAACGGGGAGTGACACAGCCACTGGGGAGTGACACAGCCACCGGGGAGTGACACAGCCACTGGGGAGTGACACAGCCACCGTGGAGTTACACAACCACCGGGGAATGACACAGCCACAGCCACCGGGGAGTGACACAGCCATCGGGGAGTGACACAGCCACCGGAGAGTGACACAGCCACAGCCCCCGGGGAGTGACACAGCCACAGCCCCCGGGGAGTGATACAGCCACAGCCCCCAGGGAGTGACACAACCACTGCCATCGGGGAGTGACACAGCCGTCGGGCAGTGACACAGCCACAGCCACCGGGGAGTGACACAGCCACCGGAGAGTGACACAGCCACCGGAGAGTGACACAGCCACAGCCACCGGGGAGTGACAGAGCCAACGGCTAGTGACACTGCCACCGGATTTTGACACAGCCACAGCCACCGGGGAGTGACACAGCCATCGAGTTGTGACACAGCCACTGGGGAGTGACACAGCCACCGGGGAGAGACACAGCCAGCGGAGAGTGACACAGCCACCGGGGAGTGACACAGCCACAGACATCAGGGAGTGACACAGCCACCGGAGAGTGACACAGCCCCGGGGAATGACACAGCCACAGCCACCGGGGAGTGACACAGCCAGCGGGGAGTGACACAGCCACTGGGGAGTGACACAGCCACCGGGGAGTGACACAGCCACAGACACCGGGGAGTGACACAGCCACCGGAGAGTGACACAGCCACCGGGGAGTGACACAGCAACAGCCATCGGGAAGTGACACAGCCACCAGGGAGTGACACAGCCACAGCCACCGGGGAGTGACAAAGCCACTGGGGAGTGACACAGCCATCGGGGAGTGACACAGCCATCGGGGACTGACACAGCCATCGGGGAGTGACACAGCAACCGGGGAGTCACAGCCACAGACAGCGGGGAGTGACACAGACACCGGAGAGTGACACAGCCATCGGGGAGTGACACAGCCACCGGGGAGTGACACAGCCATTGGGGAGTGACACAGCCACAGACACCGGGGAGTGACACAGCCACCGGAGAGTGACACAGCCACCGGTGAGTGACACAGCCAGAGCCATCGGGGAGTGACACAGCCACAGCCACCGGGGAGTGACACAGCCACTGGGGAGTGACACAGCCACCGGGGAGTGACACAGCCATCGTGGAGTGGCACAGCCATCGGGGAGTGACACAGCAACCGGGGAGTCACAGCCACAGAAACTGGGGAGTGACACAGCCACCGGAGAGTGACACAGCCACAGCCACCGGGGAGTGACACAGCCACTGGGGAGAGAGACAGACACCGGGGAGTGACACAGCCACCGGGGAATGACACAGCCACAGCCACTGGGCAGTGACACAGCCACCGGGAAGTGACACAGCCATAGACATCGGGGAGTGACACAGCCACAGCCACCGCGGAGTGACACAGCCACTGCAGAGTGACACAGCCTCCGGAGACTGACACAGCCACAGCCACCGAGGAGTGACACAGCCACAGCCACCGGGGAGTGATACAGCCACTGGGGAGAGACACAGCCACCGGGGAGTGATACAGCCACTGGGGAGAGACACAGCCACCGGGGAATGACACGGCCACAGCCACCGGGGAATTACACAGCCACTGGGGAGAGACACAGCCACCGGGGATCGACACAGCCACAGCCACCGGAGAGTGACACAGCCAGCGAGTAGTGACACAGCCACAGAAACTGGGAGTGACACAGCCACAGCCACCAGGGAGTGACACAGCCATTGGGGAGTGACACAGCCACTGGAGAGCGACACAGCCACCGGGGAGTGACACAGCCACAGTCACCGGGGAGTGACACAGCCAATGGGGAGTGACACAGCCACAGCCATCGGGCAGTGACACAGCCCCGGGCAGTGACACAGCCATCGGGGAGTGACACAGCCCCCGGGGAGTGACACTGCCAGTGGGGAGTGATGCAGCCACTGGGGAGTGACACAGCCATCGGGGAGTGACACAGCCACCGGGGAGTGACACAGCCATCGGGGAGTGAGACAGCCACCGGGGAGTGACACAGCCATCGGCGAGTGACACAGCCACTGGGGAGTGACACAGCCACCGGGGAGTGACACAGCCATCGGGGAGTGACACAGCCACCGGTGAATGACACAACAATAGGGGAGTGACACAGACCCCGGGGAGTGACACAGCCACCGGGGAGTGACACAGCCGCTGGGGAGTGACACAGCCATCGGCGAGTGACACAGCCACCGGGGAGTGACACAGGCACTGGGGTGTGACACAGCCACAGCAACCGGGGAGTGACACAGCCACAGCCACCGGGGAGTGACACAGCCACTGGGGAGAGACACAGACATCGGGGAGTGACACAGCCACAGCCACTGGGGAGTGACACAGCCACCGGGGAGTGACACAGCCATCGGGGAGTGACACAGCCATCGAGGAGTGACACAGCCACAGCCATCGGAGAGTGACACAGCCACCGGGGAGTGACACAGCCACAGCCATCGGGGAGTGACACAGCCACTGGGGAGAGACACAGCCATCGGGGAGTGACACAGCCACAGCCACCGGGGAGTGACACAGCCATCGGGGAGTGACAAAGCCACTGGGGAGTGACACAGCCACCGGGGAGTGACACAGCCATCGGGGAGTGACAAAGCCACCGGGGAATGACACAGCCATCGGGGAGTGACACAGCCCCCAGGGAGTGACACAGCTATCGGGGAGTGACACAGCCCCCGGGGAGTGACACAGCCATCGGGGAGTGACACAGCCACAGCCACCGGGGAGTGACACAGCCACTGGGGAGAGACACAGCCATCGGGGAGTGACACAGCCACAGCCAAAGGGGAGTGACACAGCCACAGCCACCGGGGAGTGACACAGCCACAGCCACCGGGGAGTGACACAGCCACTGGGAAGTGACACAGACACCGGGGAGTGACACAGCCACAGCCACTGGGGAGTGACACAGCCACTGGGGAGAGACACAGCCATCAGGGAGTGACACAGCCCCCGGGGAGTGACACAGCCACTGGGGAGTGACAAAGCCACTGGGGACTGACACAGCCCCCGGGGAGTGACACAGCCACTGGAGAGTGACACAGCCACCGGGGAGTGACACAGCCACCGGGGAGTGACACAGCCACAGCCATCGGGGAGTGACACAGCCACCGGGGAGTGACACAGCCACAGCGATCAGGGAGTGACACAGCCACCGGGGAGTGACACAGCCACAGCCACCGGGGTGTGACACAGCCACCAGGGAGTGACACAGCCACAGCCCCCGGGGAGTGACACAGCCACCGGGGAGTGACACAGCCACCGGGGAGTGACACAGCCACAGCCATCGGGGAGTGACACAGCCATCGGGGAGTGACACAGCCACTGGGGAGTGACACAGCCACCGGGGAGTAACACAGCCACTGGGGAATGACACAGCCACAGCCACCGGGGAGTGACACAGCACCGGGGAGTGACACAGCCACAGCCATCGGGGAGTGACACAGCCATCGGGGAGTGACACAGCCACTGGGGATTGACACAGCCACCGGGGAGTGACACAGCCAGCGGGGAGTGACACAGCCACCGGTGAATGACACAGCCATCGGGGAGTGACACAGCCCCCGGGGAGTGACACAGCCATCGGGGAGTGACACAGCCGCTGGGGAGTGACACAGCCATCGGCGAGTGACACAGCCACCGGGGAGTGACACAGGTACTGGGGTGTGACAGAGCCACAGCCACCGGAGAGTGACACAGACACAGCCACCGGGGAGTGACACAGCCACTGGGGAGAGACACAGCCTTCGGGGAGTGACACAGCCACAGCCACTGGTGAGTGACACAGCCACCAGGGAGTGACACAGCCATCGGGGAGTGACACAGCCATCGAGGAGTGAAACAGCCACAGCCATCGGGGAGTGACACAGCCACCGGGGAGTGACACAGCCACAGCCATCGGGGAGTGACACAGCCACTGGGGAGAGACACAGCCATCGGGGAGTGACACAGCCACCAGGGAGTGACACAGCCACCGGGGAGTGACACAGCCACAGCCATCAGGGAGTGACACAGCCATCGGGGAGTGACACAGCCACTGGGGAGTGACACAGCCACCGGGGAGTAACACAGCCACTGGGGAATGACACAGCCACAGCCACCGGGGAGTGACACAGCACCGGGGAGTGACACAGCCACAGCCATCGGGGAGTGACACAGCCATCGGGGAGTGACACAGCCACTGGGGAGTGACACAGCCACCGGGGAGTGACACAGCCGCTGGGGAGTGACACAGCCATCGGCGAGTGACACAGCCACCGGGGAGTGACACAGGCACTGGGGTGTGACACAGCCACAGCAACCGGGGAGTGACACAGCCACAGCCACCGGGGAGTGACACAGCCACTGGGGAGAGACACAGACATCGGGGAGTGACACAGCCACAGACACCGGGGAGTGACACAGCCACCGGGGAGTGACACAGCCATCGGGGAGTGACACAGCCATCGAGGAGTGACACAGCCACAGCCATCGGGGAGTGACACAGCCACCGGGGAGTGACACAGCCACAGCCATCGGGGAGTGACACAGCCACTGGGGAGAGACACAGCCATCGGGGAGTGACACAGCCACAGCCACCGGGGAGTGACACAGCCATCGGGGAGTGACAAAGCCACTGGGGAGTGACACAGCCACCGGGGAGTGACACAGCCATCGGGGAGTGACAAAGCCACCGGGGAATGACACAGCCATCGGGGAGTGACACAGCCCCCAGGGAGTGACACAGCTATCGGGGAGTGACACAGCCCCCGGGGAGTGACACAGCCATAGGGGAGTGACACAGCCATCGGGGAGTGACACAGCCACAGCCACCGGGGAGTGACACAGCCACTGGGGAGAGACACAGCCATCGGGGAGTGACACAGCCACAGCCAAAGGGGAGTGACACAGCCACAGCCACCGGGGAGTGACACAGCCACAGCCACCGGGGAGTGACACAGCCACTGGGAAGTGACACCGACACCGGGGAGTGACACAGCCACAGCCACTGGGGAGTGACACAGCCACTGGGGAGAGACACAGCCATCAGGGAGTGACACAGCCACCGGGGAATGACACAGCCATCGGGGAGTGACACAGCCCCCGGGGAGTGACACAGCCACTGGGGAGTGACAAAGCCACTGGGGACTGACACAGCCCCCGGGGAGTGACACAGCCACTGGAGAGTGACACAGCCACCGGGGAGTGACACAGCCACCGGGGAGTGACACAGCCACAGCCATCGGGGAGTGACACAGCCACCGGGGAGTGACACAGCCACAGCGATCGGGGAGTGACAAAGCCACCGGGGAGTGACACAGCCACAGCGATCAGGGAGTGACACAGCCACCGGGGAGTGACACAGCCACAGCCACCGGGGTGTGACACAGCCACCAGGGAGTGACACAGCCACAGCCGCCGGGGAGTGACACAGCCACCGGGGAGTGACACAGCCACCGGGGAGTGACACAGCCACCGGGGAGTGACACAGCCACAGCCATCGGGGAGTGACACAGCCATCGGGGAGTGACACAGCCACTGGGGAGTGACACAGCCACCGGGGAGTAACACAGCCACTGGGGAATGACACAGCCACAGCCACCGGGGAGTGACACAGCACCGGGGAGTGACACAGCCACAGCCATCGGGGAGTGACACAGCCATCGGGGAGTGACACAGCCACTGGGGAGTGACACAGCCACCGGGGAGTGACACAGCCACCGGGGAGTGACACAGCCACCGGTGAATGACACAGCCATCGGGGAGTGACACAGCCCCCGGGGAGTGACACAGCCATCGGGGAGTGACACAGCCGCTGGGGAGTGACACAGCCATCGGCGAGTGACACAGCCACCGGGGAGTGACAAAGGCACTGGGGTGTGACAGAGCCACAGCCACCGGAGAGTGACACAGACACAGCCACCGGGGAGTGACACAGCCACTGGGGAGAGACACAGCCATCGGGGAGTGACACAGCCACAGCCACTGGTGAGTGACACAGCCACCAGGGAGTGACACAGCCATCGGGGAGTGACACAGCCATCGAGGAGTGAAACAGCCACAGCCATCGGGGAGTGACACAGCCACCGGGGAGTGACACAGCCACAGCCATCGGGGAGTGACACAGCCACTGGGGAGAGACACAGCCATCGGGGATTGACACAGCCACTGGGAAGTGACACAGCCACCGGGGAGTGACACAGCCACAGCCATCGGGGAGTGACACAGCCATCGGGGAGCGACACAGCCACTGGGGAGTGACACAGCCACCGGGGAGTAATACAGCCACTGGGGAATGACACAGCCACAGCCACCGGGGAGTGACACAGCACCGGGGAGTGACACAGCCACAGCCATCGGGGAGTGACACAGCCATCGGGGAGTGACACAGCCACCGGGGAGTGACACAGCCACCGGGGAGTGACACAGCCACCGGGGAGTGACACAGCCACCGGTCAATGACACAGCCATCGGGGAGTGACACAGCCCCCGGGGAGTGACACAGCCATCGGGGAGTGACACAGCCGCTGGGGAGTGACACAGCCATCGGCGAGTGACACAGCCACCGGGGAGTGACACAGGCACTGGGGTGTGACAGAGCCACAGCCACCGGAGAGTGACACAGACACAGCCACCGGGGAGTGACACAGCCACTGGGGAGAGACACAGCCATCGGGGAGTGACACAGCCACAGCCACTGGTGAGTGACACAGCCACCAGGGAGTGACACAGCCATCGGGGAGTGACACAGCCATCGAGGAGTGAAACAGCCACAGCCATCGGGGAGTGACACAGCCACCGGGGAGTGACACAGCCACAGCCATCGGGGAGTGACACAGCCACTGGGGAGAGACACAGCCATCGGGGAGTGACACAGCCACAGCCACCGGGGAGTGACACAGCCACTGGGGAGTGACACAGCCACCGGGGAATGACACAGCCACAGCCACCGGGGAGTGACACAGCACCGGGGAGTGACACAGCCACAGCCATCAGGGAGTGACACAGCCATCGGGGAGTGACACAGCCACTTGGGAGTGACACAGCCACCGGGGAGTGACACAGCCACCGGTGAATGACACAGCCATCGGGGAGTGACACAGCCCCCGGGGAGTGACACAGCCATCGGGGAGTGACACAGCCGCTGGGGAGTGACACAGCCATCGGCGAGTGACACAGCCACCGGGGAGTGACACAGCCACAGCCATCAGGGAGTGACACAGCCATCGGGGAGTGACACAGCCACTTGGGAGTGACACAGCCACCGGGGAGTGACACAGCCACCGGTGAATGACACAGCCATCGGGGAGTGACACAGCCCCCGGGGAGTGACACAGCCATCGGGGAGTGACACAGCCGCTGGGGAGTGACACAGCCATCGGCGAGTGACACAGCCACCGGGGAGTGACACAGGCACTGTGGTGTGACACAGCCACAGCCACTGGGGAGTGACACAGCCATCGGGGAGTGACACAGCCCCCGGGGAGTGACACAGCCATCGGGGAGTGACACAGCCCCCAGCGAGTGACACAGCCACCGGGGAGTGACACAGCCATCGGGGATTGACACAGCCACCGGGGAGTGACACAGCCACCGGGGAGTGACACAGCCACAGCCATCGGGGAGTGACACAGCCATCGGGGAGTGACACAGCCACTGGGGAGTGACACAGCCACCGGGGAGTAATACAGCCACTGGGGAATGACACAGCCACAGCCACCGGGGAGTGACACAGCACCGGGGAGTGACACAGCCACAGCCATCGGGGAGTGACACAGCCATCGGGGAGTGACACAGCCACTGGGGAGTGACACAGCCACCGGGGAGTGACACAGCCACCGGGGAGTGACACAGCCACCGGTCAATGACACAGCCATCGGGGAGTGACACAGCCCCCGGGGAGTGACACAGCCATCGGGGAGTGACACAGCCGCTGGGGAGTGACACAGCCATCGGCGAGTGACACAGCCACCGGGGAGTGACACAGGCACTGGGGTGTGACACAGCCACAGCCACCGGAGAGTGACACAGACACAGCCACCGGGGAGTGACACAGCCACTGGGGAGAGACACAGCCATCGGGGAGTGACACAGCCACAGCCACTGGTGAGTGACACAGCCACCAGGGAGTGACACAGCCATCGGGGAGTGACACAGCCATCGAGGAGTGAAACAGCCACAGCCATCGGGGAGTGACACAGCCACCGGGGAGTGACACAGCCACAGCCATCGGGGAGTGACACAGCCACTGGGGAGAGACACAGCCATCGGGGAGTGACACAGCCACAGCCACCGGGGAGTGACACAGCCACTGGGGAGTGACACAGCCACCGGGGAATGACACAGCCACAGCCACCGGGGAGTGACACAGCACCGGGGAGTGACACAGCCACAGCCATCAGGGAGTGACACAGCCACCGGGGAGTGACACAGCCACAGGGGAGTGACACAGCCACCGGGGAGTGACACAGCCACCGGTGAATGACACAGCCATCGGGGAGTGACACAGCCCCCGGGGAGTGACACAGCCATCGGGGAGTGACACAGCCGCTGGGGAGTGACACAGCCATCGGCGAGTGACACAGCCACCGGGGAGTGACACAGGCACTGTGGTGTGACACAGCCACAGCCACTGGGGAGTGACACAGCCATCGGGGAGTGACACAGCCCCCGGGGAGTGACACAGCCATCGGGGAGTGACACAGCCCCCAGCGAGTGACACAGCCACCGGGGAGTGACACAGCCATCGGGGATTGACACAGCCATCGGGGAGTGACACAGCCATCGGGGAGTGACAAAGCCACTGGGGAGTGACACAGCCATCGGGGAGTGACAAAGCCACCGGGGAATGACACAGCCATCGGGGAGTGACACAGCCCCCGGGGAGTGACACAGCCATCGGGGAGTGACACAGCCATCGGGGAGTGACACAGCCACCGGGGAGTGACACAGCCACAGCCACCGGGGAGTGACAGAGCCACTGGGGAGTGATACAGCCACAGCCACCGGGGAGTGACACAGCCACCGGAGAGTGACACAGCCACAGCCACCGGGGAGTGACACAGCCACTGGGGAGAGACACAGCCATCGGGGAGTGACACAGCCACAGCCAAAGGGGAGTGACACAGCCACAGCCACCGGGGAGTGACACAGTTATTGGGAAGTGACACAGACACCGGGGAGTGACACAGCCACAGCCACTGGGGAGTGACACAGACAATGGGGAGAGACACAGCCATCAGGGAGTGACACAGCCACCGGGGAATGACACAGCCATCGGGGAGTGACACAGCCCCCGGGGAGTGACACAGCCAGTGGGGAGTGACACAGCCACTGGGGACTGACACAGCCCCCGGAGAGTGACACAGCCACTGGAGAGTGACACAGTCACCGGGGAGTGACACAGCCATCGAGGAGTGACACAGCCACTGGGGAATGACACAGCCACCGGGGAGTGACACAGCCAGCGGAGAGTGACACAGCCACCGGGGAGTGACACAGCCACAGACATCGGGGACTCACACAGCCACCGGAGAGTGACACAGCCACCGGGGAATGACACAGCCACAGCCACCAGGGAGTGACACAGCCACCGGGGAGTGACACAGCCATCGGGGAGTGACACAGCCATCGGGGAGTGACACAGCCACCGTGGAGTTACACAACCACCGGGGAATGACACAGCCACAGCCACCGGGGAGTGACACAGCCATCGGGGAGTGACACAGCCACCGGAGAGTGATACAGCCACAGCCCCCGGGGAGTGACACAGCCACAGCCCCCGGGGAGTGATACAGCCACAGCCCCCGGGGAGTGACACAGCCACTGCCATCGGGGAGTGACACAGCCATCGGGCAGTGACACAGCCACAGCCACCGGGGAGTGACACAGCCACCGGAGAGTGACACAGCCACCGGAGAGTGACACAGCCACAGCCACCAGGGAGTGACACAGCCACCGGGGAGTGACACAGCCATCGGGGAGTGACACAGCCATCGGGGAGTGACACAGCCACCGGGGAGTGAAACAGCCACTGGGGAATGACACAGCCACAGACACCGGGGAGTGACACAGCCACCGGAGAGTGACACAGCCACCTGGGAGTGACACAGCCAAAGCCATCGGGGAGTGACACAGCCACCAGGGAGTGACACAGCCACAGCCACCGGGGAGTGACACAGCCACTGGGGAGTGACACAGCCACCGGGGAGTGGCACAGCCATCGGGGAGTGACACAGCCATCGGGGAGTGACACAGCAACCGGGGAGTCACAGCCACAGACACCGGGGAGTGACACAGCCACCGGAGAGTGACACAGCCATCGGGGATTGACACAGCCATCGGGGAGTGACACAGCCACCGGGGAGTGACACAGCCACTGGGGAGTGACACAGCCACAGACATCGGGGAGTGACACAGCCACCGGAGAGTGACACAGCCACCGGGGAGTGACACAGCCACAGCCATCGGGGAGTGACACAGCCACCAGGGAGTGACACAGCCACAGCCACCGGGGAGTGACACAGCCACTGGGGAGTGACACAGCCACCGGGGAGTGACACAGCCATCGGGGAGTGGCACAGACATCGGGGGGTGACACAGCATCCGGGGAGTCACAGCCACAGACACCGGGGAGTGACACAGCCACCGGAGAGTGACACAGCCACAGCCACCGGGGAGTGACACAGCCACTGGGGAGAGAGACAGCCACCGGAAAGTGACACAGCCACCGGGGAGTGACACAGCCACTGGGGAGTGACACAGCCACAGCCACTGGGGAGTGACACAGCCACCGGGAAGTGACACAGCCACAGATTCGGGGAGTGACACAGCCACAGCCACCGGGGAGTGACACAGCCACAGCCACCGGAGAGTGACACAGCCATCGGGGGGCGACACAGCCATCGGGGAGTGACACAGCCACCGGGGAGTGTCACAGCCATCGGGGAGTGACACAGCCCCCAGCGAGTGACACAGCCACCGGGGAGTGACACAGCCACTGGGGAGAGACACAGCCATCTGGGAGTGACACAGCCAAAGGGGAGTGACACAGCCACAGCCACCGGGGAGTGACACAGCCACTGGGAAGTGACACAGACACTGGGCAGTGACACAGCCACAGCCACCGGGGAGTGATACAGCCATCGGGGGGCGACACAGCCATCGGGGAGTGACACAGCCACCGGGGAGTGTCACAGCCATCGGGGAGTGACACAGCCCCCAGCGAGTGACACAGCCACCGGGGAGTGACACAGCCATCGGGGAGTGAGACAGCCATCGGGGAGTGACACAGCCACAGCCACCGGGGAGTGAAACAGCCACTGGGGAGAGACACAGCCATCGGGGAGTGACACAGCCACAGCCAAAGGGGAGTGACACAGCCACAGCCACCGGGGAGTGACACAGCCACTGGGAAGTGACACAGACACCGGGCAGTGACACAGCCACAGCCACTGGGGAGAGACAAAGCCACTGGGGAGAGACACAGCCATCAGGGAGTGACACAGCCACCAGAGAATGACACAGCCATCGGGGAGTGACACAGCCACTGGAGAGTGACACAGCCACGGGGGAGTGGCACAGCCACCGGGGAGTGACACAGCCACAGCCATCGGGGAGTGACACAGCCACCGGGGAGTGACACAGCCACAGCGATAGGGGAGTGACACAGCCACCGGGGAGTGACACAGCCACAGCGATCAGGGAGTGACACAGCCACCGGGGAGTGACACAGCCACAGCCCCCGGGGAGTGACACAGCCACCGGGGAGTGACACAGCCACCGGGGAGTGACACAGCCACAGCCATCGGGGAGTGACACAGCCATCGGGGATTGACACAGCCACTGGGGAGTGACACAGCCACGGGGGAGTGACACAGCCACTGGGGAGAGACACAGCCACCGGGGAGTTACACAGCCACCGGGGAATGACACAGCCACAGCCACCGGGGAGTGACACAGCCATCGGGGAGTGACACAGCCACCGGAGAGTGACACAGCCACAGCCCCCGGGGAGTGACACAGCCACAGCCCCCGGGGAGTGATACAGCCACAGCCCCCGGGGAGTGACACAGCCACAGCCATCGGGGAGTGACCCAGCCGTCGGGCAGTGACACAGCCACAGCCACCGGGGAGTGACACAGCCACCGGAGAGTGACACAGCCACCGGAGAGTGACACAGCCACAGCCACCGGGGAGTGACACAGCCAACGGCGAGTGACACTGCCACTGGAGTTTGACACAGCCACAGCCACCGGGGAGTGACACAGCCATCGAGGAGTGACACAGCCACTGGGGAGTGACACAGCCACCGGGGAGTGACACAGCCAGCGGAGAGTGACACAGCCACCGGGGAGTGACACAGCCACAGACATCGGGGAGTGACACAGCCACCGGAGAGTGAAACAGCCCATGGGAATGACACAGCCACAGCCACCGGGGAGTGACACAGCCAGCGGGGAGTGACACAGCCACTGGGGAGTGACAGAGCCACCGGGGAGTGACACAGCCACAGACACCGGGGAGTGACACAGCCACCGGAGAGTGACACAGCCACCGGGGAGTGACACAGCAACAGCCATCGGGGAGTGACACAGCCACCAGGGAGTGACACAGCCACAGCCACCGGGGAGTGACACAGCCACTGGGGAGTGATACAGCCATCGGGGAGTGACACAGCCATCGGGGAGTGACACAGCAACCGGGGAGCCACAGCCAAAGACACCGGGGAGTGACACAGACACCGGAGAGTGACACAGCCATCGGGGAGTGACACAGCCATCGGGGAGTGACACAGCCACCGGGGAGTGACACAGCCAAAGGGGAGTGACACAGCCACAGACACCGGGGAGTGACACAGCCACCGGAGAGTGACACAGCCACCGGGGAGTGACACAGCCACAGCCATCGGGGAGTGACACAGCCACAGCCACCGGGGAGTGACACAGCCACTGGGGAGTGACACAGCCACCGGGGAGTGACACAGCCATCGGGGAGTGACACAGCCACCGGGGAGTGACACAGCCACTGGGGAGTGACACAGCCACAGCCACTGGGGAGTGACACAGCCACCGGGAAGTGACACAGCCACAGACATCAGGGAGTGACACAGCCACAGCCACCGGGGAGTGACACAGTCACTGCGGAATGACAAGCCTTCGGAGACTGACACAGCAACAGCCACCGGGGAGTGACACAGCCACAGCCACCGGGGAGTGATACAGCCACTGGGGAGAGACACAGCCACCGGGGAGTGATACAGCCACTGGGGAGACACACAGCCACCGGGGAGTGACACAGCCACAGCCACCGGGGAATTACACAGCCACTGGGGAGAGACACAGCCACTGGGGATCGACACAGCCACAGCCACCGGAGAGTGACACAGCCATCGGGGGGCGACACAGCCATCGGGGAGTGACACAGCCACCGGGGAGTGTCACAGCCATCAGGGAGTGACACAGCCCCCAGCGAGTGACACAGCCACCGGGGAGTGACACAGCCATCGGGGAGTGACAAAGCCATCGGGGAGTGACACAGCCACAGCCACCGGGGAGTGACACAGCCACTGGGGAGAGACACAGCCATCGGGGAGTGACACAGCCACAGCCAAAGGGGAGTGACACAGCCACAGCCACCGGGGAGTGACACAGCCACTGGGAAGTGACACAGACACCGGGCAGTGACACAGCCACAGCCACTGGGGAGAGACAAAGCCACTGGGGAGAGACACAGCCATCAGGGAGTGACACAGCCACCGGGGAATGACACAGCCATCTGGGAGTGACACAGCCACTGGAGAGTGACACAGCCACGGGGGAGTGGCACAGCCACCGGGGAGTGACACAGCTACAGCCATTGGGGAGTGACACAGCCACCGGGGAGTGACACAGCCACAGCGATAGGGGAGTGACACAGCCACCGGGGAGTGACACAGCCACAGCGATCAGGGAGTGACACAGCCACCGGGGAGTGACACAGCCACAGCCACCGGGGTGTGACACAACCACCGGGGAGTGACACAGCCACCAGGGAGTGACATAGCCACAGCCACCGGGGAGTGACACAGCCACCGGGGAGTGACACAGCCACCGGGGAGTGACACAGCCACAGCCATCGGGGAGTGACACAGCCAACGGGGAGTGACACAGCCACTGGGGAGTGACACAGCCACCGGGGAGTGACACAGCCACTGGGGAGTGACACAGCCACCGTGGAGTTACACAACCACCGGGGAATGACACAGCCACAGCCACCGGGGAGTGACACAGCCATCGGGGAGTGACACAGCCACCGGAGAGTGACACAGCCACAGCCCCCGGGGAGCGACACAGCCACAGCCCCCGGGGAGTGATACAGCCACAGCCCCCGGGGAGTGACACAGCCACTGCCATCGGGGAGTGACACAGCCGTCGGGCAGTGACACAGCCACAGCCACCGGGGAGTGACACAGCCACCGGAGAGTGACACAGCCACCGGAGAGTGACACAGCCACAGCCACCGGGGAGTGACAGAGCCAACGGCGAGTGACACTGCCACCGGCGTTTGACACAGCCACAGCCACCGGGGAGTGACACAGCCATCGAGGAGTGACACAGCCACTGGGGAGTGACACAGCCACCGGGGAGAGACACAGCCAGCGGAGAGTGACACAGCCACCGGGGAGTGACACAGCCACAGACATCAGGGAGTGACACAGCCACCGGAGAGTGACACAGCCCCGGGGAAAGACACAGCCACAGCCACCGGGGAGTGACACAGCCAGCGGGGAGTGACACAGCCACTGGGGAGTGACACAGCCACCGGGGAGTGACACAGCCACAGACACCGGGGAGTGACACAGCCACCGGAGAGTGACACAGCCACCGGGGAGTGACACAGCAACAGCCATCGGGGAGTGACACAGCCACCAGGGAGTGACACAGCCACAGCCACCGGGGAGTGACAAAGCCACTGGGGAGTGACACAGCCATCGGGGAGTGACACAGCCATCGGGGACTGACACAGCCATCGGGGAGTGACACAGCAACCGGGGAGTCACAGCCACAGACAGCGGGGAGTGACACAGACACCGGAGAGTGACACAGCCATCGGGGAGTGACACAGCCATCGGGGAGTGACACAGCCACCGGGGAGTGACACATCCATTGGGGAGTGACACAGCCACAGACACCGGGGAGTGACACAGCCACCGGAGAGTGACACAGCCACCGGTGAGTGACACAGCCAGAGCCATCGGGGAGTGACACAGCCACAGCCACCGGGGAGTGACACAGCCACTGGGGAGTGACACAGCCACCGGGGAGTGACACAGCCATCGTGGAGTGGCACAGCCATCGGGGAGTGACACAGCAACCGGGGAGTCACAGCCACAGAAACTGGGGAGTGACACAGCCACCGGAGAGTGACACAGCCACAGCCACCGGGGAGTGACACAGCCACTGGGGAGAGAGACAGACACCGGGGAGTGACACAGCCACCGGGGAATGACACAGCCACAGCCACTGGGGAGTGACACAGCCACCGGGAAGTGACACAGCCACAGACATCGGGGAGTGACACAGCCACAGCCACCGGGGAGTGACACAGCCACTGCAGAGTGACACAGCCTCCGGAGACTGACACAGCCACAGCCACTGAGGAGTGACACAGCCACAGCCACCGGGGTGTGATACAGCCACTGGGGAGAGACACAGCCACCGGGGAGTGATACAGCCACTGGGGAGAGACACAGCCACCGCGGAGTGACACGGCCACAGCCACCGGGGAATTACACAGCCACTGGGGAGAGACACAGCCACCGGGGATCAACACAGCCACAGCCACCGGAGAGTGACACAGCCAGCGGGTAGTGACACAGCCACAGAAACTGGGAGTGACACAGCCACAGCCACCAGGGAGTGACACAGCCATTGGGGAGTGACACAGCCACTGGAGAGCGACACAGCCACCGGGGAGTGACACAGCCACAGCCACCGGGGAGTGACACAGCCAATGGGGAGTGACACAGCCACAGCCATCGGGCAGTGACACAGCCCCGGGCAGTGACACAGCCATCGGGGAGTGACACAGCCCCCGGGGAGTGACACTGCCAGTGGGGAGTGATGCAGACACTGGGGAGTGACACAGCCATCGGGGAGTGACACAGCCACCGGGGAGTGATACAGCCATCGGGGAGTGAGACAGCCACCGGGGAGTGACACAGCCATCGGCGAGTGACACAGCCACTGGGGAGTGACACAGCCACCGGGGAGTGACACAGCCATCGGGGAGCGACACAGCCACCGGTGAATGACACAGCCATAGGGGAGTGACACAGCCCCCGGGGAGTGACACAGCCACCGGGGAGTGACACAGCCGCTGGGGAGTGACACAGCCATCGGCGAGTGACACAGCCACTGGGGAGTGACACAGGTACTGGGGTGTGACACAGCCACAGCAACCGGGGAGTGACACAGCCACAGCCACCGGGGAGTGACACAGCCACTGGGGAGAGACACAGACATCGGGGAGTGACACAGCCACAGCCACCGGGGAGTGACACAGCCACCGGGGAGTGACACAGCCATCGGGGAGTGACACAGCCATCGAGGAGTGACACAGCCACAGCCATCGGGGAGTGACACAGCCACCGGGGAGTGACACAGCCACAGCCATCGGGGAGTGACACAGCCACTGGGGAGAGACACAGCCATCGGGGAGTGACACAGCCATCGGGGAGTGACACAGTCATCAGGGAGTGACACAGCCACCGGGGAGTGACACAGCCACCGGTGAATGACACAGCCATCGGGGAGTGACACAGCCCCCGGGGAGTGACACAGCCATCGGGAGTGACACAGCCGCTGGGGAGTGACACAGCCATCGGGTAGTGGACACAGCCACCGGGGAGTGACACAGCCACAGCGATAGTGGGAGTGACACAGCTCCCCGGGGAGTGACACAGCCACAGCGGATCAGGGAGTGGACACAGCCACCGGGGAGTGACACAGCCACCAGGGAGTGACACAGCACCCGGGGAGTGACACAGCCAACGGGGAGTGACACAGCCATAGCCATCGGGAGTGACACAGCCATTCGGGGATTGACACAGCCACTGGGGAGTGACACAGCCACCGGGGAGTGACACAGCCACTGGGGAGTTACACAGCCACCGGGGAATTGACACAGCCACGGCCACCGGGGAGTGACACAGCCATCGGGGAGTGACACAGCCACCGGAGAGTGACACAGCCACAGCCCCCGGGGAGTGACACAGCCACAGCCCCCGGGGAGTGATACAGCCACAGCCCCCGGGGAGTGACACAGCCACAGCCATCGGGGAGTGACCCAGCCGTCGGGCAGTGACACAGCCACAGCCACCGGGGAGTGACACAGCCACCGGAGAGTGACACAGCCACCGGAGAGTGACACAGCCACAGCCACCGGGGAGTGACACAGCCAACGGCGAGTGACACTGCCACCGGAGTTTGACACAGCCACAGCCACCGGGGAGTGACACAGCCATCGAGGAGTGACACAGCCACTGGGGAGTGACACAGCCACCGGGGAGTGACACAGCCAGCGGAGAGTGACACAGCCACCGGGGAGTGACACAGCCACAGACATCGGGGAGTGACACAGCCACCGGAGAGTGAAACAGCCCATGGGAATGACACAGCCACAGCCACCGGGGAGTGACACAGCCAGCGGGGAGTGACACAGCCACTGGGGAGTGACACAGCCACCGGGGAGTGACACAGCCACAGACACCGGGGAGTGACACAGCCACCGGAGAGTGACACAGCCACCGGGGAGTGACACAGCAACAGCCATCGGGGAGTGACACAGCCACCAGGGAGTGACACAGCCACAGCCACCGGGGAGTGACACAGCCACTGGGGAGTGATACAGCCATCGGGGAGTGACACAGCCATCGGGGAGTGACACAGCAACCGGGGAGCCACAGCCAAAGACACCGGGGAGTGACACAGACACCGGAGAGTGACACAGCCATCGGGGAGTGACACAGCCATCGGGGAGTGACACAGCCACCGGGGAGTGACACAGCCAAAGGGGAGTGACACAGCCACAGACACCGGGGAGTGACACAGCCACTGGAGAGTGACACAGCCACCGGGGAGTGACACAGCCACAGCCATCGGGGAGTGACACAGCCACAGCCACCGGGGAGTGACACAGCCACTGGGGAGTGACACAGCCACCGGGGAGTGACACAGCCATCGGGGAGTGACACAGCCACCGGGGAGTGACACAGCCACTGGGGAGTGACACAGCCACAGCCACTGGGGAGTGACACAGCCACCGGGGAGTGACACAGCCACAGCCATCAGGGAGTGACACAGCCACAGCCACCGGGGAGTGACACAGTCACTGCGGAATGACAAGCCTTCGGAGACTGACACAGCAACAGCCACCGGGGAGTGACACAGCCACAGCCACCGGGGAGTGATACAGCCACTGGGGAGAGACACAGCCACCGGGGAGTGATACAGCCACTGGGGAGACACACAGCCACCGGGGAGTGACACAGCCACAGCCACCGGGGAATGACACAGCCACTGGGGAGTGATACAGCCACTGGGGAGTGACACAGCCACAGCCATCGGGGAGTGACACAGCCACCGGAGAGCGACACAGCCATCGGGGAGTGACACAGCCACCGGGGAGTGTCACAGCCACAGCCACTGGGGAGTGACACAGCCACAGCCACCGGGGAGTGACACAGCCACTGGGGAGTGACACAGCCACCGGGGAGTGACACAGCCATTGGGGAGTGACACAGCCACCGGGGAGTGACACAGCCACTGGGGAGTGACACAGCCACAGCCACTGGGGAGTGACACAGCCACCGGGGAGGGACACAGCCACAGACATCAGGGAGTGACACAGCCACAGCCACCGGGGAGTGACACAGTCACTGCGGAATGACAAGCCTTCGGAGACTGACACAGCAACAGCCACCGGGGAGTGACACAGCCACAGCCACCGGGGAGTGATACAGCCACTGGGGAGAGACACAGCCACCGGGGAGTGATACAGCCACTGGGGAGAGACACAGCCACCGGGGAGTGACACAGCCACAGCCACCGGGGAATTACACAGCCACTGGGGAGAGACACAGCCACTGGGGATCGACACAGCCACAGCCACCGGAGAGTGACACAGCCATCGGGGGGCGACACAGCCATCGGGGAGTGACACAGCCACCGGGGAGTGTCACAGCCATCAGGGAGTGACACAGCCCCCAGCGAGTGACACAGGCACCGGGGAGTGACACAGCCATCGGGGAGTGACAAAGCCATCGGGGAGTGACACAGCCACAGCCACCGGGGAGTGACACAGCCACTGGGGAGAGACACAGCCATCGGGGAGTGACACAGCCACAGCCAAAGGGGAGTGACACAGCCACAGCCACCGGGGAGTGACACAGCCACTGGGAAGTGACACAGACACCGGGCAGTGACACAGCCACAGCCACTGGGGAGAGACAAAGCCACTGGGGAGAGACACAGCCATCAGGGAGTGACACAGCCACCGGGGAATGACACAGCCATCTGGGAGTGACACAGCCACTGGAGAGTGACACAGCCACCGCAGAGTGGCACAGCCACTGGAGAGTGACACAGCTACAGCCATCGGGGAGTGACACAGCCACCGGGGAGTGACACAGCCACATCCACCGGGGAGTGACACAGCCACCGGGGAGTGACACAGCCACAGCCACCAGGGAGTGACACAGCCACCGGGGAGTGACACAGCCACAGCCACCGGGGAGTGACACAACCACCGGGGAGTGACACAGCCACCAGGGAGTGACATAGCCACAGCCACCGGGGAGTGACACAGCCACCGGGGAGTGACACAGCCACCGGGGAGTGACACAGCCACAGCCATCGGGGAGTGACACAGCCAACGGGGAGTGACACAGCCACTGGGGAGTGACACAGCCACCGGGGAGTGACACAGCCACTGGGGAGTGACACAGCCACCGTGGAGTTACACAACCACCGGGGAATGACACAGCCACAGCCACCGGGGAGTGACACAGCCATCGGGGAGTGACACAGCCACCGGAGAGTGACACAGCCACCGGGGAGTGACACAGCCACAGCCATCGGGGAGTGACACAGCCACAGCCACCGGGGAGTGACACAGCCACTGGGGAGTGACACAGCCACCGGGGAGTGACACAGCCATCGGGGAGTGACACAGCCACCGGGGAGTGACACAGCCACTGGGGAGTGACACAGCCACAGCCACTGGGGAGTGACACAGCCACAGGAGAGTGACACAGCCACAGGCACTGGGGAGTGACACAGCCACAGCCACCGGGGAGTGACACAGTCACTGCGGAATGACAAGCCTTCGGAGACTGACACAGCAACAGCCACCGGGGAGTGACACAGCCACAGCCACTGGGGAGTCTTGCAGCCACTGGGGAGAGACACAGCCACCGGGGAGTGACACAGCCACAGGAGAATGACACAGCCACCGGGGAGTGACACAGCCACAGCCACCGGGGAATTACACAGCCACTGGGGAGAGACACAGCCACTGGGGATCGACACAGCCACAGCCACCGGAGAGTGACACAGCCATCGGGGGGCGACACAGCCATCGGGGAGTGACACAGCCACCGGGGAGTGTCACAGCCACAGCCATCGGGGAGTGACACAGCCACAGCCACCGGGGAGTGACACAGCCACTGGGGAGTGACACAGCCACCGGGGAGTGACACAGCCATCGGGGAGTGACACAGCCACCGGGGAGTGACACAGCCACTGGGGAGTGACACAGCCACAGCCACTGGGGAGTGACACAGCCACCGGGAAGTGACACAGCCACAGACATCAGGGAGTGACACAGCCACAGCCACCGGGGAGTGACACAGTCACTGCGGAATGACAAGCCTTCGGAGACTGACACAGCAACAGCCACCGGGGAGTGACACAGCCACAGCCACCGGGGAGTGATACAGCCACTGGGGAGAGACACAGCCACCGGGGAGTGATACAGCCACAGGGGAGACACACAGCCACCGGGGAGTGACACAGCCACAGCCACCGGGGAATTACACAGCCACTGGGGAGAGACACAGCCACTGGGGATCGACACAGCCACAGCCACCGGAGAGTGACACAGCCATCGGGGGGCGACACAGCCATCGGGGAGTGACACAGCCACCGGGGAGTGTCACAGCCATCAGGGAGTGACACAGCCCCCAGCGAGTGACACAGCCACCGGGGAGTGACACAGCCATCGGGGAGTGACAAAGCCATCGGGGAGTGACACAGCCACAGCCACCGGGGAGTGACACAGCCACTGGGGAGAGACACAGCCATCGGGGAGTGACACAGCCACAGCCAAAGGGGAGTGACACAGCCACAGCCACCGGGGAGTGACACAGCCACTGGGAAGTGACACAGACACCGGGCAGTGACACAGCCACAGCCACTGGGGAGAGACAAAGCCACTGGGGAGAGACACAGCCATCAGGGAGTGACACAGCCACCGGGGAATGACACAGCCATCTGGGAGTGACACAGCCACTGGAGAGTGACACAGCCACGGGGGAGTGGCACAGCCACCGGGGAGTGACACAGCCACAGCCATCGGGGAGTGACACAGCCACCGGGGAGTGACACAGCCACAGCCATCTGGGAGTGACACAGCCACCGGGGAGTGACACAGCCACAGCCATCGGGGAGTGACACAGCCACCGGGGAGTGACACAGCCACAGCCACCGGGGTGTGACACAGCCAACGGGGAGTGACACAGCCACCGGGGAGTGACACAGCCACAGCCACCGGGGAGTGACACAGCCACCGGGGAGTGACACAGCCACCGGGGAGTGACACAGCCACAGCCATCGGGGAGTGACACAGCCACCGGGGAGTGACACAGCCACTGGGGAGTGACACAGCCATCGGGGAGTGACACAGCCACTGGGGAGTGACACAGCCACCGTGGAGTTACACAACCACCGGGGAATGACACAGCCACAGCCACCGGGGAGTGACACAGCCATCGGGGAGTGACACAGCCACCGGAGAGTGACACAGCCACAGCCCCCGGGGAGCGACACAGCCACAGCCCCCGGGGAGTGATACAGCCACAGCCCCCGGGGAGTGACACAGCCACTGCCATCGGGGAGTGACACAGCCGTCGGGCAGTGACACAGCCACAGCCACCGGGGAGTGACACAGCCACCGGAGAGTGACACAGCCACCGGAGAGTGACACAGCCACAGCCACCGGGGAGTGACAGAGCCAACGGCGAGTGACACTGCCACCGGAGTTTGACACAGCCACAGCCACCGGGGAGTGACACAGCCATCGAGGAGTGACACAGCCACTGGGGAGTGACACAGCCACCGGGGAGAGACACAGCCAGCGGAGAGTGACACAGCCACCGGGGAGTGACACAGCCACAGACATCAGGGAGTGACACAGCCACCGGAGAGTGACACAGCCCCGGGGAAAGACACAGCCACAGCCACCGGGGAGTGACACAGCCAGCGGGGAGTGACACAGCCACCGGGGAGTGACACAGCCACCGGGGAGTGACACAGCCACAGACACCGGGGAGTGACACAGCCACCGGAGAGTGACACAGCCACCGGGGAGTGACACAGCAACAGCCATCGGGGAGTGACACAGCCACCAGGGAGTGACACAGCCACAGCCACCGGGGAGTGACACAGCCACTGGGGAGTGACACAGCCATCGGGGAGTGACACAGCCATCGGGGACTGACACAGCCATCGGGGAGTGACACAGCAACCGGGGAGTCACAGCCACAGACAGCGGGGAGTGACACAGACACCGGAGAGTGACACAGCCATCGGGGAGTGACACAGCCATCGGGGAGTGACACAGCCACCGGGGAGTGACACAGCCACTGGGGAGTGACACAGCCACAGACACCGGGGAGTGACACAGCCACCGGAGAGTGACACAGCCACCGGGGAGTGACACAGCCAGAGCCATCGGGGAGTGACACAGCCACAGCCACCGGGGAGTGACACAGCCACTGGGGAGTGACACAGCCACCGGGGAGTGACACAGCCATCGTGGAGTGGCACAGCCATCGGGGAGTGACACAGCAACCGGGGAGTCACAGCCACAGAAACTGGGGAGTGACACAGCCACCGGAGAGTGACACAGCCACAGCCACCGGGGAGTGACACAGCCACTGGGGAGAGAGACAGCCACCGGGGAGTGACACAGCCACCGGGGAATGACACAGCCACAGCCACTGGGGAGTGACACAGCCACCGGGAAGTGACACAGCCACAGACATCGGGGAGTGACACAGCCACAGCCACCGGGGAGTGACACAGCCACTGCAGAGTGACACAGCCTCCGGAGACTGACACAGCCACAGCCACCGAGGAGTGACACAGCCACAGCCACCGGGGAGTGATACAGCCACTGGGGAGAGACACAGCCACCGGGGAGTGATACAGCCACTGGGGAGAGACACAGCCATCGGGGAGTGACACAGCCACAGCCACCGGGGAATTACACAGCCACTGGGGAGAGACACAGCCACCGGGGATCGACACAGCCACAGCCACCGGAGAGTGACACAGCCAGCGGGTAGTGACACAGCCACAGAAACTGGGAGTGACACAGCCACAGCCACCGGGGAGTGACACAGCCATTGGGGAGTGACACAGCCACTGGAGAGCGACACAGCCACCGGGGAGTGACACAGCCACAGCCACCGGGGAGTGACACAGCCAATGGGGAGTGACACAGCCACAGCCATCGGGCAGTGACACAGCCCCGGGCAGTGACACAGCCATCGGGGAGTGACACAGCCCCCGGGGAGTGACACTGCCAGTGGGGAGTGATGCAGCCACTGGGGAGTGACACAGCCATCGGGGAGTGACACAGCCACCGGGGAGTGATACAGCCATCGGGGAGTGAGACAGCCACCGGGGAGTGACACAGCCATCGGCGAGTGACACAGCCACTGGGGAGTGACACAGCCACCGGGGAGTGACACAGCCATCGGGGAGCGACACAGCCACCGGTGAATGACACAGCCATAGGGGAGTGACACAGCCCCCGGGGAGTGACACAGCCACCGGGGAGTGACACAGCCGCTGGGGAGTGACACAGCCATCGGCGAGTGACACAGCCACTGGGGAGTGACACAGGTACTGGGGTGTGACACAGCCACAGCAACCGGGGAGTGACACAGCCACAGCCACCGGGGAGTGACAAAGCCACTGGGGAGTGACACAGCCATCGGGGAGTGACACAGCCATCGGGGACTGACACAGCCATCGGGGAGTGACACAGCAACCGGGGAGTCACAGCCACAGACAGCGGGGAGTGACACAGACACCGGAGAGTGACACAGCCATCGGGGAGTGACACAGCCATCGGGGAGTGACACAGCCACCGGGGAGTGACACATCCATTGGGGAGTGACACAGCCACAGACACCGGGGAGTGACACAGCCACCGGAGAGTGACACAGCCACCGGAGAGTGACACAGCCACAGCCATCGGGGAGTGACACAGCCACAGCCACCGGGGAGTGACACAGCCACTGGGGAGTGACACAGCCACCGGGGAGTGACACAGCCATCGGGGAGTGGCACAGCCATCGGGGAGTGACACAGCAACCGGGGAGTCACAGCCACAGACACTGGGGAGTGACACAGCCACCGGAGAGTGACACAGCCACAGCCACCGGGGAGTGACACAGCCACTGGGGAGAGAGACAGACACCGGGGAGTGACACAGCCACCGGGGAATGACACAGCCACAGCCACTGGGGAGTGACACAGCCACCGGGAAGTGACACAGCCACAGACATCGGGGAGTGACACAGCCACAGCCACCGGGGAGTGACACAGCCACTGCAGAGTGACACAGCCTCCGGAGACTGACACAGCCACAGCCACTGAGGAGTGACACAGCCACAGCCACCGGGGTGTGATACAGCCACTGGGGAGAGACACAGCCACCGGGGAGTGATACAGCCACTGGGGAGAGACACAGCCACCGCGGAGTGACACGGCCACAGTCACCGGGGAATTACACAGCCACTGGGGAGAGACACAGCCACCGGGGATCAACACAGCCACAGCCACCGGAGAGTGACACAGCCAGCGGGTAGTGACACAGCCACAGAAACTGGGAGTGACACAGCCACAGCCACCAGGGAGTGACACAGCCATTGGGGAGTGACACAGCCACTGGAGAGCGACACAGCCACCGGGGAGTGACACAGCCACAGCCACCGGGGAGTGACACAGCCAATGGGGAGTGACACAGCCACAGACATCGGGCAGTGACACAGCCCCGGGCAGTGACACAGCCATCGGGGAGTGACACAGCCCCCGGGGAGTGACACTGCCAGTGGGGAGTGATGCAGCCACTGGGGAGTGACACAGCCATCGGGGAGTGACACAGCCACCGGGGAGTGATACAGCCATCGGGGAGTGAGACAGCCACCGGGGAGTGACACAGCCATCGGCGAGTGACACAGCCACTGGGGAGTGACACAGCCATCGGGGAGCGACACAGCCACCGGTGAATGACACAGCCATAGGGGAGTGACACAGCCCCCGGGGAGTGACACAGCCACCGGGGAGTGACACAGCCGCTGGGGAGTGACACAGCCATCGGCGAGTGACACAGCCACTGGGGAGTGACACAGGTACTGGGGTGTGACACAGCCACAGCAACCGGGGAGTGACACAGCCACAGCCACCGGGGAGTGACACAGCCACTGGGGAGAGACACAGACATCGGGGAGTGACACAGCCACAGCCACCGGGGAGTGACACAGCCACCGGGGAGTGACACAGCCATCGGGGAGTGACACAGCCATCGGGGAGTGACACAGCCACAGCCATCGGGGAGTGACACAGCCACCGGGGAGTGACACAGCCACAGCCATCGGGGAGTGACACAGCCACTGGGGAGCGACACAGCCATCGGGGAGTGACACAGCCACAGCCATCAGGGAGTGACACAGCCATCGGGGAGTGACACAGCCACTTGGGAGTGACACAGCCACCGGGGAGTGACACAGCCACCGGTGAATGACACAGCCATCGGGGAGTGACACAGCCCCCGGGGAGTGACACAGCCATCGGGGAGTGACACAGCCGCTGGGGAGTGACACAGCCATCGGCGAGTGACACAGCCACCGGGGAGTGACACAGGCACTGGGGTGTGACACAGCCACAGCCACTGGGGAGTGACACAGCCATCGGGGAGTGACACAGCCCCCGGGGAGTGACACAGCCATCGGGGAGTGACACAGCCCCCAGCGAGTGACACAGCCACCGGGGAGTGACACAGCCATCGGGGAGTGACACAGCCATCGGGGAGTGACACAGCCATCGGGGAGTGACAAAGCCACTGGGGAGTGACACAGCCATCGGGGAGTGACAAAGCCACCGGGGAATGACACAGCCATCGGGGAGTGACACAGCCCCCGGGGAGTGACACAGCCATCGGGGAGTGACACAGCCATCGGGGAGTGACACAGCCACCGGGGAGTGACACAGCCACAGCCACCGGGGAGTGACAGAGCCACTGGGGAGTGATACAGCCACAGCCACCGGGGAGTGACACAGCCACCGGAGAGTGACACAGCCACAGCCACCGGGGAGTGACACAGCCACTGGGGAGAGACACAGCCATCGGGGAGTGACACAGCCACAGCCAAAGGGGAGTGACACAGCCACAGCCACCGGGGAGTGACACAGTTATTGGGAAGTGACACAGACACCGGGGAGTGACACAGCCACAGCCACTGGGGAGTGACACAGACAATGGGGAGAGACACAGCCATCAGGGAGTGACACAGCCACCGGGGAATGACACAGCCATCGGGGAGTGACACAGCCCCCGGGGAGTGACACAGCCAGTGGGGAGTGACACAGCCACTGGGGACTGACACAGCCCCCGGAGAGTGACACAGCCACTGGAGAGTGACACAGTCACCGGGGAGTGACACAGCCATCGAGGAGTGACACAGCCACTGGGGAATGACACAGCCACCGGGGAGTGACACAGCCAGCGGAGAGTGACACAGCCACCGGGGAGTGACACAGCCACAGACATCGGGGACTCACACAGCCACCGGAGAGTGACACAGCCACCGGGGAATGACACAGCCACAGCCACCAGGGAGTGACACAGCCACCGGGGAGTGACACAGCCATCGGGGAGTGACACAGCCATCGGGGAGTGACACAGCCACCGTGGAGTTACACAACCACCGGGGAATGACACAGCCACAGCCACCGGGGAGTGACACAGCCATCGGGGAGTGACACAGCCACCGGAGAGTGATACAGCCACAGCCCCCGGGGAGTGACACAGCCACAGCCCCCGGGGAGTGATACAGCCACAGCCCCCGGGGAGTGACACAGCCACTGCCATCGGGGATTGACACAGCCATCGGTCAGTGACACAGCCACAGCCACCGGGGAGTGACACAGCCACCGGAGAGTGACACAGCCACCGGAGAGTGACACAGCCACAGCCACCAGGGAGTGACACAGCCACCGGGGAGTGACACAGCCATCGGGGAGTGACACAGCCATCGGGGAGTGACACAGCCACCGGGGAGTGAAACAGCCACTGGGGAGTGACACAGCCACAGCCACCGGGGAGTGACACAGCCACCGGAGAGTGACACAGCCACCGGGGAGTGACACAGCCAAAGCCATCGGGGAGTGACACAGCCCCCGGGGAGTGACACAGCCACAGCCACCGGGGAGTGACACAGCCACTGGGGAGTGACACAGCCACCGGGGAGTGGCACAGCCATCGGGGAGTGACACAGCCATCGGGGAGTGACACAGCAACCGGGGAGTCACAGCCACAGACACCGGGGAGTGACACAGCCACCGGAGAGTGACACAGCCATCGGGGATTGACACAGCCATCGGGGAGTGACACAGCCACCGGGGAGTGACACAGCCACTGGGGAGTGACACAGCCACAGACACCGGGGAGTGACACAGCCACCGGAGAGTGACACAGCCACCGGGGAGTGACACAGCCACAGCCATCGGGGAGTGACACAGCCACCAGGGAGTGACACAGCCACAGCCACCGGGGAGTGACACAGCCACTGGGGAGTGACACAGCCACCGGGGAGTGACACAGCCATCGGGGAGTGGCACAGACATCGGGGGGTGACACAGCATCCGGGGAGTCACAGCCACAGACACCGGGGAGTGACACAGCCACCGGAGAGTGACACAGCCACAGCCACCGGGGAGTGACACAGCCACTGGGGAGAGAGACAGCCACCGGAAAGTGACACAGCCACCGGGGAGTGACACAGCCACTGGGGAGTGACACAGCCACAGCCACTGGGGAGTGACACAGCCACCGGGAAGTGACACAGCCACAGACATCGGGGAGTGACACAGCCACAGCCACCGGGGAGTGACACAGCCACAGCCACCGGAGAGTGACACAGCCATCGGGGGGCGACACAGCCATCGGGGAGTGACACAGCCACCGGGGAGTGTCACAGCCATCGGGGAGTGACACAGCCCCCAGCGAGTGACACAGCCACCGGGGAGTGACACAGCCACTGGGGAGAGACACAGCCATCTGGGAGTGACACAGCCAAAGGGGAGTGACACAGCCACAGCCACCGGGGAGTGACACAGCCACTGGGAAGTGACACAGACACTGGGCAGTGACACAGCCACAGCCACCGGGGAGTGATACAGCCATCGGGGGGCGACACAGCCATCGGGGAGTGACACAGCCACCGGGGAGTGTCACAGCCATCGGGGAGTGACACAGCCCCCAGCGAGTGACACAGCCACCGGGGAGTGACACAGCCATCGGGGAGTGACACAGCCATCGGGGAGTGACACAGCCACAGCCACCGGGGAGTGAAACAGCCAATGGGGAGAGACACAGCCATCGGGGAGTGACACAGCCACAGCCAAAGGGGAGTGACACAGCCACAGCCACTGGGGAGAGACAAAGCCACTGGGGAGAGACACAGCCATCAGGGAGTGACACAGCCACCGGGGAATGACACAGCCATCGGGGAGTGACACAGCCACTGGAGAGTGACACAGCCACGGGGGAGTGGCACAGCCACCGGGGAGTGACACAGCCACAGCCATCGGGGAGTGACACAGCCACCGGGGAGTGACACAGCCACAGCGATAGGGGAGTGACACAGCCACCGGGGAGTGACACAGCCACAGCGATCAGGGAGTGACACAGCCACCGGGGAGTGACACAGCCACAGCCCCCGGGGAGTGACACAGCCACCGGGGAGTGACACAGCCACCGGGGAGTGACACAGCCACAGCCATCGGGGAGTGACACAGCCATCGGGGATTGACACAGCCACTGGGGAGTGACACAGCCACCGGGGAGTGACACAGCCACTGGGGAGAGACACAGCCACCGGGGAGTTACACAGCCACCGGGGAATGACACAGCCACAGCCACCGGGGAGTGACACAGCCATCGGGGAGTGACACAGCCACCGGAGAGTGACACAGCCACAGCCCCCGGGGAGTGACACAGCCACAGCCCCCGGGGAGTGATACAGCCACAGCCCCCGGGGAGTGACACAGCCACAGCCATCGGGGAGTGTCACAGCCATCGGGGAGGGACACAGCCACAGCCAACGGGGAGTGACACAGCCACTGGGGAGTGACACAGCCACCGGGGAGTGACACAGCCACAGCCATCGGGGAGTGACACAGCCAACGGAGAGTGACACAGCCACCGAAGTTTGACACAGCCACAGCCACCAGGGAGTGACACAGCCATCGAGGAGTGACACAGCCACCGGGGAGTGACACAGCCACAAACATCGGGGAGTGACACAGCCACCAGAGAGTGACACAGCCACCGGGGAATGACACAGCCACAGCCACCGGGGAGTGACACAGCCACCGGAGAGTGAAACAGCCCATGGGAATGACACAGCCACAGCCACCGGGGAGTGACACAGCCAGCGGGGAGTGACACAGCCACTGGGGAGTGACACATCCACCGGGGAGTGACACAGCCACAGACACCGGGGAGTGACACAGCCACCGGAGAGTGACACAGCCACCGGGGAGTGACACAGCAACAGCCATCGGGGAGTGACACAGCCACCAGGGAGTGACACAGCCACAGCCACCGGGGAGTGACACAGCCACTGGGGAGTGATACAGCCATCGGGGAGTGACACAGCCATCGGGGAGTGACACAGCAACCGGGGAGCCACAGCCAAAGACACCGGGGAGTGACACAGACACCGGAGAGTGACACAGCCACCGGGGAGTGACACAGCCATCGGGGAGTGACACAGCCACCGGGGAGTGACACAGCCATTGGTGAGTGACACAGCCACAGCCACCGGGGAGTGACACAGCCACCGGGGAGTGACACAGCCACCGGGGAGTGACACAGCCACAGCCACCGGGGAGTGACACAGCCACAGCCACCGGGGAGTGACACAGCCACTGGGGAGTGACACAGCCACCGGGGAGTGACACAGCCATCGGGGAGTGACACAGCCACCGGGGAGTGACACAGCCACTGGGGAGTGACACAGCCACAGCCACTGGGGAGTGACACAGCCACCGGGAAGTGACACAGCCACAGACATCAGGGAGTGACACAGCCACAGCCACCGGGGAGTGACACAGTCACTGCGGAATGACAAGCCTTCGGAGACTGACACAGAAACAGCCACCGGGGAGTGACACAGCCACAGCCACCGGGGAGTGATACAGCCACTGGGGAGAGACACAGCCACCGGGGAGTGATACAGCCACTGGGGAGACACACAGCCACCGGGGAGTGACACAGCCACAGCCACCGGGGAATTACACAGCCACTGGGGAGAGACACAGCCACTGGGGATCGACACAGCCACAGCCACCGGAGAGTGACACAGCCATCGGGGGGCGACACAGCCATCGGGGAGTGACACAGCCACCGGGGAGTGTCACAGCCATCAGGGAGTGACACAGCCCCCAGCGAGTGACACAGCCACCGGGGAGTGACACAGCCATCGGGGAGTGACAAAGCCATCGGGGAGTGACACAGCCACAGCCACCGGGGAGTGACACAGCCACTGGGGAGAGACACAGCCATCGGGGAGTGACACAGCCACAGCCAAAGGGGAGTGACACAGCCACAGCCACCGGGGAGTGACACAGCCACTGGGAAGTGACACAGACACCGGGCAGTGACACAGCCACAGCCACTGGGGAGAGACAAAGCCACTGGGGAGAGACACAGCCATCAGGGAGTGACACAGCCACCGGGGAATGACACAGCCATCTGGGAGTGTCACAGCCACTGGAGAGTGACACAGCCACGGGGGAGTGGCACAGCCACCGGGGAGTGACACAGCTACAGCCATCGGGGAGTGACACAGCCACCGGGGAGTGACACAGCCACAGCGATAGGGGAGTGACACAGCCACCGGGGAGTGACACAGCCACAGCGATCAGGGAGTGACACAGCCACCGGGGAGTGACACAGCCACAGCCACCGGGGTGTGACACAACCACCGGGGAGTGACACAGCCACCAGGGAGTGACATAGCCACAGCCACCGGGGAGTGACACAGCCACCGGGGAGTGACACAGCCACCGGGGAGTGACACAGCCACAGCCATCGGGGAGTGACACAGCCAACGGGGAGTGACACAGCCACTGGGGAGTGACACAGCCACCGGGGAGTGACACAGCCACTGGGGAGTGACACAGCCACCGTGGAGTTACACAACCACCGGGGAATGACACAGCCACAGCCACCGGGGAGTGACACAGCCATCGGGGAGTGACACAGCCACCGGAGAGTGACACAGCCACAGCCACCGGGGAGTGACACAGCCACAGCCCCCGGGGAGTGATACAGCCACAGCCCCCGGGGAGTGACACAGCCACTGCCATCGGGGAGTGACACAGCCGTCGGGCAGTGACACAGCCACAGCCACCGGGGAGTGACACAGCCACCGGAGAGTGACACAGCCACCGGAGAGTGACACAGCCACAGCCACCGGGGAGTGACAGAGCCAACGGCGAGTGACACTGCCACCGGAGTTTGACACAGCCACAGCCACCGGGGAGTGACACAGCCATTGAGGAGTGACACAGCCACTGGGGAGTGACACAGCCACCGGGGAGAGACACAGCCAGCGGAGAGTGACACAGCCACCGGGGAGTGACACAGCCACAGACATCAGGGAGTGACACAGCCACCGGAGAGTGACACAGCCCCGGGGAAAGACACAGCCACAGCCACCGGGGAGTGACACAGCCAGCGGGGAGTGACACAGCCACTGGGGAGTGACACAGCCACCGGGGAGTGACACAGCCACAGACACCGGGGAGTGACACAGCCACCGGAGAGTGACACAGCCACCGGGGAGTGACACAGCAACAGCCATCGGGGAGTGACACAGCCACCAGGGAGTGACACAGCCACAGCCACCGGGGAGTGACAAAGCCACTGGGGAGTGACACAGCCATCGGGGAGTGACACAGCCATCGGGGACTGACACAGCCATCGGGGAGTGACACAGCAACCGGGGAGTCACAGCCACAGACAGCGGGGAGTGACACAGACACCGGAGAGTGACACAGCCATCGGGGAGTGACACAGCCATCGGGGAGTGACACAGCCACCGGGGAGTGACACATCCATTGGGGAGTGACACAGCCACAGACACCGGGGAGTGACACAGCCACCGGAGAGTGACACAGCCACCGGTGAGTGACACAGCCAGAGCCATCGGGGAGTGACACAGCCACAGCCACCGGGGAGTGACACAGCCACTGGGGAGTGACACAGCCACCGGGGAGTGACACAGCCATCGTGGAGTGGCACAGCCATCGGGGAGTGACACAGCAACCGGGGAGTCACAGCCACAGAAATTGGGGAGTGACACAGCCACCGGAGAGTGACACAGCCACAGCCACCGGGGAGTGACACAGCCACTGGGGAGAGAGACAGACACCGGGGAGTGACACAGCCACCGGGGAATGACACAGCCACAGCCACTGGGGAGTGACACAGCCACCGGGAAGTGACACAGCCACAGACATCGGGGAGTGACACAGCCACAGCCACCGGGGAGTGACACAGCCACTGCAGAGTGACACAGCCTCCGGAGACTGACACAGCCACAGCCACTGAGGAGTGACACAGCCACAGCCACCGGGGTGTGATACAGCCACTGGGGAGTGACACAGCCACCGGGGAGTGATACAGCCACTGGGGAGAGACACAGCCACCGCGGAGTGACACGGCCACAGCCACCGGGGAATTACACAGCCACTGGGGAGAGACACAGCCACCGGGGATCAACACAGCCACAGCCACCGGAGAGTGACACAGCCAGCGGGTAGTGACACAGCCACAGAAACTGGGAGTGACACAGCCACAGCCACCAGGGAGTGACACAGCCATTGGGGAGTGACACAGCCACTGGAGAGCGACACAGCCACCGGGGAGTGACACAGCCACAGCCACCGGGGAGTGACACAGCCAATGGGGAGTGACACAGCCACAGCCATCGGGCAGTGACACAGCCCCGGGCAGTGACACAGCCATCGGGGAGTGACACAGCCCCCGGGGAGTGACACTGCCAGTGGGGAGTGATGCAGCCACTGGGGAGTGACACAGCCATCGGGGAGTGACACAGCCACCGGGGAGTGACACAGCCATCGGGGAGTGACACAGCCACCGGGGAGTGACACAGCCATCAGGGAGTGACACAGCCACCGGGGAGTGACACAGCCACCGGGGAGTGACACAGCCATCGGGGAGCGACACAGCCACCGGTGAATGACACAGCCATAGGGGAGTGACACAGCCCCCGGGGAGTGACACAGCCACCGGGGAGTGACACAGCCGCTGGGGAGTGACACAGCCATCGGCGAGTGACACAGCCACTGGGGAGTGACACAGGTACTGGGGTGTGACACAGCCACAGCAACCGGGGAGTGACACAGCCACAGCCACCGGGGAGTGACACAGCCACTGGGGAGTGACACAGACATCGGGGAGTGACACAGCCACAGCCACCGGGGAGTGACACAGCCACCGGGGAGTGACACAGCCATCGGGGAGTGACACAGCCATCGGGGAGTGACACAGCCACAGCCATCGGGGAGTGACACAGCCACCGGGGAGTGACACAGCCACAGCCATCGGGGAGTGACACAGCCACTGGGGAGAGACACAGCCATCGGGGAGTGACACAGCCACAGCCACCGGGGAGTGACACAGCCATTGGGGAGTGACAAAGCCACTGGGGAGTGACACAGCCACCGGGGAGTGACACAGCCATCGGGGAGTGACAAAGCCACCGGGGAATGACACAGCCATCGGGGAGTGACACAGCCCCCAGGGAGTGACACAGCTATCGGGGAGTGACACAGCCCCCGGGGAGTGACCCAGCCATAGGGGAGTGACACAGCCATCGGGGAGTGACACAGCCACAGCCACCGGGGAGTGACACAGCCACTGGGGAGAGACACAGCCATCGGGGAGTGACACAGCCACAGCCAAAGGGGAGTGACACAGCCACAGCCACCGGGGAGTGACACAGCCACAGCCACCGGGGAGTGACACAGCCACTGGGAAGTGACACAGACACCGGGGAGTGACACAGCCACAGCCACTGGGGAGTGACACAGCCACTGGGGAGAGACACAGCCATCAGAGAGTGACACAGCCACCGGGGAATGACACAACCATCGGGGAGTGACACAGCCCCCGGGGAGTGACACAGCCACTGGGGAGTGACAAAGCCACTGGGGACTGACACAGCCCCCGGGGAGTGACACAGCCACTGGAGAGTGACACAGCCATCGGGGAGTGACACAGCCACCGGGGAATGACACAGCCACAGCCCCCGGGGAGTGACACAGCCACCGGGGAGTGACACAGCCACCGGGGAGTGACACAGCCACCGGGGAGTGACACAGCCACAGCCATCGGGGAGTGACACAGCCATCGGGGAGTGACACAGCCACTGGGGAGTGACACAGCCACCGGGGAGTAACACAGCCACTGGGGAATGACACAGCCACAGCCACCGGGGAGTGACACAGCACCGGGGAGTGACACAGCCACAGCCATCGGGGAGTGACACAGCCATCGGGGAGTGACACAGCCACTGGGGAGTGACACAGCCACCGGGGAGTGACACAGCCACCGGGGAGTGACACAGCCACCGGTGAATGACACAGCCATCGGGGAGTGACACAGCCCCCGGGGAGTGACACAGCCATCGGGGAGTGACACAGCCGCTGGGTAGTGACACAGCCATCGGCGAGTGTCACAGCCACCGGGGAGTGACACAGGCACTGGGGTGTGACACAGCCACAGCCACCGGAGAGTGACACAGACACAGCCACCGGGGAGTGACACAGCCACTGGGGAGTGACACAGCCATCGAGGAGTGAAACAGCCACAGCCATCGGGGAGTGACACAGCCACCAGGGAGTGACACAGCCACAGCCATCGGGGAGTGACACAGCCACTGGGGAGAGACACAGCCATCGGGGAGTGACACAGCCACCGGGGAGTGACACAGCCACCGGGGAGTGACACAGCCACAGCCATCGGGGAGTGACACAGCCATCGGGGAGTGACACAGCCACTGGGGAGTGACACAGCCACCGGGGAGTAACACAGCCACTGGGGAATGACACAGCCACAGCCACCGGGGAGTGACACAGCCATCGGGGAGTGACACAGCCACAGCCATCGGGGAGTGACACAGCCATCGGGGAGTGACACAGTCATCAGGGAGTGACACAGCCACCGGGAGTGACACAGCCACCGGGGAGTGACACAGCCACCGGGAGAGTGACACAGCCATCGGGGAGTGACACAGCCACCGGGGAGTGACACAGCCACCGGGGAGTGACACAGCCACCGGGTGTGACACAGCCACCGGGGAGTGACACAGCCACAGCAATCGGGAAGTGACACAGCCACCGGGGAGTGACACAGCCACAGGGGAGTGACACAGCCACCGGTGAGTGACACAGTCACTGGGGAGTGTCACAGCCACAGCCACCGGGGAGTGACACAGCCACCGGGGAGTGACACAGCCACAGCCACCGGGGAGTGACACAGCCACCGGGGAGTGACACAGCCACCGGGGAGTGACACAGCCACCGGGGAGTGACACAGCCATCGGGGAGTGACACAGCCAGGGGTGGGGGACAGCCACAGCCCGGGGAGTGACACAGCCATCGGGGAGTGACACAGCCACGGGGAGTGACACAGCCACCGGGGAGTGACACAGCCACATCCACCGGGGAGTGACACAGCCACCGGAGAGTGACACAGCCATCGGGGAGTGACACAGCCACCGGGGAGTGACACAGCCACCGGGGAGTGACACAGCCATTGGGGAGTGACACAGCCACATCCAACGGGGAGTGACACAGCCACCGGAGAGTGACACAGCCACCGGGGAGTGACACAGCCACAGCCATCGGGGAGTGAAACAGCCACCAGGGAGTGACACAGCCACAGCCACCGGGGAGTGACACAGCCACTGGGGAGTGACACAGCCACCGGGGAGTGACACAGCCATCGGGGAGTGGCACAGACATCGGGGGGTGACACAGCATCCGGGGAGTACAGCCACAGACACCGGGGAGTGACACAGCCCACCGGAGGAGTGACACAGCCACAGCCACCGGGGAGTGACACAGACACTGGGGAGTGACACAGCCATCGGGGAGTGACACAGCCACCGGGGAGTGACACAGCCACTGGGGAGTGACACAGCCACAGCCACTGGGGAGTGACACAGCCACAGGAGAGTGACACAGCCACAGCCACTGGGGAGTGACACAGCCACAGCCACTGGGGAGTGACACAGCCACAGTCATCAGGGAGTGACACAGCCACCGGGGAGTGACACAGTCATCGGGGAGTGACACAGCCACCGGGGAGTGACACAGCCACCAGGGAGTGACACAGCCACCAGGGAGTGACACAGCCACCGGGGAGTGACACAGCCACCGGGGAGTGACACAGCCATCAGGGAGTGACACAGCCACCGGGAGTGACACAGCCACAGCCACCGGGGAGTGACACAGCCACCGGGGAGTGACACAGCCACCGGGGAGTGACACAGCCACAGCCACCGGGGAGTGACACAGCCACCGGGGAGTGACACAGCCATCGGGGAGTGACACAGCCACCGGGGAGTGACACAGCCACAGCCACTGGGAGTGACACAGCCACCGAAGAGTGACACAGCCACGGGGAGTGACACAGCCATCGGGGAGTGACACAGCCACAGCCAATGGGAGTGACACAGCCACCGGGGAGTGACTAAGCCATCGGGGAGTGACACAGCCACAGCCACTGGGAAGGACACAGCCACAGCCACCGGGGAGTGACACAGCCACTGGGAAGTGACACAGACACCGGGCAGTGACACAGCCACAGCCACTGGGGAGAGACAAAGCCACTGGGGAGAGACACAGCCATCAGGGAGTGACACAGCCACCGGGGAATGACACAGCCATCGGGGAGTGACACAGCCACTGGGGAGTGGCACAGCCACCGGGGAGTGACACAGCCACAGCCATCGGGGAGTGACACAGCCACCGGGGAGTGACACAGCCACAGCGATAGGGGAGTGACACAGCCACCGGGGAGTGACACAGCCATCGGGGAGTGACAAAGCCATCGGGGAGTGACAAAGCCATCGGGGAGTGACACAGCCCCCAGGGAGTGACACAGCTATCGGGGAGTGACACAGCTATCGGGGAGTGACACAGCCCCCGGGGAGTGACACAGCCATAGGGGAGTGACACAGCCATCGGGGAGTGACACAGCCACAGCCACCGGGGAGTGACACAGCCACTGGGGAGAGACACAGCCATCGGGGAGTGACACAGCCACAGCCAAATGGGAGTGACACAGCCACAGCCATCGGGGAGTGACACAGCCACTGGGGAGAGACACAGCCATCGGGGAGTGACACAGCCACCGGGGAGTGACACAGCCACCGGGGAGTGACACAGCCACAGCCATCGGGGAGTGACACAGCCATCAGGGAGTGACACAGCCACTGGGGAGTGACACAGCCACCGGGGAGTAACACAGCCACTGGGGAATGACACAGCCACAGCCACCGGGGAGTGACACAGCACCGGGGAGTGACACAGCCACAGCCATCGGGGAGTGACACAGCCATCGGGGAGTGACACAGCCACTGGGGAGTGACACAGCCACCGGGGAGTGACACAGCCACCGGGGAGTGACACAGCCATCGGGGAGTGACACAGCCATCGGGGAGTGACACAGCCACCGGGGAGTGACACAGCCACCGGGGAGTGACACAGCCACCGGGGAGTGACACAGCCATCGGGGAGTGACACAGCCATCGGGGAGTGACACAGCCACCGGGGAGTGACACAGTCATCAGGGAGTGACACAGCCACAGCCACCGGGGAGTGACACAGCCACCGGAGTGTGACACAGCCACCGGGGAGTGACACAGCCACAGCCACCGGGGAGTGACACAGCCACCGGGGAGTGACACAGCCACAGCCACCGGGGAGTGACACAGCCACAGCTACTGGGAGTGACACAGCCACCGGGGAGTGACACAGCCATCGGGGAGTGACACAGCCATCGGGGAGTGACACAGCCACCGGGGAGTGACACAGCCACAGCCACTGCGAGTGACACAGCCACCGAAGAGTGACACAGCCACAGCCACCGGGGAGTGACACAGCCACCGGGGAGTGACACAGGCATCGGGGAGTGACACAGCCACCGGGGAGTGACACAGCCTTCTGGGAGTGTCACAGCCACAGCCACTGGGGAGTGACACAGTCAACGAGGAGTGACACAGCCACAGCCACTGGAGAGTGACACAGCCACAGCCACCGGGGAGTGACACAGCCACAGCCACCGGGGAGTGACACAGCCACCGGGGAGTGACACAGCCATCGGGGAGTGACACAGCCACCGGGGAGTGACACAGCCATCGGGGAGTGACACAGCCACCGGGGAGTGACACAGCCACCGGGGAGTGACACAGCCACTGGGGAGTGACACAGCCATCGGGGAGTGACACAGCCACAGCCACTTGGAGTGACACAGCCACAGCCACCGGGGAGTGACACAGCCACAGCTACTGGGAGTGACACAGCCACAGCCACCGGGGAGTGACACAGCCATCGGGGAGTGACACAGTCATCAGGGAGTGACACAGCCACCGGGGAGTGACACAGCCATCAGGGAGTGACACAGCCCCCAGGGAGTGACACAGCCACTGGGGAGTGACACAGCCACAGGAGAGTGACACAGCCACCGGGGAGTTACAAAGCCACCGGGGAATGACACAGCCACAGCCACCGGGGAGTGACACAGCCATCGGGGAGTGACACAGCCACCGGAGAGTGACACAGCCACAGCCCCCGGGGAGTGACACAGCCACAGCCCCCGGGGAGTGATAAAGCCACAGCCCCCGGGGAGTGACACAGCCACAGCCATCGGGGAGTGACACAGCCGTCGGGCAGTGACACAGCCACAGCCACCGGGGAGTGACACAGCCACCGGAGAGTGACACAGCCACCGGAGAGTGACACAGCCACAGCCACCGGGGAGTGACACAGCCAACGGCGAGTGACACTGTCACCGGAGTTTGACATAGCCACAGCCACCGGGGAGTGACACAGCCATTGAGGAGTGACACAGCCACTGGGGAGTGACACAGCCACCGGGGAGTGACACAGCCACAGACATCGGGGAGTGACACAGCCACCGGAGAGTGAAACAGCCCATGGGAATGACACAGCCACAGCCACCGGGGAGTGACACAGCCAGCGGGGAGTGACACAGCCACTGGGGAGTGACACAGCCACCGGGGAGCGACACAGCCACAGACACCGGGGAGTGACACAGCCACCGGAGAGTGACACAGCCACCGGGGAGTGACACAGCAACAGCCATCGGGGAGTGACACAGCCACCAGGGAGTGACACAGCCACAGCCACCGGGGAGTGACACAGCCACTGGGGAGTGATACAGCCATCGGGGAGTGACACAGCCATCGGGGAGTGACACAGCAACCGGGGAGCCACAGCCAAAGACACCGGGGAGTGACACAGACACCGGAGAGTGACACAGCCATCGGGGAGTGACACAGCCATCGGGGAGTGACACAGCCACCGGGGAGTGACACAGCCAAAGGGGAGTGACACAGCCACAGACACCGGGGAGTGACACAGCCACTGGAGAGTGACACAGCCAACGGGGAGTGACACAGCCACAGCCATCGGGGAGTGACACAGCCACAGCCACCGGGGAGTGACACAGCCAGCGGGGAGTGACACAGCCACAGGGGAGTGACACAGCCACCGGGGAGTGACACAGCCACAGACACCGGGGAGTGACACAGCCACCGGAGAGTGACACAGCCACCGGGAAGTGACACAGCAACAGCCATCGGGGAGTGACACAGCCACCAGGGAGTGACACAGCCACAGCCACCGGAGAGTGACACAGCCACTGGGGAGTGATACAGCCATCGGGGAGTGACACAGCCATCGGGGAGTGACACAGCAACCGGGGAGCCACAGCCAAAGACACCGGGGAGTGACACAGCCATCGGGGAGTGACACAGCCATCGGGGAGTGACACAGCCATCGGGGAGTGACACAGCCACCGGGGAGTGACACAGCCACTGGGGAGTGACACAGCCACAGCCACCGGGGAGTGACACAGCCACTGGGGAGTGACACAGCCACCGGGGAGTGACACAGCCACAGCCATCGGGGAGTGACACAGCCACAGCCACCGGGGAGTGACACAGCCACTGGGGAGTGACACAGCCACCGGAGAGTGACACAGCCATCGGGGAGTGACACAGCCACCGGGGAGTGACACAGCCACAGGGGAGTGACACAGCCACAGCCACTGGGGAGTGACACAGCCACCGGGGATCGTCACAGCCACAGCCACCAGGGAGTGACACAGCCACAGCCACCGGGGAGTGACACAGCCACTGCCACCGGGAGTGACACAGCCACAGCCACCGGGGAGTGACACAGCCACAGCCACCGGGGAGTGACACAGCCATGGGAGAGACACAGACACCGGGGAGTGATACAGCCACTGGGGAGTGAGACACAGCCACCGGGGAGTGACACAGCCACAGCCACCGGGGAGTGATACAGCCACTGGGGAGAGACACAGCCCACGGGGATTGACACAGCCACAGCCACTGGAGAGTGACACAGCCATCGGGGAGTGACACAGCCATCGGGGAGTGACACAGCCACCGGGGAGTGACACAGCCATCAGGGAGTGACACAGCCCCCAGCGAGTGACACAGCCACAGCCATCGGGGAGTGACACAGCCATCGGGGAGTGACACAGCCACTGGGGAGTGAAACAGCCACCAGGGAGTGACACAGCCACTGGGGAGTGACACAGCCACCGTGGAGTTACACAACCACCGGGGAATGACACAGCCACAGCCACCGGGGAGTGACACAGCCATCGGGGAGTGACACAGCCACCGGAGAGTGACACAGCCACAGCCCCCGGGGAGTGACACAGCCACAGCCCCCGGGGAGTGATAGAGTCACAGCCCCCGGGGAGTGACACAGCCACTGCCATCGGGGAGTGACACAGCCATCGGGCAGTGACACAGCCACAGCCACCGGGGAGTGACACAGCCATCGGAGAGTGACACAGCCACCGGAGATTGACACAGCCACAGCCACCAGGGAGTGACACAGCCTCCGGGGAGTGACACAGCCATCGGGGAGTGACACAGCCATCGGGGAGTGACACAGCCACCGGGGAGTGAAACAGCCACTGGGGAATGACACAGCCACAGACACCGGGGAGTGACACAGCCACCGGAGAGTGACACAGCCACCTGGGAGTGACACAGCCAAAGCCATCGGGGAGTGACACAGCCACCAGGGAGTGAAACAGCCACAGCCACCGGGAGTGACACAGCCACTGGGGAGTGACACAGCCACCGGGGAGTGGCACAGCCATCGGGGAGTGACACAGCCATCGGGGAGTGACACAGCCACCGGGGAGTCACAGCCACAGACACCGGGGAGTGACACAGCCACCGGAGAGTGACACAGCCATCGGGGAGTGACACAGCCATCGGGGAGTGACACAGCCACCGGGGAGTGACACAGCCACTGGGGATTGACACAGCCACAGACACCGGGGAGTGACACAGCCACCGGAGAGTGACACAGCCACCGGGGAGTGACACAGCCACAGCCATCGGGGAGTGACACAGCCACCAGGGAGTGACACAGCCACAGCCACCGGGGAGTGACACAGCCACTGGGGAGTGACACAGCCACCGGGGAGTGACACAGCCATCGGGGAGTGGCACAGACATCGGGGGGTGACACAGCATCCGGGGAGTGACACAGCCACCGGGGAGTGACACAGCCACAGCCATCGGGGAGTGACACAGCCATCAGGGAGTGACACAGCCACTGGGGAGTGACACAGCCACCGGGGAGTAACACAGCCACTGGGGAATGACACAGCCACAGCCACCGGGGAGTGACACAGCACCGGGGAGTGACACAGCCACAGCCATCGGGGAGTGACACAGCCATCGGGGAGTGACACAGCCACTGGGGAGTGACACAGCCACCGGGGAGTGACACAGCCACCGGGGAGTGGCACAGCCATCGGGGAGTGACACAGCCATCGGGGAGTGACACAGCAACCGGGGAGTCACAGCCACAGACACCGGGGAGTGACACAGCCACCGGAGAGTGACACAGCCATCGGGGAGTGACACAGCCATCGGGGAGTGACACAGCCACCGGGGAGTGACACAGCCACTGGGTTTGACACAGCCACAGACACCGGGGAGTGACACAGCCACCGGAGAGTGACACAGCCACCGGGGAGTGACACAGCCACAGCCATCGGGGAGTGACACAGCCACCAGGGAGTGACACAGCCACAGCCACCGGGGAGTGACACAGCCACTGGGGAGTGACACAGCCACCGGGGAGTGACACAGCCATCGGGGAGTGGCACAGACATCGGGGGGTGACACAGCATCCGGGGAGTCACAGCCACAGACACCGGGGAGTGACACAGCCACCGGAGAGTGACACAGCCACAGCCACCGGGGAGTGACACAGCCACTGGGGAGAGAGACAGCCACCGGAAAGTGACACAGCCACCGGGGAGTGACACAGCCACTGGGGAGTGACACAGCCACAGCCACTGGGGAGTGACACAGCCACCGGGAAGTGACACAGCCACAGACATCGGGGAGTGACACAGCCACAGCCACCGGGGAGTGACACAGCCACAGCCACTGGGGAGTGACACAGCCATCGGGGAGTGACACAGCCACAGTCACTGGGGAGTGACACAGCCACCGGGGAGTGACACAGCCATCGGGGAGTGACACAGTCATCAGGGAGTGACACAGTCATCAGGGAGTGACACAGCCACCGGGGAGTGACACAGCCACCGGGGAGTGACACAGCCACCGGGGAGTGACACAGCCACATCCACCGGGGAGTGACACAGCCACCGGAGAGTGACACAGCCACTGGGGAGTGACACAGCCACAGCCACCGGGGAGTGACACAGCCATCGGGGAGTGACACAGCCACCGGGGAGAGACACAGCCACCGGGGAGTGACACAGCCATCGGGGAGTGACACAGCCACCAGGGAGTGACACAGCCACCGGGGAGTGACACAGCCACTGGGGAGTGACACAGCCACCGGGGAGTGACACAGCCACCGGGGAGTGACACAGCCACAGCCACCGGGGAGTGACACAGCCACTGGGGAGTGACACAGCCACCGGGGAGTGACACAGCCACAGCCCCCGGGAGTGACACAGCCACAGCCACCGGGGAGTGACACAGCCACAGCCATCGGGGAGTGACACAGCCACAGCCACGGTGGAGTGACACAGCCATCGGGGAGTGACACAGCCACAGCCACCGGGGAGTGATACAGCCACCGGAGAGTGACACAGCCACCGGGGAGTGACACAGCCACAACCACTGGGGAGTGACACAGCCACCGGAGAGTGACACAGCCATCGGGGAGTGACACAGCCACAGCCACCGGGAAGTGACACAGCCACCTGGGAGTGACACAGCCACTGGGGAGTGACACAGCCACCGGGGAGTGACACAGCCACAGCCATCGGGCAGTGACACAGCCACCGGGGAGTGACACAGCCACAGCTACTGGGAGTGACACAGCCACAGCCACCGGGGAGTGACACAGCCACCGGGGAGTGACACAGCCACTGGGGAGTGACACAGCCACAGCCACCGGGGAGTGACACAGCTTCCGGGGAGTGACACAGCCACCGGGGAGTGACACAGCCACAGCCACTGGGAGTGACACAGCCACAGCCACCGGGGAGTGACACAGTCATCGGGGAGTGACACAGCCACAGGGGAGTGACACAGCCACCGGGGAGTGACACAGCCACAGACACCGGGGAGTGACACAGCCACCGGAGAGTGACACAGCCACCGGGAAGTGACACAGCAACAGCCATCGGGGAGTGACACAGCCACCAGGGAGTGACACAGCCACAGCCACCGGGGAGTGACACAGCCACTGGGGAGTGATACAGCCATCGGGGAGTGACACAGCCATCGGGGAGTGACACAGCAACCGGGGAGCCACAGCCAAAGACACCGGGGAGTGACACAGACACCGGAGAGTGACACAGCCATCGGGGAGTGACACAGCCATCGGGGAGTGACACAGCCACCGGGGAGTGACACAGCCACTGGGGAGTGACACAGCCACAGACACCGGGGAGTGACACAGCCACTGGGGAGAGACACAGCCACCGGGGAGTGACACAGCCACAGCCATCGGGGAGTGACACAGCCACAGCCACCGGGGAGTGACACAGCCACTGGGGAGTGACACAGCCACCGGGAGTGACACAGCCATCGGGAGTGACACAGCCACCGGGAGTGACACAGCCACTGGGAGTGACACAGCCACAGCCACCGGGAGTGACACACGCCACCGGGAGTGACACAGCCACAGACATCAGAGTGACACAGCCACAGCCACCGGGGAGTGACACAGCCACTGCGGAGTGACACAGCCATCGGAGACTGACACAGCCACAGCCACCGGGGAGTGACACAGCCACAGCCACTGGGAGTGACACAGCCACCGGGGAGTGACACAGCCACCGGGGAGTGACACAGCCAACGGGCAGTGACACAGCCACCGGGGAGTGACACAGCCACAGCCACCGGGGAGTGATACAGCCACTGGGGAGAGACACAGCCACCGGGGAGTGACACAGCCACAGCCACCGGAGAGTGACACAGCCATCGGGGGGCGACACAGCCATCGGGGAGTGACACAGCCACCGGGGAGTGACACAGCCATCAGGGAGTGACACAGACATCGGGGAGTGACACAGCCACAGCCATCGGGGAGTGACACAGCCATCGGGGAGTGACACAGCCACCGGGGAGTGACACAGCCACCGGGGAGTGACACAGCCACCGCCACAGAGGAGTGACACAGCCACAGCCACCGGGGAGTGACACAGCCATCGGGGAGTGACACAGTCATCAGGGAGTGACACAGCCACAGCCATCGGCAATGACACAGCCACAGCCACCGGGGAGTGACACAGCCACCGGGGAGTGACACAGCCACAGCCATCGGGGAGTGACACAGCCATCGGGGAGTGACACAGCCACAGCCACCGGGGAGTGACACAGCCACCGGAGAGTGACACAGCCACCGGGGAGTGACACAGCACAGCCACTGGAGAGTGACACAGCCACCGGGGAGTGACACAGCCACCGGAGAGTGACACAGCCATCGGGGAGTGACACAGCCACCGGGGAGTGTCACAGCCATCGGGGAGTGACACAGCCACAGCCACTGGGAGTGACACAGCCACCGGAGAGTGACACAGCCATCGGGGAGTGACACAGCCACAGCCATCGGGGAGTGACACAGCCACCGGGGAGTGAAACAGCCACAGCCACGGGGGAGTGACACAGCCACCATGGAGTGACACAGCCACCGGGGAGTGACACAGCCATCGGGGAGTGACACAGCCATCGGGGAGTGACACAGCAACCGGGGAGTCACAGCCACAGACACCGGGGAGTGACACAGCCACCGGAGAGTGACACAGCCATCGGGGAGTGACACAGCCATCGGGGAGTGACACAGCCACCGGGGAGTGACACAGCCACTGGGATTGACACAGCCACAGCCACCGGGGAGTGACACAGCCACCGGAGAGTGACACAGCCACCGGGGAGTGACACAGCCACAGCCATCGGGAGTGACACAGCCACCAGGGAGTGACACAGCCACAGCCACCGGGGAGTGACACAGCCACTGGGGAGTGACACAGCCACCGGGGAGTGACACAGCCATCGGGAGTGGCACAGACATCGGGGGGTGACACAGCATCCGGGGAGTGACACAGCCACCGGGGAGTGACACAGCCACAGCCATCGGGGAGTGACACAGCCATCAGGGAGTGACACAGCCACTGGGGAGTGACACAGCCACCGGGAAGTGTCACAGCCACCAGGGAGTGACACAGCCACAGCCACCGGGGAGTGACACAGCACCGGGGAGTGACACAGCCACAGCCATCGGGGAGTGACACAGCCATCGGGGAGTGACACAGCCACTGGGGAGTGACACAGCCACCGGGGAGTGACACAGCCACCGGGGAGTGGCACAGCCATCGGGGAGTGACACAGCCATCGGGGAGTGACACAGCAACCGGGGAGTCACAGCCACAGACACCGGGGAGTGACACAGCCACCGGAGAGTGACACAGCCATCGGGGAGTGACACAGCCATCGGGGAGTGACACAGCCACCGGGGAGTGACACAGCCACTGGGTTTGACACAGCCACAGACATCGGGGAGTGACACAGCCACCGGGGAGTGACACAGCCACCGGGAGTGACACAGCCACAGCCATCAGGGAGTGACACAGCCACCAGGGAGTGACACAGCCACAGCCACTGGGAGTGACACAGCCACCGAAGAGTGACACAGCCACCGGGGAGTGACACAGCCATCGGGGAGTGACACAGCCATCGGGGTGACACAGCATCCGGGGAGTCACAGCCACAGACACCGGGGAGTGACACAGCCACCGGAGAGTGACACAGCCACAGCCACCGGGGAGTGACACAGCCACTGGGGAGAGAGACAGCCACCGGAAAGTGACACAGCCACCGGGGAGTGACACAGCCATCGGGGAGTGACACAGCCACAGCCACTGGGAGTGACACAGCCACCGGGGAGTGACACAGCCACAGCCACTGGGAGTGACACAGCCACAGCCACCGGGGAGTGACACAGCCACAGCCACCGGAGAGTGACACAGCCATCGGGGGGCGACACAGCCATCGGGGAGTGACACAGCCACCGGGGAGTGTCACAGCCATCGGGGAGTGACACAGCCCCCAGCGAGTGACACAGCCACCGGGGAGTGACACAGCCACTTGGGAGAGACACAGCCATCTGGGAGTGACACAGCCAAAGGGGAGTGACACAGCCACAGCCACCGGGGAGTGACACAGCCACTGGAAGTGACACAGACACTGGGCAGTGACACAGCCACAGCCACCGGGGAGTGATACAGCCATCGGGGGGCGACACAGCCATCGGGGAGTGACACAGCCACCGGGGAGTGTCACAGCCATCGGGGAGTGACACAGCCCCCAGCGAGTGACACAGCCACCGGGGAGTGACACAGCCATCGGGGAGTGACACAGCCACCGGGGAGTGACACAGCCACTGGGGAGTGACACAGCCACAGCCACTGGGGAGTGACACAGCCACCGGGAAGTGACACAGCCACAGACATCAGGGAGTGACACAGCCACAGCCACCGGGGAGTGACACAGTCACTGCGGAATGACAAGCCTTCGGAGACTGACACAGCAACAGCCACCGGGGAGTGACACAGCCACAGCCACTGGAGAGTGACACAGCCATCGGGGAGTGACACAGCCACCGGGGAGTGACACAGCCACTGGGGAGTGACACAGCCACCGGGGAGTGACACAGCCACAGCCACCGGGGAGTGACACAGCCACTGGGGAGAGACACAGCCACCGGGGATCGACACAGCCACAGCCACCGGAGAGTGACACAGCCAGCGGGTAGTGACACAGCCATCGGGAGTGACACAGCCACCGGGGAGTGACACAGCCATCAGGGAGTGACACAGCCATCGGGGAGTGACACAGCCACAGCCATCGGGGAGTGACACAGCCATCGGGGAGTGACACAGTCATCAGGGAGTGACACAGCCACCGGGGAGTGACACAGCCACTGGGGAGTGACACAGCCACCGGGGAGTGACACAGCCACCGGGGAGTGACACAGCCACAGCCACCGGGGAGTGACACAGCCATCGGGGAGTGACACAGCCACCGGAGAGTGACACAGCCACAGCCCCCGGGGAGTGACACAGCCACAGCCCCCGGGGAGTGATAGAGTCACAGCCCCCGGGGAGTGACACAGCCACTGCCATCGGGGAGTGACACAGCCATCGGGCAGTGACACAGCCACAGCCACCGGGGAGTGACACAGCCATCGGAGAGTGACACAGCCACCGGAGATTGACACAGCCACAGCCACCAGGGAGTGACACAGCCTCCGGGGAGTGACACAGCCATCGGGGAGTGACACAGCCATCGGGGAGTGACACAGCCACCGGGGAGTGAAACAGCCACTGGGGAATGACACAGCCACAGACACCGGGGAGTGACACAGCCACCGGAGAGTGACACAGCCACCTGGGAGTGACACAGCCACAGCCATCGGGGAGTGACACAGCCACCAGGGAGTGAAACAGCCACAGCCACCGGGAGTGACACAGCCACTGGGGAGTGACACAGCCACCGGGGAGTGGCACAGCCATCGGGGAGTGACACAGCCATCGGGGAGTGACACAGCAACCGGGGAGTCACAGCCACAGACACCGGGGAGTGACACAGCCACCGGAGAGTGACACAGCCATCGGGGAGTGACACAGCCATCGGGGAGTGACACAGCCACCGGGGAGTGACACAGCCACTGGGGATTGACACAGCCACAGACACCGGGGAGTGACACAGCCACCGGAGAGTGACACAGCCACCGGGGAGTGACACAGCCACAGCCATCGGGGAGTGACACAGCCATCGGGAAGTGACACAGCCACAGCCACCGGGGAGTGACACAGCCAACGGAGATTGACACAGCCACCGGGGAGTGACACAGTCATTGGGGAGTGGCACAGTCACTGGGGAGTGACACGGCCACCGGGGAGTGTCACAGCCACAGCCACTGGGGAGTGACACAGCCACCGGGGAGTGACACAGCCACAGCCACCGGGGAGTGACACAGCCACTGGGGAGAGAGACAGCCACCGGAAAGTGACACAGCCACCGGGGAGTGACACAGCCACTGGGGAGTGACACAGCCACAGCCACCGGGGAGTGACACAGCCCCCGGGGAGTGACACAGCCACAGCAATCGGGCAGTGACACAGCCACAGCCACCGGGGAGTGACACAGCCACAGCCACCGGGAGTGACACAGCCACAGCCATCGGGGAGTGACACAGCCACCGGGGAGTGACACAGCCACCGGGGAGTGACACAGTCATCAGCGAGTGACACAGCCCCGGGAGTGACACAGCCCACGGGAGTGACACAGCCACCGGGGAGTGACACAGCCACCGGGAGTGACACAGCCACCGGGAGTGACACAGCCACAGCCAATGGGAGTGACACAGCCACCGGGGAGTGACACAGCCACCAGGGAGTGACACAGCCACATCCAACGGGGAAGGACACAGCCACAGCCACCGGGAAGTGACACAGCCACTGGGAGTGACACAGCCACAGCCACCGGGGAGTGACACAGCCATCGGGGAGTGACACAGTCACTGGGGAGTGACACAGCCACCGGGGAGTGACACAGCCACTGGGAAGTGACACAGACACTGGGCAGTGACACAGCCACAGCCACCGGGGAGTGACACAGCCATCGAGGAGTGACACAGCCACTGGGGAGTGACACAGCCACCGGGGAGTGACACAGCCACAGACATCGGGGAGTGACACAGCCACCGGAGAGTGAAACAGCCCAGGGGAATGACACAGCCACAGCCACCGGGGAGTGACACAGCCAGCGGGGAGTGACACAGCCACTGGAGAGTGACACAGCCACCGGGGAGTGACACAGCCACAGACACCGGGGAGTGACACAGCCACCGGAGAGTGACACAGCCACCGGGGAGTGACACAGCAACAGCCATCGGGGAGTGACACAGCCACCAGGGAGTGACACAGCCACAGCCACCGGGGAGTGACACAGCCACTGGGGAGTGATACAGCCATCGGGGAGTGACACAGCCATCGGGGAGTGACACAGCAACCGGGGAGCCACAGCCAAAGACACCGGGGAGTGACACAGACACCGGAGAGTGACACAGCCATCGGGGAGTGACACAGCCATCGGGGAGTGACACAGCCACCGGGGAGTGACACAGCCACTGGGGAGTGACACAGCCACAGACACCGGGGAGTGACACAGCCACTGGAGAGTGACACAGCCACCGGGGAGTGACACAGCAACAGCCATCGGGGAGTGACACAGCCACAGCCACCGGGGAGTGACACAGCCACTGGGGAGTGACACAGCCACCGGGGAGTGACACAGCCATCTGGGAGTGACACAGCCACCGGGGAGTGACACAGCCACCGGGAAGTGACACAGCCACAGACATCAGGGAGTGACACAGCCACAGCCACCGGGGAGTGACACAGTCTCTGCGGAATGACAAGCCTTCGGAGACTGACACAGCAACAGCCACCGGGGAGTGACACAGCCACAGCCACCGGGGAGTGATACAGCCACTGGGGAGAGACACAGCCACCGGGGAGTGATACAGCCACTGGGGAGAGACACAGCCACCGGGGAGTGACACAGCCACAGCCACCGGGGAATTACACAGCCACTGGGGAGAGACACAGCAACCGGGGATCGACACAGCCACAGCCACCGGAGAGTGACACAGCCATCGGGGGGCGACACAGCCATCGGGGAGTGACACAGCCACCGGGGAGTGTCACAGCCATCAGGGAGTGACACAGTCAGCAGAGAGTGACACAGCCACCGGGGAGTGACACAGCCATCGGGGAGTGACACAGTCACCGGGGAGTGACACAGCCATCGGGGAGTGACACAGCCATTGGGGAGAGACACAGCCATCGGGGAGTGACACAGCCACAGCCACTGGGAGTGACACAGCTACAGCCACCGGGGAGTGACACAGCCACTGGGGAGTGACACAGACACCGGGCAGTGACACAGCCACAGCCACTGGGGAGAGACAAAGCCACTGGGGAGAGACACAGCCATCAGGGAGTGACACAGCCACCGGGGAATGACACAGCCATCTGGGAGTGACACAGCCACTGGAGAGTGACACAGCCACGGGGAGTGACACAGCCACCGGGGAGTGACACAGCCACAGCCATCGGGAGTGACACAGCCACCGGGAGTGACACAGCCACAGCGGGGGAGTGACACAGCCACCGGGAGTGACACAGCCACACGAACAGGGAGTGACACAGCCACCGGGAGTGACACAGCCACAGCCACCGGGAGTGACACAGCCACGGGGAGTGACACAGCCACCGGGGAGTGTTACAGCCAAAGCCCCCGGGGAGTGACACAGCCACCGGGAGTGACACAGCAGCCACCGGGGAGTGACACAGCCAGCACCGGGGAGTGACACAGCCACAGCCATCGGGAGTGACACAGCCATCGGGGAGTGACACAGCCACAGCCACTGGGAGTGACACAGCCACCGGGGAGTGACACAGCCACCGGGGAGTGACACAGCCACCGGGGAGTGACACAGCCATCGGGGAGTGACACAGCCACAGCCAATGGGAGTGACACAGCCACCGGGGAGTGACTAAGCCACCGGGGAGTGACACAGCCACAGCCACTGGGAGTGACACAGCCACAGCCACCGGGGAGTGACACAGCCACCTGGGAGTGACACAGCCACTGGGGAGTGACACAGCCATCGGGGAGTGACACAGCCACAGCCACCGGGGGGGGGGGAGTGACACAGCAACCGGGGAGTGACACAGCCACCGGAGAGTGACACAGCCACAGCCATCGAGGAGTGACACAGCCACCAGGGAGTGACACAGCCACCGGGGAGTGACACAGCCACCGGGGAGTGACACAGCCATTGGCGAGTGACACAGCCACAGCCCCCGGGGAGTGACACAGCCACAGCCAGCGGGGAGTGACACAGCCACCGGGGAGTGACACAGCTATCGTGGAGTGACACAGCCACAGCCATCGGGGAGTGACACAGCCACAGCCACCGGGGAGTGACACAGCCACAGCCACCGGGGAGTGACACAGCCACAGGGGAGAGACACAGCCACCGGGAGCGACACAGCCACAGCCACCGGGGAGTGACACAGCCACCGGGGAGTGACACAGCCATCGGAGAGTAACACAGCCACAACCACCGGGGAGTGACACAGCCACCGGAGAGTGACACAGCCATCGGGGAGTGACACAGCCACATCCAACGGGGAGTGACACAGCCACCGGGGAGTGACACAGCCACCGGGGAGTGACACAGCCACAGCCACCGGGGAGTGACACAGCTTCCGGGGAGTGACACAGCCACCGGGGAGTGACACAGCCACAGCCATCGGGGAGTGACACAGCCACCGGGGAGTGACACAGCCACAGCCACTGGAGAGTGACACAGCCACCGGGGAGTGACACAGCCACCGGGGAGTGACACAGCCATCGGGGAGTGTCAAAGCCATCAGGGAGTGACACAGCCACCGGGAAGTTACACAGCCACAGCCACCGGGGAGTGAAACGGCCACCAGGGAGTGTCACAGCCACAGCCACCGGGGAGTGACACAGCCACAGCCATCGGGGAGTGACACAGCCAACGGGGAGTGTCACAGCCACAGCCACCGGGGAGTGACACAGCCACTGGGGAGTGACCAGCCACAGCCACTGGGAGTGACACAGCCACCGGGGAGTGACACAGCCACAGACATCGGGGAGTGACACAGCCACAGCCACTGGGACGTGACACAGCCACAGCCACCGGGGAGGGACACAGCCATCGGGGGCGACACAGCCATCGGGAGAGACACAGCCACCGGGAGTGTCACAGCCATCGGGGAGTGACACAGCCCCAGCGAGTGACACAGCCACCGGGGAGTGACACAGCCACTGGGGAAGACACAGCCATCTGGGAGTGACACAGCCAAAGGGGAGTGACACAGCCACAGCCACCGGGGGAGTGACACAGCCACTGGGAAGTGACATCAGACACTGGGCAGTGACACAGCCACAGCCACCGGGGAGTGATACAGCCATCGGGGGCGACACAGCCATCGGGAGTGACACAGCCACCGGGGAGGTGTCACAGCCATTGGGAGTGACACAGCCCCCAGCGAGTGACACAGCCATCAGGGAGTGACACAGCCATCGGGGAGTGACACAGCCATCGGGGAGTGACACAGCCACAGCCACCGGGGAGTGAAACAGCCACTGGGGAGAGACACAGCCATCGGGGAGTGACACAGCCACAGCCAAAGGGGAGTGACACAGCCACAGCCACCGGGGAGTGACACAGCCACTGGGAAGTGACACAGACACCGGGCAGTGACACAGCCACAGCCACTGGGGAGAGACAAAGCCACTGGGAGAGACACAGCCATCAGGGAGTGACACAGCCACCGGGGAATGACACAGCCATCGGGGAGTGACACAGCCACTGGGGAGTGACACAGCCACGGGGGAGTGACACAGCCACCGGGGAGTGACACAGCCACAGCCATCGGGGAGTGACACAGCCACCGGGGAGTGACACAGCCACAGCCACAGGGGAGTGACACAGCCACCGGGGAGTGACACAGCCACAGCCACCAGGGAGTGACACAGCCACCGGGGAGTGACACAGCCACAGCCACTGGAGAGTGACACAGCCATCGGTGAGTGACACAGTCACCGGGGAGTGACACAGCCACAGCCACCGGGGAGTGACACAGCCACCGGGGAGTGACACAGCCACTGGGAGTGACACAGCCACCGGGAGTGACACAGCCACTGGGGAGACACAGCCACCGGGGAGTGACACAGCCACCGGGGAGTGACACAGCCACAGTCACCGGGGAGTGACACAGCTTCCGGGGAGTGACACAGCCCCCGGGAAGTGACACAGCCACAGCCACTGGGGAGTGACACAGCCACAGCAATCGGGCAGTGACACAGCCACAGCCACCGGGGAGTGACACAGCCACAGCCATCGGGGAGTGACACAGCCACCGCGGAGTGAAACAGCCACAGCCACCGGGGAGTGACACAGCCACCGGGGAGTGACACAGCCATCAGGGAGTGACACAGCCACAGCCACCGGGGAGTGACACAGCCATCGGGGAGGGACACAGCCACCGGAGAGTGACACAGCCACAGCCACCGGGGAGTGACACAGCCATCGAGGAGTGACACAGCCACCGGGGAGAGACACAGCCACCGGGGAGTGACACAGCCACCGGAGAGTGACACAGCCACCGGGGAGTGACACAGCCACAGACATCGGGGAGTGACACAGCCACCTGGGAGTGACACAGCCACTGGGGAGTGACACAGCCACAGCCACCGGGGAGTGACACAGCCACAGCCACTGGGGAGTGACACAGCCACCGGGGAGTGACACAGCCACAGCCACTGGAGAGTGACACAGCCATCGGGGAGTGACACAGCCACCGGGGAGTGACACAGCCATCGGGGAGTGACACAGTCATCAGAGAGTGACACAGCCACAGCCCCCGTGGAGTGACACAGCCACCGGGGAGTGACACAGCCATCGGGGAGTGACACAGCCATCGGGGAGTGACACAGCCACCGGGGAGTGACACAGCCACAGCCACTGGGAGTGACACAGCCACAGCCACCGGGGAGTGACACAGCCACCGGGGAGTGACACAGCCACCGGGGAGTGACACAGCCACAGCCACTGGGAGTGACACAGCCACAGCCACCGGGGAGTGACACAGCCACTGGGGAGTGACACAGCCATCGGGAATGACACAGCCATAGGGGAGTGACACAGCCATCGGGGAGTGACACAGCCACTGGGGAGTGACACAGCCACAGCCACCGGGGAGTGACACAGCCCCCGGGGAGTGACACAGCCACAGACATCAGGGAGTGACACAGCCACAGCCACCGGGGAGTGACACAGTCTCTGCGAATTGACAAGCCTTCGGAGACTGACACAGCAAACAGCCACCGGGGGAGTGACACAGCCACAGCCACCGGGGAGTGATACAGCCACTGGGGAGAGACACAGCCACCGGGGAGTGATACAGCCACTGGGGAGAGACACAGCCACCGGGGAGTGACACAGCCACAGCCACCGGGGAATTACACAGCCACTGGGAGAGACACAGCCACTGGGGATCGACACAGCCACAGCCACCGGAGAGTGACACAGCCATCGGGGGGCGACACAGCCATCGGGGAGTGACACAGCCACCGGGGAGTGTCACAGCCATCAGGGAGTGACACAGCCCCCAGCGAGTGACACAGCCACCGGGGAGTGACACAGCCATCGGGGAGTGACAAAGCCATCGGGGAGTGACACAGCCACAGCCACCGGGGACTGACACAGCCACCGGGGAGTGACACAGCCATCGGGGAGTGACACAGCCACAGCCAAAGGGGAGTGACACAGCCACAGCCACCGGGGAGTGACACAGCCACTGGGAAGTGACACAGACACCGGGCAGTGACACAGCCACAGCCACTGGGGAGAGACAAAGCCACTGGGGAGAGACACAGCCATCAGGGAGTGACACAGCCACCGGGGAATGACACAGCCATCTGGGAGTGACACAGCCACTGGAGAGTGACACAGCCACGGGGGAGTGGCACAGCCACCGGGGAGTGACACAGCCACAGCCATCGGGGAGTGACACAGCCACCGGGGAGTGACACAGCCACAGCGATAGGGAGTGACACAGCCACCGGGAGTGACACAGCCACAGCGATCAGGAGTGACACAGCCACCGGGGAGTGACACAGCCACAGCTACCAGGGAGTGACACAGCCACCGGGGAGTGACACAGCCACCGGGGAGTGACACAGCCATCGGGGAGCGACACAGCCACCGGGGAGTGACACAGCCACCGGGGAGTGACACAGTCATCAGGGAGTGAAACAGCCATCGGGGAGTGACACAGTCATCAGGGAGTGACACAGCCACCGGGAATGACACAGCCACAGCCATCGGGGAGTGACACAGCCATCGGGGAGTGACACAGCCACCGGGGAGTGACACAGCCACAGCCACCGGGAGTGACACAGCCACAGCCACCGGGGAGTGACACAGCCACAGCCCCCGGGAGTGACACAGCCACAGCCATCGGGAGTGACACAGCCATCGGCAGTGACACAGACCACAGCCACCGGGAGTGACACAGCCACCGGGAGTGACACAGCCACCGGAGAGTGACACAGCCACAGCCACCGGGGAGTGACACAGCCAACGGAGAGTGACACAGCCACCGGAGTTTGACAAGCCACAGCCACCGGGGAGTGACACAGCCATCGAGGAGTGACATAGCCACTGGGGAGTGACACAGCCACCGGGGAGTGACACAGCCAGCGGAGAGTGACACAGCCACCGGGGAGTGACACAGCCACAGCCACTGGGGAGTGACACAGCCACCGGAGATTGACACAGCCACAGACATCGGGGAGTGACACAGCCACAGCCACTGGGAATGACACAGCCACCAGGGAGTGACACAGCCACCGGGGAGTGTCACAGCCATTGGGAGTGACACAGCCACAGCCACCGGGGAGTGACACAGCCACCAGGGAGTGACACAGCCACCGGGGAGTGACACAGCCATCGGGGAGTGACACAGCCACCGGGTGTGACACAGCCACCGGGGAGTGACACAGCCACCGGGGAGTGACACAGCCATCGGGGAGTGACACAGCCATCGGGGAGTGACACAGCCCCCGGGGAGTGACACAGCCACCGGGGAGTGACACAGCCACAGCCCCCGGGGAGTGACACAGCCACAGCCACCGGGGAGTGACACAGCCACCGGGGAGTGACACAGCCACAGCCACTGGGAGTGACACAGCCACAGCCACCGGGGAGTGACACAGCCACCTGGGAGTGACACAGCCACTGGGGAGTGACACAGCCATCGGGGAGTGACACAGCCACCGGGAGTGACACAGCCCACCCACTGGGAGTGACACAGCCACCGGGAGTGACACAGCCACAGCATCGGGCCAGGGAGTGACACAGCACAGCCACCGGGAGTGACACAGCCATCGGGGAGTGACACAGCCACAGCCACTGGGAGTGACACAGCCACAGCCACCGGGGAGTGACACAGCCACAGCCACTGGGAGTGACACAGCCACTGGGGAGTGACACAGCCCCCAGGGAGTGACACAGCCACTGGGGAGTGACACAGCCATCAGGGAGTGACACAGCCACAGCCATCGGGCAGTGACACAGCCATCGGGGAGTGACACAGCCAATGGGGAGTGACACAGCCACAGCCACCGGGGAGTGACACAGCCATCGGGGAGTGACACAGCCATCGGGGAGTGACAGAGTCATCAGGGAGTGACACAGCCATCGGGGAGTGACACAGCCACAGCCACTGGGAATGACACAGCCACCGGGGAGTGACACAGCCACCGGGGAGTGACACAGCCACCGGGGAGTGACACAGCCACAGCCACCGGGGAGTGACACAGCCACTGGGGAGTGACACAGCCATCGGGGAGTGACACAGCCACAGCCACCGGGGAGTGACACAGCCACAGCCACCGGGGAGTGACACAGCCAACGGGCAGTGACACAGCCACCGGGGAGTGACACAGCCACAGCCACCGGGGAGTGACACAGCCACTGGGGAGAGACACAGCCACCGGGGGCGACACAGCCATCGGGGAGTGACACAGCCACCGGGGAGTGACACAGCCATCGGGGAGTGACACAGCCACTGTGAGTGACAGAGCCCACGGGGATTGACACACAGCCACCGGGGAGTGACACAGCCACACCTCCGGGGAGTGACACAGCCACCGGGGAGTGACAGAGCCACAGCCATCGGGGAGTGACATAGCCACCGGGGAGTGACACAGCCACACCCACTGGAGAGCGACACAGCCACCGGGAGTGACACAGCCACAGCCACCGGGGAGTGACACAGCCACCGGGGAGTGACACAGCCACCGGGGAGTGACACAGCCACAGCCACCGGGGAGTGACACAGCCACCGGGGAGTGACACAGCCACCGGGGAGTGACACAGCCATCAGGGGGTGACACAGCCACAGCCATCGGGGAGTGACACAGCCACCGGGGAGTGACACAGCCACTGGGGAGTGACACAGCCATTGGTGAGTGACACAGCCACTGCCACCGGGGAGTGACACAGCCACCGGGGAGTGACAAAGCCACAGCCACCGGGGAGTGACACAGCCACAGCCACCGGGGAGTGACACAGCAACAGGGGAGTGACACAGCCACAGCCTCCGGGGAGTGACACAGCCACAGCCCCCGGGAGTGATACAGCCACAGCCCCGGGGAGTGACACAGCCACTGCCATCGGGGAGTGTCACAGCCATCGGGAAGTGACACAGCCACAGCCACTGGAAGTGACAAAGCCACCGAAGAGTGACACAGCCACCGGAGAGTGACACAGCCATCGCGGAGTGACACAGCCACCGGGGAGTGACACAGCCATCGGGGAGTGACACAGCCATCGGGGAGTGACACAGCCACCGGGGAGTGAAACAGCCACTGGGGAATACACAGCCACAGACACCGGGGAGTGACACAGCCACCGGAGAGTGACACAGCCACCTGGGAGTGACACAGCCAAAGCCATCGGGGAGTGACACAGCCACCAGGGAGTGACACAGCCACAGCCACCGGGGAGTGACACAGCCACCGGGGAGTGACACAGCCACCGGGGAGTGACACAGCCAACAGGGAGTGACACAGCCATCGGGGAGTGTCACAGCCACAGCCACCGGGGAGTGACACAGCCAACAAGGAGTGACACAGCCATCGGGAGTGACACAGCCACCGGGGAGTGACACAGCCACTGGGAGTGACACAGCCACAGACACCGGGAGTGACACAGCCACCGGGGAGTGACAGGTGGGGGGGGGTGTCACAGCCATTGGGAGTGACACAGCCACAGCCACCGGGGAGTGACACAGCCACCAGGGAGTGACACAGCGACCACAGCCACCGGGGGGGAGTGCACAGCCACCGGGGAGTGACACAGCCACTCGGGGAGTGACACAGCCATCGGGAGTGACACAGCCATCGGGGAGTGACACACAGCATCCGGGAGTGACACAGCACAGCCACTGGGGAGTGACACAGCCACCGAGGAGTGACACAGCCACAGCCACTGGAGAGTGACACAGCCACAGGGGAGTGACACAGCCACCGGGGAGTGACACAGCCACCTGGGAGTGACACAGCCACCGGGGAGTGACACCCAGCCACAGCCACTCGGGGAGTGACACAGCCACCGGAGTGACACAGCCACAGCCACCGGGAGTGACACAGCCACAAGCCACCACGGGGAGTGACACAGCCACAGCCAAGCCACCGGGGAGTGACACAGCCATCAGGGAGTGACACAGCCACCGGGGAGTGACACAGCCACCGGGGAGTGACACAGCCATCGGGGAGTGACACAGCCACCGGGGAGTGACACAGCCACCGGGGAGTGACACAGCCATATGGGAGAGACACAGCCATCGGGGAGTGACACAGCCACAGCCACTGGGAGTGACACAGCTACAGCCACCGGGGAGTGACACAGCCACAGCTACTGGGAGTGACACAGCCACAGCCACCGGGGAGTGACACAGCCCACTGGGAGTGACACAGCCATCGGGAGTGACACAGCCACCGGAGTGACACAGCCATCGGGAGTGACACAGCCACCGGGGAGTGACACAGCCACAGGGGAGTGACATAGCCACCGGGGAGTGACACAGCCACCAGCCATCGGGGAGTGACACAGCCACAGCCACCGGGGAGTGACACCAGCCGACTGGGGAGTGACACACAGCCATCGGGGAGTGACACAGCCACAGCCACGGGAGTGACACACCCACACAGCCACCGGGGAGTGACACAGCCACTGGGAGTGAGACAGCCACTGTGAGTGACACAGCCACAGCCACTAGGGAGTGTACAGCCACCTGGGAGTGACACAGCCACCAGGGAGTGACACAGCCACCGGGGAGTGACACAGCCATCAGGGAGTGACACAGCCATCGGGGAGTGACACAGTCATCAGGGACTGACACAGCCACCGGGAGTGACACAGCCACAGCCATCAGGGAGTGACACAGCCACCAGGGAGTGACACAGCCACAGAGCGACAGGGGAGTGACACAGCCACCGGGGAGTGACACAGCCACAGCGATCAGGGAGTGACACAGCCACCGGGGAGTGACACAGCCACAGCCCCCGGAGAGTGACACAGACACCGGGGAGTGACACAGCCACAGCCACTGGGGAGAGACAAAGCCACTGGGGAGAGACACAGCCATCAGGGAGTGACACAGCCACCGGGGAATGACACAGCCATCGGGGAGTGACACAGCCACTGGAGAGTGACACAGCCACGGGGGAGTGGCACAGCCACCGGGGAGTGACACAGCCACAGCCATCGGGAAGTGACACAGCCACCGGGGAGTGACACAGCCACAGCGATAGGGGAGTGACACAGCCACCGGGGAGTGACACAGCCACAGCGATCAGGGAGTGACACAGCCACCGGGGAGTGACACAGCCACAGCCCCCGGAGAGTGACACAGACACCGGGGAGTGACACAGCCACCGGGGAGTGACACAGCCACAGCCATCGGGGAGTGACACAGCCATCGGGGAGTGACACAGCCACTGGGGAGTGACACAGCCACCGGGGAGTGACACAGCCACTGGGGAGTGACACAGCCACCGGGGAGTTACACAGCCACCGGGGAATGACACAGCCACAGCCACCGGGGAGTGACACAGCCATCGGGGAGTGACACAGCCACCGGAGAGTGACACAGCCACAGCCCCCGGGGAGTGACACAGCCACAGCCCCCGGGGAGTGATACAGCCACAGCCCCCGGGGAGTGACACAGCCACAGCCATCGGGGAGTGACACAGCCGTCGGGCAGTGACACAGCCACAGCCACCGGGGAGTGACACAGCCACCGGAGAGTGACACAGCCACCGGAGAGTGACACAGCCACAGCCACCGGGGAGTGACACAGCCAACGGCGAGTGACACTGCCACCGGAGTTTGACACAGCCACAGCCACCGGGGAGTGACACAGCCATCGAGGAGTGACACAGCCACTGGGGAGTGACACAGCCACCGGGGAGTGACACAGCCAGCGGAGAGTGACACAGCCACCGGGGAGTGACACAGCCACAGACATCGGGGAGTGACACAGCCACCGGAGAGTGAAACAGTCCAGGGGAATGACACAGCCACAGCCACCGGGGAGTGACACAGCCAGCGGGGAGTGACACAGCCACTGGGGAGTGACAGAGCCACCGGGGAGTGACACAGCCACAGACACCGGGGAGTGACACAGCCACCGGAGAGTGACACAGCCACCGGGGAGTGACACAGCCATCGGGGAGTGACACAGCAACCGGGGAGCCACAGCCAAAGACACCGGGGAGTGACACAGACACCGGAGAGTGACACAGCCATCGGGGAGTGACACAGCCATCGGGGAGTGACACAGCCACCGGGGAGTGACACAGCCACTGGGGAGTGACACAGCCACAGACACCGGGGAGTGACACAGCCACTGGAGAGTGACACAGCCACCGGGGAGTGACACAGCCACAGCCATCGGGGAGTGACACAGCCACAGCCACCGGGGAGTGACACAGCCACTGGGGAGTGACACAGCCACCGGGGAGTGACACAGCCATCGGGGAGTGACACAGCCACCGGGGAGTGACACAGCCACTGGGGAGTGACACAGCCACAGCCACTGGGGAGTGACACAGCCACCGGGAAGTGACACAGCCACAGACATCAGGGAGTGACACAGCCACAGCCACCGGGGAGTGACACAGTCTCTGCGGAATGACAAGCCTTCGGAGACTGACACAGCAACAGCCACCGGGGAGTGACACAGCCACAGCCACCGGGGAGTGATACAGCCACTGGGGAGAGACACAGCCACCGGGGAGTGATACAGCCACTGGGGAGAGACACAGCCACCGGGGAGTGACACAGCCACAGCCACCGGGGAATTACACAGCCACTGGGGAGAGACACAGCCACTGGGGATCGACACAGCCACAGCCACCGGAGAGTGACACAGCCATCGGGGGGCGACACAGCCATCGGGGAGTGACACAGCCACCGGGGAGTGTCACAGCCATCAGGGAGTGACACAGCCCCCAGCGAGTGACACAGCCACCGGGGAGTGACACAGCCATCGGGGAGTGACAAAGCCATCGGGGAGTGACACAGCCACAGCCACCGGGGAGTGACACAGCCACTGGGGAGAGACACAGCCATCGGGGAGTGACACAGCCACAGCCAAAGGGGAGTGACACAGCCACAGCCACCGGGGAGTGACACAGCCACTGGGAAGTGACACAGACACCGGGCAGTGACACAGCCACAGCCACTGGGGAGAGACAAAGCCACTGGGGAGAGACACAGTCATCAGGGAGTGACACAGCCACCGGGGATGACACAGCCACCTGGGAGTGACACAGCCACTGGAGAGTGACACAGCCACGGGGGAGTGGCACAGCCACCGGGGAGTGACACAGCCACAGCCATCGGGGAGTGACACAGCCACCGGGGAGTGACACAGCCACAGCGATAGGGGAGTGACACAGCCACCGGGGAGTGACACAGCCACAGCGATCAGGGAGTGACACAGCCACCGGGGAGTGACACAGCCACAGCCCCCGGAGAGTGACACAGACACCGGGGAGTGACACAGCCACAGCCACTGGGGAGTGACACAGCCACAGCCACCGATGAGTGACACAGACACCGGGGAGTGACACAGCCATTGGGGAGTGACACAGCCATGGGGGAGTGACACAGTCACTGGGGAGTGACACAGCCACCGGGGAGTGACACAGCCACCGGGGAATGACACAGCCACAGCCACTGGGGAGTGATACAGCCACTGGGGAGTGACACAGCCACCGGAGAGTGACACAGCCACAGCCCCCGGGAG